>NC_090448.1:275226950-275528379 GCF_031143425.1 Pleurodeles waltl | reverse complement strand
AAGGGACATATTCAGAATGGATGTTCTAGTGTTGTATATGTACGTTATTTATATCCCTGAGGAAGTCATTGGGTTACATCCCTGACAAAACATGTGTTGGCTTGGCTGAAGTTGGAGTTAAAGGAAAAAATAGAGAAGACTACCGTACAAAACGGGAAATGATTAAAGACGTGTGCCTTATTTACATTGTATTGATGTAACAATTGTAAGATTGCTATTGTACAGGGTTTAGGGTATGTTCCCTGTAAGAGCACTGTCTTACAGATAAGCAGGACAGGGACTAGATAAATTAAAATAACAGGTATATAGGGTCGTGAGTGCCTATTTGTTCCACCAAAACCACCTATTTATAAAGAAAGGCTTAAAGCAGGGCTGCGTGCTTGCACCATACCTTTTTAATATTTTTGTATCAGATCTGACCATTATGCTAAATGAAGAGAAAATGCGCACCCTCCCAAGGTTGGTGATTTATTTATTTCAAATTTGCTGTATGCCAATGAAGTAATCCTTCTAAGCCAAACCAAAGTTGCATTGCGTTGACTAATTGCTAAACTGGTGGATTTTGCTGAAGTGAATGGAATGATCATAAATGAGAGGAAAACTAAAATTATGGAAGTAAGCAAAAAAATACACAAAACGTGTAAGTGGGACCTTCAAGGGCACAAACTCGAACAGGTAAAATTATACAGTTATTTGGGTGTATTTGATGAAAGGGGGTCTTTTGTTCCTCAGAAATCAGACTTGCAGCAGAAAGGTAATGCTCTGTTGCTTGCATTCCGCACCTTGCAAAGACTGCTGGATGATCCTAGTTACCGACCTTTGTTACACAAGTAATTATTGATAAAATAATGCCCAGCATCACTTATGGAAGTGAAGCCTTGTGAGGAAGAGATGCTGTTTTTCTGGATGAGATGATTGGTAAAGTGTTTAGGTCCCTGTTTTATCTTCTAGTGAATGCATCTCAGGCCCAAACCAGGCTAGAGTTTGGATATTTGAACAAAATTATAGGAAGAAAGGGTGCCTACATTAAAATTTGGAAATATGTAGAACAAGCGAAAGGAAATCAATTAGGTCAGGCACTCTGGAAGGAGATGAGTCTGAATTTAAGGGTTCCACTCTGGCTATATTTGGATCAAGCTCTAGATGATTTGGGGGTCCGATCACTGTGGGATAAGAATCTCCCACTTGATGCATTTAAAAAAATGATTAATTGTATTATGAAGATAAAGTCCTTAATTATGGATAAGGGTATTCTTGCGGGTAGACCTAATTTGTGGGTTATATTAAATGAGTATAAAACACTAAAATACCAGTCATACCTGGAATTGGGCTGGTCAAGGAAAGTAACAGACTCATTTATCAGATATCAAATCAGCCTTCTTTCAGGTCGTTCCAATTTAGTCCCCTTGTTCCTTAAGTGGTTGGGGTGGAGAACTTTATCCACCTGGTCTGTCAGGGTTTACTGCAAGTGCGTAGAAAACTCCTGAAAGATTCTTTTAAACAGAGAGGTGTAAGTATGTGTAGGATCTGATATTATTCTGAATGCGAGATTAACAACATTTTTGCCATATCGACTCCTGCCAGTTTTTTGTTGCCACCAACAAAGATGGAATAGTTGAAGTGATGTGTTGTCACACTTTCCCTTATATGAATACTGCAGGTTTTGCCAAGAGGTAATGGATGAAAAATGGGATAACCTAACCCATGTGATTACTTACAATATTACTACCGGTGATGTCTGCTACAACTTAACTTGTGATACTCGGAAAATTGGAAAATGTGCTCAAATGCGCCTGGAGACAACAATGGGTCTCCTCAAGAGATCCCGTGGGAACAACAAATAAGGTGTCAGGATAGAAACAATAAAACTTTAAGTATATGGACAATAGCATGACTTCCCAACATATTGTGACTACTGCTAGCCACATCAACCATGTCAAACTACCAGTGGGATGGTTGTTCTCTTGTGGAAATATCACCTATACATACACTTCTGCCAAAATAACAGGTGGATCATGTGCTTTTACGCAGTTACGACTCATGATTTTTCCATTTCACTCTGTACATACTCGCTATCCAAGGGAAACAGTTCAATTAAAAGAACACTTACTCTGAAATTCAGTTATTATCTAAATCAGAATATGCGAGTTTAGGCATTTCTGTAGTAGGAGTTCCACTATTAGCTGTTAATAATACTCTAGTTATTAACAAGTTAGGATGTTTGATGGTTAAGGACATCAATCCCACATCCATTGCATTAACTGAACTACTCCTTGATATAAGAGGCAATAGAAAAGCTGCATTGCAAAACAGGGCAGTCATTGACTACTTGCTCTTGAAGCATGACCATGGCTGCTCAGTATTTGAGGAAATAAGCTGTTTTAATCTATCAGACCACTCTAAATCTATCCAGTCTCATACTGATGCTGTACATGAATTGGTGAAAGGAGTAAGACAATATGTTGACAAAGTGTGGTAAGAAGTGGTGATTTAACAGGTTACCCGATTTTGGGTAATTACGCAAAATTTTAGGTGGAATACCCATAGTGATTTTTATTAAAATAATGCTATGTTGCTGTGTACAATGCATACCTAACCTACTTACAAAGTTTAAACCAAAAAGGGTTACTTTTAGAACAGTATGTTATTAGATTCATTGGTCAAAGGGTGGAGTGTAATGCTATCTGTATTTAACTACCAATTCCATCTTGACCACCGACTTCATTTTGTGCTTAGCTTCAAATGCCGTCATGTCGGTGGCGCAGGTATTTGTCCACGCACACCTTGGGTTCTATACGGAACATGTTTTCACTCTTCTCACCACAGAAGGGAACATATCGTGGGAGATGCGACGGTGATAGGAGTGTACCAGGATGAGAATGTTTTTAGCAGAGAAGGGTACGACTGTCTTGGAAATGCACTTTGGGATCTGGACAATTCTTTTTGGTGTTTTCATTACAGACCAAGTACAGCCAGCACTTGAATTTCACAACTTACTCACAGGGAGGGGGAAGGTTACCAGAAACTTCCTCTTGGGTTTAACATATATAAGGTGGAGAAACTTGGCGCTGAGGTAGAAGGAACTCACTTTTGTGGGTGGACACACTGCTCAAAAAATCAGAGTCCCACTGGGGAATATTTCTACTGTATCAGCTGTCCAGGGTCCCACAGCTTGATGTTGGCAAGGACAAGGATGAGGTTAGATTCGATTCCCATGGTGATGCATTTTTAATTCTTAATTATCTAGCTAATTATCTAGCTTTGCTGTGTGCATGCATAAATATATATATTAACTGCATACATATCCATTGTATTGCACCTTTTCTGCTTATTATTATTCAACTGCTGTGATTTTATTTAGTATCTGCACGTGTTTTGCTGCATTTAAGTTAAATGCTCATGTTAATATTTTGTAAGCCCTTGTTTGAGACTTGGGAAGTGCCTGAATAAATTAATTACTCAGACTAAGAGTGCTGCATTCTTTAACCTCGTTCCCTCTTAGTTCGAAGCTAAGCCGAACATGGTTGAACAGGCTATACTCAAAGTCACACAAAGGGTCATTCCACATTCTTTCTACAGTCCACCGCCCAGTTTCTGAAGAGTCTCAACTCATCCAAACATTATCGTCCTGCATTTGACAAGCATTTTCTCATTTTTCAGGAGCATTTGAGATAGCACCAGCACATTACTAGTCTAAGCCTCAAACTAGATAACTCATTTACCCAGGAAAGCAGAAGCAAGTACCAGTAATTTTCCTAGAACACACAAACACAAAAAAGATTATGCAAGAACCGGAAGAGACTGCAAAACACCAACAGTAGATTCCTGGACCTGAAGACCTATGGAAGAAGGGGACCAAGTCCAAGAAGCACATAAGAATCCAGGGAGAACAGGAGCCCCTGCTAACCCAGATGAAGATGCAAAAGAGAAACCACCGGTAAGGAAGAACAGTCAGTACTGCACCCAAGAAGAAGGATTTGGGTTCCTTGTTGGTGCAGATGGTGTCCTACGCAAGATGGAGAATTGCAGTCCGGTTTGCGTCGCTGGAGTCTGCCAACAATCCTTGGCACACGCAAAGCTCATGGTTAGCAGAAAATGGCACTGCCTGGGACCTGGTGGACTCTACCCAGGAGTGGGATTTAGAGAGGGCTCTCAGCAACTCAGAGCCCACAGAAGACCATGCAGCGCGCACAGAAGTCCCACAGCATGGGGACAAATGAGGTGCAAAAGGAGGCCCACGCAGCACTACGACAAAGGCTCCCACGCAGCCGGAGAACTACTCAGGAAGATGTGCATTGCAGGATAGAGTGCTAGGGGCCAGAGCTGCACGGTGCTAGACGAACTTCGTGGAAGGATGCCAACAAGCCATGGCAACTGCAAAACACGCAGTGCAAGGGGGTACTGTTTTGGGTGGCGAGGCAAGCTCTTACCTCCACCAAATTTGGACAGTAGGACGTCAGGACCTGTGGGACCACTTCAGTCCACCACCAATGCTGCAGGATCCACACAGCTCATCAGGAGAAGGGATCCACGCAGCCAGTCGTCGATGCGGTGAGGTGCCTGCTGAAGCAGGGGAGTGACTCCTTAACCCCAAAGGAGATTCCTTCATTCTTTTGGTGCAGGCTGAAGACAGGCTGTCCTCTAAGGATGCACAACTGGGAAACAATTGCAGTTGCTGGCAAAAGCTGAAGATACAATGTTGCAGAAATCGTCTTTGCTTCTTTGTTGCAGTTTGTAGAGCTCCTGAAGCGTCCCGATGCAGTTTCTTCAGTGAGAATGTGAAGTAGAGGATTCCTGCTGGAGTCTTTCAATCCGAATCTGAAAAACCACCCAAAGGAGAAAACCTGAATAGCACTGGAAGGGGGATTGGTCAGCTAAACAGGTAAGCACCTATCAGGGGAGGGCTCTGACTTCACCTGCTGGCACTGGCCACTCAGATGCTCCCAGAGTTCCCTGACAACTTGGAATTCAAGATGGAAAAATCCAGGGACCCTCTGGAGGAGCTCTAAGCACCGCCCCTGGGGTGGTGATGGACAAGGGAGTGGTCACTGGGGGTCCCTGAACCGGTGTAGACTGGATTATGCAAGGAGGACACCAAATGGGCCCTTCAAAGCATTTCCAGTGGCTTGGGGAAGCTACTCCTCCCAAGCCATGTAACACCTATCAAAAGGGAGAGGGTGTAACAATCCTGTCCCGGAGGAAATCCTTTGTTCTGCCTTCCTATGCTTGAACTGCTCAAGCAACAGGCAGGCAGAAACCTGTCTGAGGTGGCAGCAGCTGGGGCTGCCTGGAAAACCTCAGAAGGCTGAAATGGCAATACTGGGGGCCCTCTAAGGAGCCCCAGAGTGCATGGAATCATACAAAAGCCTTGGGGGTATGATTCCAACAGGTTTGCTACCAAACATGCCTATGTTCGGAGTTACCATTATGTAGCTGGACATAGGTCACTACGTATGTCCAGTACATGCATAAAATGGCGTCCCCGCACTCTCAATGTCTGGGAAAATGGTCCTGGAGGTTGTGGGGGCACCTCTGCTAGTGCAGGGTTGTCCTCACACACAGGTACTCTGCACCCTGCCCTCAGGGCTGGAGGGCCTGCTATAGGGGTGACTTATAAGTGACCAGGTTCAGTGTAAATGGCAGTGAAAGGGTGCATGCACCTTTTCACGCAGGCTGTAATGGCAGTCCTGCAGAAGCCTTTGCATGGGCTCCCTATGGGTGGCAAGAGATATGCTGTAGCCCACAGGGATCCACTGGAACCCCAATGCCCTGGGTACCACGTACTAGGTACTTATAAGGGGTCACCAGTATGCCAATTTTGGGTGAAATACTGGGTAACCAGTATGCAACAACAAAATTTAGAGGAGAAAGCGCATAATCACTGGGGTCCAGGTTAGCAGTATCCCAGTGAACACAGTCAAGTATACTGACATCAGGTAGAAAATGGGGATAACCATGGCAAAACAGGGTACTTTCCTACAGACATGGTAATAAGCCAATTGAAATACTTCATTACTTAAAAGGGATAGCTACAAAGGTCAGACAACTGATACAAAAGCATTCATTGTCAATGAACGTCTTGTCTGTAAGAATGGCCACAGTAAAGAGATCTAATGATGAAACCCAAGCCTAACCACCCTAATCAGGTTTGAAGATATACTGACTTAATTTTAAGTATGTGAAGATAATGCTTTGGAATAGGAGAACCTATTTCCAAAGTTTTTTTCATCAGATTTGGGTCTGTTAAAAACTTTCGGCCATAAAATAATTCTAAAGAATGGTGCAGTGCCAAACATCTATAATGCCAGAAACATCCATCTATCCATGAGAGATGCATTAAAAGAAAAATTTGAGAAACTCTGCCAGTTAGATATAATAGAAGAGATAGTATCTTCATTGTGGTTGTCACCTAGTTCATAGAACATAAACCAAATTGAAAAATTACACTATCTTCTTAAGAGATCCTAGTGACTATGTGGATCAGCATCCAGTGCCCAATTTGGGGAAATATTCTCCATGCTGAAAGGTGCACAGTGTTTTCCACCTTAGTTCTTTCTAGTGCAACATCCAGACTGCTCTAAACGAGGAGAGTAAACAATATATGTCTTATTACACCAGAACAGGCATATCAATTTAGTCATGGGCCGTGTGTCAAATAAGTTTGCACAATCTATTTAAGGATGTAAAACTATTTTGTCTCCTCAAGATGTTATTCTTATATTTAACTTTATGTAATGTTTAACCATTTTGCAGGACAATGGGTTAACGTTGATAAAGGACAAATGTAAATTTGAAATGGAGGCAGTTGATTATCTGGGCCAAAATACTGTAACATGGTATATTGCAAAATCATAGTCTATTAAATGCAATTTCTTAATGCAATGAAAGACCATTTCAGGACATTCCTTGATTTGAAAAATACTGTGCAAAATTTTATTCCTGCATTTTCTGATAATACAATACACATGAGAAAGTTAACAAAAAAAAAAAATCAACAGTTCATATGGAATGATGAATGTGCATCCTACTGCTCAAGCACTGCCTGCATTTGATACCAAATGTGATTCCATTTTCATGGTGGATGCAAGAAATGTAGGAATTGTTGCAGTTTTATTGCAAGACTGTAAAGGCAAATAAGTTATAATTGTTTTTACCTCAAGACTACTGGGGAAGGGGCAGAGGTAAAGTATTCAACTTTGGGCAAAGACACCTTGGTGCATTTTTGGGGCACTGAGTATTTTAGAAAATATGTATACAGTACTAAATTTAGTGAGAATAGACCATCAACCATTAGTAGAGTTGTTGATCACAAAGGGTTGTAGAAAAGAGACGCTGAGAGTCATAAGATGGCAATATACATTGCAGGAATTTCATTTTTGTGTAATATATAACTGGAGCTAGAAACAATTGTGGCTGGTTGATTGTCAAGACTGCCAGTTGAAGAAAACAGGACGTGTGTTTGTGGATAATGGAATGAATAAAGTGATGTCAATTTTTTGAAGTGTCTGATGGGTGTATTATGGATAATCAATGGAAAACAGCAAGTGATATTGATGCAGAGATATAAAAGGTTTTGGAATAGAACAGAACAAACTGGCCAACTACAAAATTGTTAGATGAGAATTTATTGTCTTATTTCTATATTGCCTTCAGAACAAAGTAGTTTTGTTATTATGAGGTGAACAATTGGTTGTGCTGGTGAGTTTCAGTCAAACTATACTAGATGTGGCTCAAGAGGGACAACCTGGAATGAGCAGCATTAAAATAAGCATTCAAAGTGATTTTTGGCAGCCGAGTGTGTTGAAGATAAAGTGAGATTGTGTGTTGAATTTGCTAATAGTGATAAATCAGGTAGAGGAGTATGCTGAGGTACCCATCTCTAGACCAAGGAGAGTATGGTTCGATATAGCTGGTCCAATGTATTTATTAAAGAGCCATGTATTGGTGCAGTCCTAATTGATCTATGGTCACAATGGCCAGTGATTCAAATTGTACCCTGTGTTACCTAAAAAAAAAAAAAAGAATTAATTCAGTTTCTTAGGGAAGTTTTCAAAAGAGAGGGTTTCCCCAAAAGTTTAGTGATGGATAACAAAGTACAGTTAACATCAAGTAAAATATATATTTTTTTAACCAAACATGGAACTGAACATATATGCACATCAGTATAGTATCCACAGAGTAATGGAATTGTGGAGAGGTGGACCAGAGCGCTGAAAGAAGGATTGCAGCTTGCCATAGCTAATGGCAAGGGTTGTCATCAAACCATCAAGGAGTTACTTTTGTGTTATCATATTACACCTAGAGCTACTGGAGAAGAGTCTCCTTTTGAAACAATGAGAGGCAGAAAAGTAGAATGTAATTAATTTAAATCAGGTGTAGATGATGGCTATAAAATATAATACCAATGGTGAGGTGAAATGTGAAAGTCGCAGATTGGCCTTGGAAAAGGGCAATTCAGGGCTAAGAACGGAGGAAAGAGGTGGAAACATTTTTCAATGGATTTGAATAAAAAAAAGGAAGATTTGTAAGAGCAGGGGAATCTGTTTCCATGAAAATAACAGTGTAGGAAATCAAGATGTTGAGTTAACAGTTGAAAATGTTTTGAGCATGAGCAAAGTCGTCGGGTTACGAAGATGTTTGTGGCCTGAAGATAAGAAAAGCTGCAATACTAACATGTGATGGTCTGGTTCTGGGTGCTATGAGTGCTTATGTTCCAGGGAATATAAATACTCAACAACTTTACAAATGTATGATGGATGCACCAATATGGTGCAAGGATTATCAAATATAAAATCATAGGTATTTGTAAGTGAAATCGAATAGAATTCTAGAGATTCAATGTGGAACATGGTTGCTTATCGAATGGATAGAGGTTATCTTTCAAGTATTAATGTTATTAAGTTTTTCATGCCCAAGTAATCATTTAGTATGTAATTCTTCATTTTAGTATTTTTGTTGACGTTTCTGTAGCTAGGACTTTTTTTACATGGTGGATTAGGTAGCCCACGCCTAACACTCATCCTTTTGCAGCTGGACTCGAGACCCGCCATGGCATAAATAACGATTTCCGCAGGGTCTCTCTGCAAAATTCAAGAGAAAAGAAAGCTGCAGTCAACACCCGCCGAAAAAAAAAGAGCAGAAAAAGCAAAATCTCAAAGCGAATACATCAAAACCAACGTTGAAGAACAGAAAAGCTTAAGAGCAGACAAGCAAAGGTTAATCAATGGTCTTGTTGCAGAAGCTCAGGAAGCAGCAAGCCATAGAAACTTCCTGGGCTCCTGAGGCAAGACCATCAACAACATAACAATGAAACTCTCCTGCAGATACAGCAAGCCAGAAAGACCTGTTTAAAAGCAAAGCGTGGAAGATAATCATGGGTAACAAAGGCCAAGAACAAAGATGGGTGGAGCACTCTGAAGAACTGCTGAAGCAGCCCCTGCAGCGGTCTCCACCAGATTTAGAGCCAGCTGATGGACTTGCCAACTGGCAGCAGCAGATCAACCAAGGATGAAATACGGAAAGCCATCAAACATCTGAGAAATTGGAAGGCAGAAGGCCCTGACAACATTCCTGCAGTGGCACTAAAGTCAGACACTGAAACATAAGTAGACATGCCTTATCCCTTGTTTAGAAGGATCAGGTAGGAGGAAAAGGTGCCATCAGACTGAAAGGAGGGATGTCTCATTATGATCCCCAAGAAGGGTGACCTGAGTCTGCGCACACTACAGAGGGATAAACAGTCTATCAACACAAGGCAAAGTGTTCAACTGAGTCATCCTGAACAGAATGAAGGAACAACATCGATGCTCAGTTGAGAGTCCAGCAAGCTGGCTTCTGCAAAGATAGATCTTGCACAGAGCACATTGTAAAGCTCCACATCATCACTAAGTAGTCAATGGAACTGAACTCATATCTCTGTCAACTTCATAAACTATGAGAAGGCATTCAACAGTGTGGACAGACAGACCCTTTGGAAACTCCTCCGCAACTACAGTGTGCCAGATAAACTTGTAAGAATCATCAGGAACTCTTACGTGGAAATGACTTGCAAGAAATTCCATGGAAGACAACTAATGGGAACCTTTCAAGTGAGGACTGGAGTCGGCCAAAGTGGTTTGCTCTCACCTTTTCTCTTCCTGCAGGCCATACACTGAATCATAAAGACATCCACAGCACGAAGAAAAGAAGAAATGGGACCCAGTGGACACATTGGAGCAGTTTAATGACCTGCCCTTTGCTGACCCATACCCATCTGCAGATGCAAGAGAAGACAGACATTGTGGCAGACACATCAACACAACTTGGCCTCAACATCCACTGGGGAAAAACCAAGAACCTGAAGGCCAACACAGCCAGCACAAATGCAGTCATTCTTACAGGCGATGCACTGAAAGAAGTTGAGGTTTTCACCTACATGTGCAGTGTCATAGAAAAGCAGGGTTGCACACACGCCGACATCAAGGCAAGAATCAACAAAGCGAGGGCTGCCTTCATTTAGCTAAAAATGATTTTGAGGTCCAAGGATCCGACGCTGTTAACCAAGATCAGGCTTTTTAACTCCAGAGTAAAATCAGTCTTTCTGTAAGGAGCAAAAACTTGGGGGACAAAACTAACCACCACCACCAAAGTCAAGACCTTCATCAACACCTGTCTGAGGAAAATGCTCCAAATCTACTGGCCAAACACCATCAGCAACAACCTATGACTTCCCAACTCCCCAGCTCTTGTAAAAAAAAAATCATGAAAAGACACCAGGCTTGAGAGGTCACACCCTCTGCAAACCCCCATCAAACACCACCAGGCAAAGCCTGACCTGGAACCCTCAAGGAAAAAGGAAAAGATAAAGGCCAAGAAACACCTGGCGCTTAGGCTTCGAGGCTGGCTGCAAGGAGATGAGTTACACCTGGAGTAAGCTTGAAAGAAAAGCCCTGGACACATGCCTGGTAAGTCCTGGTTGATGGCCTATACCCCTGGAGAGGTGGTAGGCATAAGTATGTCTCTAATTTACTATTTAGGTAGATCATTCTGTTTATGAAGGGGGATGTGTGACATCTTAATTGGAATCTTGGTGGCTTGAATCTTCGTCTTGATTGTAAAATATTGGGAGGCAGAGATTCCAGCTATTCACAGTTGGACCTGGCTTTATCTCCTATTGGCAGTTTACCTTTGGTTGTTCATATTTATACAAATAAACCTTATTTGAACCCAGACGTGTCCAGTATTGAATGAGGATATAATAGGGCCTCCCAGATGTTCTTTCACCTGTCCCTATCCACCTCCCAGATGGCTAATCACTGCTGGGTGGCCAGTTAATGTAAACACTCATGGCTTCCTTGGCCCAGAGGTCAGACCATTGTCCTCTGGAAAGCACTAACTCTAGCCAGGGATGTGCACTGAGTCTTGGGAGGTGAGTTGAGTGGGGAACTGATTTTAAATCTGTTTTAGCTCAGGCAGCACAAATACATTTTTCTAAAGTTACATTTACACTAACATTATCAAAAATATGATTTCACCATTAAATCGGCTTTTGAAATCAAAGTGAAAAAATAATTGATTTATTTTGCTAGTATTTTCTCAAGCAGAGACACAAATTCAAATATACTTGGCTTGGTCACGGAGAATGAAGCCTAGACCTACTTAATAAAAACAGCTCACAATTTCAAGTATGTACAGTGCTACTTTCGTTTTTTACACATCTTAGCCTCTCTAAGAGCATACAAAGCATACTTTAGAGCGGACTTAATACAGAGCAATAAGCATTCCTACATGGCAAGAGTACTTTAGCGTTTCAAAAGCTGTTTAGTGGCACATGAACTGCAGCTCACTCTTTGTAACCTCTGTGGGTGATGTAAATACATACTAGAGCCCAACGTATGAGACTTAACTTCCACGTTATCGAAGCATGTTTTGTGCCATCTACCGTGGCCTTAGAGTAAAGTTTAATAAACCATTTGGGTGAAACAAATTTTGACAATTACCCTTGTCACCACCTCCTAGCCAGCCACTTAAATAACCTGCCTGCTCCAAGGTTATACTCTTAAATCTCTCCTCCCTACCTTTTTCATCCTTACCTCCACCTTTTCTACCTTTGTCCTTAACACTCACTTTCTCACTAAAACCCACTGCGTTGGACTCTTTCTTCAAATTTTCTCCCTCCACCAAAAAAAAAAAAAAAAAAAAAAATAACAAACTTTACAAAAAATATATATCTTTTAAAAACACATTTGCATACATACACCTGTCTGGATGCCATATTGGACCTTAAATCACCTCTGCACCCTAAATGACGTTAACATCTAGTTTGACAGACTTAATCTTCTACAATAAAGATTACATATGGCCCTCCTAGAGGCTCTCAACTACTCACAACTTGGATCTGGTTCTACGCATACAGATGACCACACATTGGCAGCAACTCCTCCCTGCCTTGATTAATCACAGAAACAGGATAATCTCCACGATCTGGAGCAACTGCTACTTCATCTCCTTTGTTGTCATCCTCTTTTGATAACACCTGCTACAGCAACAGTAGCCAAAGAGTTCATTAACAGAAAATGGACTAGACTCATGGCACTCAACTTGCATTGGCAGGTAATATCACCTCTCATCCAAATAACAGAAGCAGAGCAGTTCTATGGTTAGACTGTCAGAGGCTTAAGCAGTACTTCTGAACATAATCAAAAAACACATTTTGGCCCGACAAAAGCTTAAAGACGATAAAAATAAATAATCACAGGATTTAAATCAATTTTAGTTCCCAATAAATATTCTTGGCTGTGATCTGCTTTGACAATCCTGTAGCCTGAAATACAGCACAGTTTTGGAACTATTTTTTCTGTTGAAACACAGACATGCAGCATATTGTATGACTGTCAAAGATGCCCCCACGACAGAGAATAGATATGCAAACCTGCATAAGAAACACAAGCTGCAGAATTTTCAATGGGAATACCCTTTGCGAAAATATTGAACAGAAGAATAACTGCTACAACTCAAATCTACGGAAGTGGAGTAATTTATAAGTACAATTAAAAAAGGTTTTGCATAATAATGTTATCTAAATAGAAGAGAAAATGTGTGTTTCAGAGATACTAAAAACTACTTATGCAGACGGCAGCGAAATAGGCACTCTAGATATGTCTGGTATTCCTAATTCCAATCTCCTTTCCTCTGTAGAGGTAGAATACTAACTCTAAACAGCTGGAACTTCAAGACAGTAAATACCTTCATTTACTATTTTCCAAGCACTGCCCTGCTAGCTAATTAAACCCTCCTCTTCCTTCTCTTTAAGGCACTGATAAACACCTGACATTGCTAACCCTGTCATCTATTAAGTTCTCTCTCATGCTCCCTCTTTAGCTGTGGGCAGTTTATCAACATTTAAATATATGGGACAGACTTGTGAGAGGACTGGCAGTTTACACTGGAGTGGGTAGACTTTCTCCTGACTTTGTCTGCACTAGTCTTTATTGAATATTCCACTCTTGTTTCTAACTCAGTCAGCCCCCCATTTCCACTTTCTGTCAACAATCATGTCAAACTACTACCTAGTCCCCTGGTCGTCTCTTGCATCCTCTATCTACTTCCCCTTTCCTCGTTACCTTTTGGTCAGATGCCTAATGCAAGCAACCGATAAAGAACTGTTTCTTTGACCCATGAGATACCTATTTTGAGAAGGAACTGTCCCTTCTTCAATCCAATTTTATTTTGTTTCTTGTCTCCTGGTGTCTTTTTTTCATCTCTCCTGCCTGGTCCCACCCTCAGAAATGTGATTGGACCCTATGATGACTTACAAGAGCTATATGAATAACCAACTAAAAATCTTATTAAGTTTTTTTTTAAAGTTTTTTTTTTTTTTTTTTTACTATAAAGCACTACTGTCGTTCTCATATGTTCTCTCCTTTTCAAGCTCTATTTCTTGGTCTTACATAGTCACTTAGGATATTTCTTAGACTCCAATCCTCTTTCTGTCTGGGTCTCTCGGTCTCGTCAGACCCATTCTGACCGGTGCACAGTAGCATACGGATAAGAAATATTCATAGGGGACACTGTTCAGAAATATGCTGTTTTCAGTGACCTTTTCCCCATTATCCTCAACCCTTGCTTTCTATGTTACAGACCTGCCATACTTCATTTTCTGAAAGATCAGTTCCATTAATAGTGTAATTTCGCTTTCGCTAGGGGTGATTTGTGGATCATATTGAGTCTATGAAGAGTTTTGTCAAGCTGGCTATCGCATTTCTTGCAATTGGCATTGAAACAGAGTTTAAGAAAAAAGAATGTAATTCAAGTTTCACATATGGTGTTATGAAATTTATTGAAATAGTGTACATAAAGTACACAGCTTATAGGTGTTTAATACACAAATACTTTATTCAAAATAACTTAACTGGAAACTCAACAACAATAATGAAAACTGGTTTTGGCATATAAAGAATTTATTTAAATAAGACGTTCAAACTGAACACATTTCTAAGCTAGTTTTACTCTTAGTAACACACAAGGCACAAATTTGATAAAGATAAAAGTCAACCATATTCCATTGCAACATGACAGAAAACATTAGGTATGCTTGCATAAAATAATCAAGATTTATATCTGTTATCTAGTTTTTAAGTAGAATGGTAATCAATAAACAAGTTCAACTGATTCAGAAATTTTGTGCATTGTCACAAAAACAGACCTGGCAAAGGCAGTCTGCAACGCTTAAACCTCAGTAATGGATGGCACCCAATTGCAAAATGTTTTTTCCAGAATAACAAAAACAGGAGTTTGTTCTAAAAGAGGGCTCTGAGTATTACTGAAGCAAAGCATTCTTCACAAAATTCCTTTCATGATTGAAGTGAAAAGCACATTTGGGTCATTTAAATAGAAGTGAAAATATTAACTATTTAGAAACTGACTCAATGTAAATGCTCGCCTTCCTGCTACAAATGTGTGGAAATCAGTGCATCCTCAATGTTTCCAAATCAAAGCACCAGCAGCCCTCTTTAGCATGGGATTTTGAGCAGGGATGTTCCTGTTTTAATTCAGCAAAGTACTCCATGCAGGCTACGGCTCTAACAACCAAAACTATTCAGTCCGGTGCAAAGATGAACAAGTGCTTTGAAGCATCTTTCAAAGGCAACTAAACCAATAAATCTTTGGTACTAGAAGAATAAAACCTATAGACAGCTTCAAAATGAAGGACAAAATGCACTCAAAGTTTAACATTGTACACGTTCACAGTTCTACTGGAAATTTACTCAGACCCTTTCTGAAAGCAGCAGTGCTACCAAGATGCTCATCTTAAAATTGACAGCCCTAATAAAAACACACAAAATGAAATTTGCAAAAATGTAACCCTCTTTTTATCCTCTTCATAGAGGATCTGGCAATGCAGTTTCCCCCGATTCTAAACGTACAAGACTGGGGATTATATGTGCAACCCAGACACCAAACCTTACTCTTTCTTCCTCGATACAAACAACTTTCACAGAGCTCCACCCATGGTAGCTCTTCCTTAAGTCCTAGTTTAAAGTAAATGGAAGAGTAACCGGAAAAGCTGAACTGATAACTCAGACAAAACGTGTGTGAAAGCCTCAAAAAAGTCACATTTAAAGTAGGTTTCAGATTTTGAAACATTCTCACACATCTTAGCCTGTTTTGTGGCCGCATTGACAACAGTCTAGTTATTATGGGTAGTTCTGCTGCTTTGACTGGAAAAAAAAAACAGAGACACATTCATTAAGGTGCTCTCAGCTCTAAATACTGCATACACAAAAACAAATAACTAAAGGTAGAGATGGGCGTTTTAATTTAAAAAAGCGTGATAGTGACAACATTTCAACTGTAATAATTTACCAAATAAAATAGTCAAATGTAGTGGCCAAAAACGTAATGTGTTAAAGAAGGAAAGTCCTCCAAGTCAAAGAGCACGAATGCTATCAGAGAAGTGGCACAAGTAAGTTGCCCACCATCATTTCCCCCTGAAGTCAAAATGGACAATTTACGATCTTTAGCTTTACATTAGTACCCGGCGATAAATTTACAGTATGTGTGCTATTATCAGTGCAATACAAGAAGAAAGATGAATCTGAAAAAAATGCAGTGCATTTTTTCCTTTCCTGGGACCAAGACAGTCTCAGACAGCATCTCAACATGATGGGAATGTTTTAAAAAATATAAAGTGTGTGTTTAACCAAACCATTACTCCTATATGTACAGCAAGTTTATAAAAAAAAGCAGCATTTCATGTTTGTGCATATTTGCATTTAGCTTTAAAGACAGTACAATTAACATAACATCTGGAAGGCTTATACCCGATTGAAACGTCATATACAAATGGACTGAAAGACATTGCGGCAACAAATAATAGTCCAGATCACACAGAAAAGGGAAATTTGAAGTCTAAAAAATCTGCTTTAGAAATATATATACAATATTTTTTTACTTTGAGTACTAATTGCCCAAATATTTAATCAGAAGGTATTTAAAAAATATCTAAAAATGACAAGCATAGTGCACCAGCCAAAGGTCCAAGAAGCATCCCTCCCTTCTGTGTCGAATTTGCTCAAGGAGATGGCAGAGTAAAGTTTATTCCTTGGAAGGTACAGTTAATGCCTTGAACGTCCACCTTCAAACGCATGATGTTCTTCATGGGCTGGAAAAGACAATATTAAAATATCAGCTTTTTCAAAGTAGAATACAAGAAACCCAAATTGTACACTGTTTACTTTCATATGAAACTTTCAATGAAACTAATGTAAGATGGGGGACCCACTATACATCCAGGAATGATAGTCCTTCCCAAGAGCAATGGTGGCTGTTAATCAGGGGTATCAAGTGTAGGGGCAGGAGAACTGAGTCAACTGTGCATTTTTAAGATAAATGAGCTCCATTTAGATTAACTGAAAGTGCATTTATCTCATGTATACACACCTGAAACAAACACAGAAGCAGCCCCAAGCTTAACAACCTTAATTACACCCCAGTCACCCCCACCAACAAGACACCACCATATAAGGCCCTTGACCACCCAAGCTCTTGATAATGTATAATGCTCCTTATGTGGCCGCAAACGTCAGACTGTCCATAAAGTGGTGCACAATGTAGTCCCTCTGTTGTTGCATATTGCGGGCCCTCACCCGGTACCCCCTATTGTAAGACCGATTGTCATTTGTTTTAGTTATGATCACCCAGTTTGGTTGGCCTCTTGTTTTGGTGTGCTACTCTTTTGGCATTGGCAATGTTTTTGTTACAATATGATGTTCCGTGTTATCCCCCCAATAACCTATCCACCACAAGGCGACTCATGAAGTTACTTCCCACACACTGATCTGCTCTTTCACATGCACTAAGGGCACTACCAGCCGCATGGCAATTATGTGCAGCAGCCTTGGTTGTTCATTTTCCATAAAATGGCGCACATTAACGTGGTGACTTGGAATACTCATGGCATAAACACTCCAGCGTGACGCTATGCTACGCCATGTACTCCTATCTGAAGTGCCGCAACGCTAATGTATCCACGCTACAAGAGTCTCACCTAATCAGAGGTAGACACGCTGTAGGAAAGTACCATCTTGCCTGGCATGTTACCCCCATATTTCACTGTATATATGTTGTTTTAGTCTGTGTGTCACTGGGACCCTGCCAGGAAGGGCCCCAATGCTCATAAGTATGTGCCCTGTATGTGTTCCCTGTGTGATGCCGAACTGTCTCACTGAGGCTCTGCTAACCAGAACCTCAGTGGTTATGCTCTCTCTGCTTTCCAAATTTGTCACTAACAGGCTAGTGACTAAATTTACCAAATCACATTGGCATACTGGTACACCCATATAATTCCCTAGTATATGGTACTGAGGTACCCAGGGTATTGGGGTTCCAGGAGATCCCTATGGGCTGCAGCATTTCTTTTGCCACCCATAGGGAGCTCTGACAATTCTTACACAGGCCTGCCAGTGCAGCCTGCATGAAATAACGTCCAAGTTATTCCACAGCCATTTACCACTGTACTTAAGTAACTTATAAGTCACCTATATGTTTAACCTTCACCTGGTGAAGGTTGGGTGCAAAGTTACTTAGTGTGTGGGCACCCTGGCACGAGCCAAGGTGCCCCCACATCGTTCAGGGCAAATTCCCCGGACTTTGTGAGTGCGGGAACACCATTACATGTGTGCACTATACATAGGCCACTACCTATGTACAGCGTCACAATGGTAACTCCAAACATGGCCACGTAACATGTCTAAGATCACAGAATTGTCCCCCCAATGCCATTATGGCATTGGGGGGACAATTCCATGATCCCCCGGGTCTCTAGCACAGTACCCGGGTACTGCCAAACTGCCTTTTCGGGGTCTCCACTGCAGCTGCTGCTGCTGCCAACCCCTCAGACAGGTTTCTGCCCTCCTGGGGTCCAGGCAGCCCTGGCCCAGGAAGGCATAACAAAGGACTTCCTCTGAGAGAGGGTGTAACAACCTCTCCCTTTGGAAATAGGTGCAAGGGCTGGGGGGAGGAGTAGCCTCCCCCAGCCTCTGGAAATGCTTTGATGGGCACAGATGGTGCCCCTCTCTGCATAAGCCAGTCTACACCGGTTCAGGAATCCCCCAGCCCTGCTCTGGCGTGAAACTGGACGAAGGAAAGGGGAGTGACCACTCCCCTGACCTGCACCTCCCAGGGGAGGTGCCCAGAGCTCCTCCAGTGTGTCCCAGACCTCTGCCATCTTGGAAACAGAAGTGTTGGGGGCACACTGGACTGCTCTGAGTGGCCAGTGCCAGCAGGTGACGTCAGAGTCTCCTTCTGATAGGCTCTTACCTCTCTTGGTAGCCAATCCTCCTTCGTAGGTAGCCAAACCTCCTTTTCTGGCTATTTAGGGTCTCTGCTTTGGGGATTTCTTCAGATAACGAATGCAAGAGCTCACCAGAGTTCCTCTGCATCTCCCTCTTCACCTTCTGCCAAAGGATCGACTGCTGACTGCTCAGGACGCCTGCAAAACCGCAACAAAGTAGCAAGACGACTACTAGCACCTTTGCATCGCCTCATCCTGCCGGCTTTCTCGACTGTTTCCAGGTGGTGCATGCTCTGGGGGTAGCCTGCCTCCTCCCTGCACCGGGAGCTCTGAAGAAATCTCCTCTGGGTCGACGGAATCTTCCCCCTGCTAACGCAGGCACCAAAAGACTGCATCACTGGTCCTCTGGGTCCCCTCTCAGCCTGACAAGCGTGGTCCCTTGAACTCAGCAACTCTGTCCAAGTGACTCCCACAGTCCAGTGACTCTTCAGTCCAAGTTTGGTGGAGGTAAGTCCTTGCCTCCCCACGCTAGACTGCATTGCTGGGTACTGCGTGATTTGCAGCTGCTCCGGCTCCTGTGCACTCTTCCAGGATTTTCTTCGTGCACAGCCACGCCTGGGTCCCCGACACGCTATCCTGCAGTGCACAACCTTCTGAGTTGTCCTCCGGCGTCGTGGGACTCCCTTTTGTGACTTAGCGTGGACTCCGGTTCACTTTCCTACCAAGTACTTCTGTGGGTGCTGCCTGCTTCTGCGAGGGCTCCCTGAGTTGCTGGGCACCCCCTCTGTCTCCTCCTCCAAGTGGCGACATCCTGGTCCCTCCTGGGCCACAGCAGCACCCAAAAACCTCTACTGCGACCCTTGCGGCTAGCAAGGCTTGTTTGCGGTCTTTCTGCGTGGGAACACCTCTGCAAGCTTCATCACGCCGTGGGACATCCGTCTTCCAAAGGAGAAGTCCCTAGCTCTCTTCTTTCTTGCAGAACTCCAAGCTTCTTCCATCCGGTGGCAGCTTCCTTGCACCCTCAGCTGGCATTTCCTGGGCTCCTGCCCACTCTCGACACTGTCTCGACTATTGGACTTGGTCCCCTTGTCTTACAGGTACTCGGGTCCGGAAATCCACTGTTGTTGCATTGCTGGTGTTTGTTCTTCCTGCAGAAACCCCCTATCACGACTTCTGTGCTCTCTGGGGGTAGTAGGTGCACTTTACATCTACCTTTCAGGGTCTTGGGGTGGGCTATTTTTCTAACCCTCATTGTTTTCTTACAGCCTCAGAGACCCTCTACAAGCTCACATAGGTTTGGGGTCCATTCGTGGTTCGCATTCCACTTTTGGAGTATATGGTTTGTGTTGCCCTATACCTATGTGCTCCTATTGCAATCTACTGTAATTCTACATTGTTTGCATTACTTTTCTTGCTATTACTTACCTAAGTTTGGTTTGTGTACATATATCTTGTGTATATAACTTATCCTCATACTGAGGGTACTCACTGAGATACTTTTGGCATATTGTCATAAAAATAAAGTACCTTTATTTTTAGTAACTCAGTGTATTGTGTTTTCTTATGATATTGTGCATATGACACCAGTGGTATAGTAGGAGCTTTACATGTCTCCTAGTTCAGCCTAAGCTGCTTTGCCATACCTACCTTCTATCAGTCTAAGCTGCTAGAAACACCTCTTCTACACTAATAAGGGATAAATGGACCTGGCACAAGGTGAAAGTACCTCTGGTACCCACTACAAGCCAAGCCAGCCTCCTACACACGCTCAGGAGGAAGTCACGAGGCAAGGTATATTCCACAAACTACTCCTCTTATGAGCGGGGTGTGTTAATATGGATTAGACCGGGGATCCCGTCTGATCTGATAGAACAAGTTGCAGATACAGATTGCCAGTATATGTTCGTTGGAGACCGGCTAAGCGGTTGTCACATTCTTCTTGGCAACATTTACGCTCCAAATGTAGACAAGTCCTCATTTTTTATCGCAGTCCATCGATTGCTGGCGTGATGGAAGGTTGTCTCCTGGCTGATCGGTGGGGACTTTAATTGTGTACTAGATACACATCTGGACATGTCCTTTCCACCATTGAAACAGACCACTGCTACCTCTAATGCCCGCTCTTTAGTATCCTGGCTACACCACTGGCAATTGACAGACATCTGGCGTCATTATAATGCAACAACCAGAGTATACTTTTTCTACTCGGCCCCTCATGATTTACATGTCCGACTTGACAGACTACTTTGTACAACCAATCTGGTCCCAGCAGTTGTACGGACCGATTATCTGGGCCGTACTCACTCCGAACACAACCCCCAATACCTCCAGCTCGACTGGGATGGGACAGCCCACTCTTCTCCCCCATGTGGAGGCTGCAGCCTATGACGTTGGAGGACCCATCATTTCATGAATCGATTGTCCAACAGTTAGCCAGTTACTTTGAACTCAATACAGGCACGGCCTTGTCTCGCTCAATGGAATGGGATGTGTTCAAGGCCACGCTGCGAGGTCACTGCATGGAGCTTAGTTGTGGCATGCGCAGTCAGCTGGACCAAGAAGTGTCCACTGTGGAGCGCCAGTTGTTGCGACATGAATCAAAAGTGGTCCTGAACCCCGGTACTGTCTGAACTGCAAGCCGCCCGTAAAGCTCACTCAGAACTCCTTGAACGCTTTAGGTGCCTTAACTATGCGGCGCACTCGGCAGATACGCATGCAAGGGCAAATAGAGCTGGAACACTTCTTGCCTGATTGATAAGTCAAGAACCTCCCCATAACACAGTAATGTCTATCCAGACGCCAACGGATGGCTTGTTGTGCACGCATGATTCAATCCATGCAGCATTTCATGCACATGAGTCCCTGTACAGAGCGTCCTCTCATCCTCCCCTGAATGAGATGGACCTAATCCTTGCAGTTGCCCCTGCCCCGGATCTCTGCCGAGCAATGTTCAGAACTAGATGGCCCTCTCCTGCTACCCAAGGTGCGGGATCCATTTGCTCTATTGCCGATGGTAAAGCGACAGGTCAGGATGGGCTACCGGGCGAATTTTGTAAGACATACTCAGCTCAACTAGCACCTAAATTGCTTACTCTACATAAGGAAGCATTGGCACAGGTGCGCTTACCCCATACATTGAGAGAGGCCACCCTGGTCTCCCTCCTGAAACCGTGCAAGGACCCTACTAGTCTGCACTCCTACAGGCCACTGGAGCTCCTCAATACGGACTATAAAATATTAGCCAAAATTGTTGCAATGTGACTGGTCCCACTGGTGCCTGCACTAGTGCATGAGGACCAGAACGGTTTTGTACCAGGCTGCATGACGTCCCTCAACCTGCGTAGATTTTTTCGGGTGATGCGCTACTCTCCCACTCGATGGCCACGAGTGGGCTGCCTAGTGATAGACCTAGAGAAAGCATCTGACTCGCTGGAACAGCCTTACCTCTTTGCAGTTTTGCCTAAATATGGCTTTGGCCCGCGTTTAAAAAAAATTTTTTTTACAGGTGGTGAAATTGCTATACACGCTCCCATCGGTTCGAACCAAAACAGGGCGCCTCGTGTCGCTCTCCATTTGTATTGAATGAGGCACAAGGCAGGGGTGTCCATTATCCCCAGTGCTTTCCGCTCTGGCGGTGGAACCGCGGGCGGCCGCGCTCCGCAAGGCAGGGAGCTCTTGGGGCATACCACTGGGCGATGGAAACTATGCGGTCTCTTTATATGCGGACGACCTTCTAGTGTACATTAGAGATATAGCAGACTTCCCCAGCGATATAATACCATTACTCAACGCACATGCAAAGCTTTCTGGCTTGCAAGTGAATTGGGCAGTCTTGTGTTTTTCCACTGTCGCCTGCTGTGCCTGATCTGGACTGCACATCGATGGCGCCTGGCCTGGCGTGGCAGCCTAGTACCTTCAGAGATCTTGGCATACAGGTATATTACGCAGATGCTGATCTGTTTGAGGGAAATCTGACATGTGCTGTGTTGACCTTGCACCGGCAGATGACGTTCTGGAGGACGCTGCCGCCAACAGTCATGGGCAGGGTAGCCCTTGTTAAAATGATAGTGCTGCCGAGGTCCTAGATTATTTTGTAAATTTGCCACTATATATCCCGGCCTCCTTTTTCCGATCTATGGATTGAGAAATCCGTAATTTAATGTGCAACACCTCCCGACATAAGGTAGCCCTATCTAAACTTAACTGCCCACTGCTTTTGGGAGTTTGTTGCTACCAAATCTGGAACATTAATACCTAGCACAGATGCAGTGGGTGGCTTGTTAGTTCTGGTCGTAACACCAGGTAGATACGGCCACTGACCTTCCGGTATGGTTGCGCTGTAAATTGCTTCATTTATTCCACCCCTGTGCTAAATCCACCTTCCACACTCACGACACACTGATGGAGGATAATGTCTACACTCTAGGCTGCTTTCTACTGTATAGCTCTCTCAGGCATACCCTCCAGCGTGCATGGGGGAACCTGGCAAGGGAACCCCAGATACACTACATGCTGCAATATCTGCATGTATTCGGAGAGGGGTGGCATTTAATACACTCGATGGCGACTCTTTACGTACACGTACATCCGGCCCACTTGTGGACCCTCCGAGGGAGACAGGAGAGTAACAGGGGGGAATTTTCACAGACAAGGAATGGGAGACCATATTAGTAACCCCTGTGTATCCCTTGCAACATGCGATTTCACCTTATACAATATTATGTAGTTCAAAGAGCCTACCTCACACCCGAGAACATTTACAGATAATTTAACCGTATAGATGCTGCTTGCCCGTGCTGTCAAACTTTGGGGGTGGACCTCTTGCACATGTTATGGTCTTGCACCACTATGAGGCACTACTGGTCTTCGATTCTAGCAAACCTAGAGCGCTGGGTAGACCGAACCTTACCTCAGACAAGGGAGGCATGCATTCTGAGATTGTTCCCTAGGGGGAAAAAACTGAAAGCAACATCCCGTTTTCTAGATTCTTAGTGGCCAAGCGCCTTATCACCCGTAAATGGCGGTTTCCCGAACCGCTAGTGCATGAAGCATGGGTACGATCGCTGACTGACTGGGCGAGAGCAAAGTGCACAGCTCTTCGGCGCGAGGAAGTGTTGGAACTACGCAAGTATCCTCTAGGGTCACAATGAGAGCTAATTTTAATGGGCCTCACTACTCCCTTGGGGCCTGCGCAGATCACACATGCCTTTATACTGTATTATGTAATCTGTCAAATATAAATGCAATAAACAAATATATAAAAAAATAAGGCCCTTGACCACATGCTCACCAACACACATTAATATCTCACATTGCGGAAACAAAATGTTACCTCATCCTCAATACTGAAACCTGACAGACACCTTGAAATTATCCACAAATAGTCTAGGCCCTGCACATTCCAGAAACTCACAATCTTCAACTTCCTTTAGCTCCTCACCTGACCGTTCCCTTACCTGCCACAGGAGCTACAGAACCCACAGACTAAACAATTTACCAACCATTTCAACAAACTCTTCCTCTGAGATTGAATGTCTTTATAACTTAATCAACTAAGAAAATGAAAGTTCTCCAACCTCCTTCCTACATTAACCATCAAAGACCACCACCAAACTAACCCACATTAACAGCACCATACTCCTAATCCAATCACTTACTAGACCTCTCCGGACACCTATGTACTAGAAGGACTACTTCACCACCCCAAACTCCCTGTAACACTCAAACTCAAATTAAGTAAATCACATTACTAAGCACCTTCAAAAACCCACCTCATTACCTCCACAAAAGCATGACATCACCCTATAAACCACAATCCAACCAGCATGAACACTAGTTGATAGATAAAACTTTACCATGAAAGCAAACAAGGATGGCACAAAACATCTCTGTACTTTAGTTAGACAATCTGTCACTAAATGCAAATGATTCCACACCAATTAGAACCTGAAAGTTGACAAAACAGCTTAAAACATTCTATTCTGCTAAAAGAACCCCAAACTCCCCAGTGAAAGTAATCTATAGCATGTGAACACATCACAGAAGCCTCGAACAAAGGCTTAGCACATTTCAAAGATGTCAAACATTGTCATTCCTCTTCCAGACCCCGTCATATCCAAAGCTATTGTCTACTGCAAGGCCATCAACCGAAACTTTCAAGAGACCGACTAGAACAGATACCATATTGGTAGTACAAAGGAGATAACCACTGTGTCCCCCGGCCCTTATCTTATCACACAAAAAGCCTACAAACGGCCTTCAAAGGCAGACCTCTGTCCACAACCCCAAAACATCATCAATTTTAAGACTATTACCTACAATGTCAATACCCATTACAATGTTCTTCTACAGAGAGGAACTCACACTACTTCCCAATATATATATATATCTATATCTATATATATAGATATAGATATATATAAAACAATCGCATACATATAGTGTCAGGACAGAAGTCCCCAATCTCCTGTGCAGATATTCCATCCCCCGATTCTTTGAAATTCACTCCTGCTGTCAACAGCACCAAATAAAATTGGTTTCGGGAACTTCGTAACACATTAAAAAAAAAATAATAATAATAATAAACCTACAAAAAGGCAGTTTGTCACCACACCATTCACTTCACACAAACTAAAATGTTACCTCTCTGAATGTCACTACAGAACTATTCAAGCCAAAGGCCGTTCCCTCCTGGACTATAGTGTCCACACTCCCTATCTTCCTGATGAAGTGCATTCTACCCTGATGCTTGGCAAAATTTACGCAAAAACTATAAGTCCTCAACCTACTCACTCCATTACATAATATTTAAAATCAGTGCACAAAACATATCTGCCCCATAAATGACCAACCTCTGGCAGACTAACGAAGACAATGAGTCATACCACAGCCATACATGAAATCAAGAAACACAAAAATGAAATATCCATCATGTCAGCTTTGTCACTCTATGCACTGAAGATCTGGGACAACAACCCTGTCCCACTGAGAGTTTGTAAACTCATCCCCTGTAGAAGAACCTAATAGTCATGGATTAGGATCAACAAAACTCCACCAGAATCGAGGCCTACAACGAAGACTTAATCCCTCATTTCCTGCCTTCCAAATATTGTACATGGTTAAAATCTATTTGCATCCAAAACTAGATTAAGGTCTTCCATGTTATGCACATAGCTATGTTTATCTGTATGTAGGTTTGAACTCTACGGCACCAATACATCCTCAAACACACAATTTTAAATCACTGGCACTGATCTAGAAGACAACCCATCAGAGGCATCTATCAGTTCATACTACTCTGTCAAATGCCTGCAACTGAACCCTAATAGTTATTTTATCATCATGGCAATCTACTAAATCACAGGATACTTTTGAACATTTCTGAATGTATTGATAGACATGTCCCTAATGTCACCAAATATCTTGTGAACCCCATGGCCCCGTACCAGGATGGCTAAAAACCCATTTAACTGCGATGCTTCAGAATGTCAATAAAGTAGAATGTTTCAATCAGTAGAAAACAGCATGGACGATCACTGCAACTAGCCATAGCAAAGCTATCTTGCTAGGTGCAAAGGGAGACAAAAAAAACAGAGAAAAGTCACCTTTGAAAAGCTGACCCACTTCAAAATGTGGAAACCAAACAAGGTCTCAAAGCCACCAACAAATGGTTCAACACTTAACTAGGAAAACTGAATAGGCAGTGTGATGGAGAACTTGGAGAGCTGTTGCAAAACATCGGTGTTTGAAAAGAACAAGGCACTATGCTGAAGAATCAGCAAAGAAGAGCTAAAGCCCACATAGCTGAACATCTACTTCGGTTTTTTCAAGTCAAGTAAAAAGAATCTGAGTATACACAACTAGTCATGACCTTATCCCTTCGCCCTAGGCAGTAAACCTTTATACACTTACAAAACAGTAGATGTGTAGGAACTAGTTATGATTTAAAATCCAAGGCTCTAAAATATCACTATAATCTTGAACTGCCACTTACATAAGTAAGTATTCCCACTGCTGCCCACTGATAAACGTAATCAACACTTTCCCTGTAATTAGGATACATCAGAAAGCAATCAGCTCCCCAGTCCAGGAAAAAAGTTTAAACAGATCCTTTTCTACTTGTTAGAGGTCTAATGTCAACGCTTTTTTAAAAATAATCCTCTTTATGAATTTCTAGTTAAGACAGCAACATCACATACAATAAAGAGCACATTGAGTAAATATTCGTTCAAAATACCCAGTTGAGAGTTTAATTTCAATATTTTAATATTCTGCCAAACACCTGGAAAAAGTGGTCACAGAAACTATAAAAAATACTTGAATAAAAATACTTGAATAAATCCATCTCCACAACCGTTGTAGCACCTTAAGAGCACAGATGGGGGGCCGGCAGCACAGAGGAACTTATTTGATAAGTACATGTCTACACATCAAATCTGATTCCCCGTTCCCTCGGAGTACAGAGACCGGTTGTTAAGAAGATCTGCCTCCACCCCAGCACCCTCCCTTTGCACCTCTATTTTGTAAAAAGCACTAAAGGAAGCAGTCAGCACTGCAACAGAACAAGTAAACCGTTATCATCAGAGGTGGCCCCCAGCAGGTGTTCGCACATAATCTGGATCTAGCATTTTGCTCACAGCCCAAATGCCATAGCGATCTCGTTTAGCAAATATTGAAAGGAATGAGATTGTTATTCATGTTAATTTCCCAACAGAGAGACCTTTCTACATCTACTTAGTGGAAAATTTGGATGGACCACTGCCAGTCGATACTTGGCCAATTCTAGGGGCTGTATTCCTAGAAGTCTTGTTTTGTACGGGCCACTATCATTTGCCATGCCCAATGGGCATGTTGAGAGCATACTGGACCATCTAGATGTGGGGCTGGTGCCACACAAGTACTATTGCTGTTTTTCAGAAACTTTTGATGCGCTCTTTAGCAACTCACACAGCATGCAAAAAGGAGCAGAGTCGCAAGTCTTATTGCGACAAAAGACTAATTTACTTGCTACTGCAAAAACAGCACAGGTTGGTATCTTATTTGACATGATGTACTGGTGGAAGACAGTGGATTCTTTAACAGTGTGGAGCGCTGCACAAGGTGTGTCCAGCATGCTTACACTAGGTTGCTTGCAACAACAGTGAACGCTTGACTTTGAGACTCCTGCTTTACTTAACATATTGTGCAGACCTGTGGCCAATGTGCTGAAAAGTGTAGAGTTGGAAACACTTTAACGCTGTACAGTGGAGACTCGTATGGCAGTAAGGCTCAGCCATTGATCTGCTTGGAGCAGCTTGGTTTTCATACTAAGGTTATACATTTAACAAGGATAATGTCTCAGTAACCAAGTTACCATGAAGGGCGAATCCAGCACCTGGCTAACTAAACAGTTTAGACAGTCAAAAGTCCCAAACAAGTGATCAAATTGGGGTGGCAAGAGATAGAATAGTCTACACTAAAGAAAAAGCATATCCAATGCAATGGGTCTCAAGTTTGCTCGAGCTAAAGCTATTAGCGTTGTGAACTCGTAACCGGCCTTTTTCGTGCCACAAACTGAAAATGAAAAGTAAAACTGTTTCACATAAGCAAGCTGACGGCTGCCACGAGCGCAAAGCAAACTCACAAAAGGAAACAGAAGTTCGCTCACAGTGAAACGTATCGGCAAAAGTGCAATTATTCATATACCAGGCAAAACTGCAAATATCCATGTAACAGGGTCGATGTCATACAAAGCGCTCTACTACTGCCCAGCGAAATCACGCTGCCGACAAAATAAAGAGAAAAAGTAGTGCAGACATCATATGGAAAACAGGCAGCCTCGTATGCTTTCAGTAGGTCGCCGGTGCGCTCCAGGCGGGCGAAACACCAGAAAGGGCATGACGTATGCATGCCTTTCACTAATTAAGTCAAGCTAATTTTAAAAGGCAAGCCCACGAACCAACCAAACTGATGGGCTTGACATAGGCGTGGTTAAAAGTCCACAGAGAGATTATTCCAGGGGCAGAGCACTTTGCGCTCGACCCCAAAAAACTGAATACTTAAGTGCCTATGTAATGAAGAACATATACAGATCAAAGTTGGTAAACGCTCTGGGAGGCAGGGAGAGGCTCAACATCATATCACCACACCAGAGGGCAGAGTTCAGGAAATTTAAACCATACTGCAGATGCTGAAGGGTGCTCATCAAAGTTCAGGTCAAGATCAAAGGCCTCAAAGGTTGTTTGAACCACAGCACTCTGATTTTACAGCTAAAACCTGCATTAAGGAATCTGATAGCTAATCGGTTTGATACATTTTTGCATTCTGCACCATTATAGAGTGCCTGCCTTACTCCGAGGCGTCACTTGGGCCACACTTTTTAACTTCTAATTGCAAATCAGAAAAAGCTCAACAATAGTTAGACTAACAATAGTTAAACTAGCATGGCTGAAGGCAGTGCTCTAAATGTAAAATATTTTGGGGGTTATTACAACTTTGGAGGAGGTGTTAATCCGTCCCAAAAGTGACAGTAAAGTGACGGATATACCACCAGCCGTATTACGAGTTCCATAGGATATAATGGACTCGTAATACGGATGGTGGTATATCCGTCACTTTACCATCACTTGTCATTGGGCTCATACTCAGAGAGCCTGGTGTGTAGCTGACCAATTGATGACCTGAAGACGAAGACTGACTTTCTTGCTGATCCATTCTGTGGATAGGTAGCTACAAAAATGTGACTGACTAATTGTGCCTTTTCTTCTATGTACCAACTGTGCTGATTATAGAATTTTTACTTAGAAAAATGTTTTTCCAAATTTATGTTTTCTCAATTGTTTTGGATGAAGTCCCACATGCTAATGCTAATCTTGGTTAGGTAGGCTTTTTAGGGAGATGTTGACAGTGATAAATGACTGACAAGCTATCTGCTGAACTCTACTATTAAGGCTGATATTCTTTGGAGTATGTAGGTGTATTCTTGCATATGTTTTCCTCAAGCTATGTTTGATTGTTTTATTAAAGAATTAATAATTGAGCTGATAACAGATGATTTAGTATTGTAATGAATAATGGAATAAAAACATTTTAACTCGTTACTGAGTTGTGGTTATTTACGAATAGATGTTTATAGATGTTGATTATTAAAGGTTAATAGTTATTTATGTTGATTTTTTATTCCGGTAGTCACTACATGATTCAAAAGGTTCATCGACCTACATGCGCCCAAATATAAGTTTACTTACTAAGGATCAGGCGCGCTAGTACTCTCAAAGCGGAGGACACTGCTGGGATGAGCAGCGACTGCTTCGAAGGGAAGGTGAGGGCGATTCAGGCCAGCCAAATTCTACTGGAGCTACAACAGTGATCCTCATGAAACTTAAGGCCAGTCTGAAGTCCATTGACAATAAAAATCAACATGGTCACATCTCGCCTGGATCATCTTACAGAATGTATAGACTATCAGAACTTAAGGCTTGATGGTCCGGAGCACTGAATCTCCAATTTGGAGGACAATTCTCAGTTCCTTGGAAAAGCTGTTGCAAATAGAGAGACAGGTTAATAATATTACAGCAAAAAAATGAAGAATTGGAGAGGCACTCCTGGCACAATAGTATATGAACTGTAGTGGTGATCGAACACACCAATATGGGCAGTCTGGACAAGATACTTGAGATGTCGATGGAGAAGAGCCCATTACAACATCAAGGCACAACTATAGCAATTATCCAAATTTCAGTATGACGGTACAGAAGACTGGATATAAATTTGCAGATGTCAAATGAGCCATTCACTCAAAAAGAATAAAATATGCAATGTTATACCCTGCAAAACTTAAAACTGACTTAGATGGGCAAATCCAAGTCTTCACTGATGCCATAGCAGCATTCAAATCCTTTAAATGGCATGGCAAGGTTGAAGACACCTGCAATGATGAAGCCCTCCTCTTCTTGCACGGATATTGGGGATCACTGGAATAAACTCAATAATGCAAAGTAGGACGTCTTGTAATATCTGTGCCTTTATCCGTTAGTGGACACTGCTTCTAAGGCTGATGATTAGCAGACTCCTCTGCCAGATATAGTACATTCCTCAAGATGGATGCCTTGCTTACTAGTTCAAATAATCCGCACGAGGTCCAGTGCTATGTCTGTGTTGGACATACCGCCCTTTACCCAGAGCCAACTATTAAAAAGCAATGGGACGGACAGCAGCTTGGCACGCCATGCCCTAAGGCGTATACCAAAAAGGTACTGATTTAACAGTGCAGCACACTGGGAACTGGAGAGAACTGGCATGGATATTTGGGCTTCTCACTGTGGGAGGTGGGTGAAAGGAAACATGGGGAACAGTTTGCTATTTTATTGCTTGCATCAGAATGCGTATGTGTGAGTACAGTGTATTTCTACAATGTTATTTCCGTAGACAGGTCAAGGTGTACATTTCTCTAGAAAAGCATTGAAATTACTGTCATGGAATATCATAAGCCTAAAAAATTCTAAGAAGGCTAGGAGGGTTCTGGCATACCTTAGAAGACACGGCGGGCATTGGGGTATTACAAGAGACACATCTGGACCCACGACTTACTGCTTGCTTTGCTAGGAAATGTCCTTAGCACAGATTTTTCTTGTCATTTAGCACATACTCAAGGAGTATACGCTGTTCCATTGATTATAATCAATAAAATGGATGGCCCTTACGGGTTATTTATAACACTTCATGTTACACTTCACAACAGAAGAGTAAAATTAATAAAGGCAGATGTGCCAAACCTCGAGACCTAATTTCTTCTGTGATATCAATGATACAGAAGTGGTAATCTGGGGAGGAGATTTTAACTTAACCCTAAATGTGGAACTCAATAGATCTAGAGGTTAAGGCTCACACAAATCAAGCAGCAGAGAGATTGCCTGAAACTATTGATGTTTCATAATTAATAGACTTAAGGAGAATGAGACATGTAACATGAGAATACTCATTATATTAATCTCCCCATGGAGTGCTTTTGTTTTTAGAGTACAGATTTATATTGCAAGTGGCCAAACCACCGGTGTTGGAGGCAGTATACCCTCCTCTCATACTATCTGACCATTCCCCAGTAAAACAGACTCTGTCCTTGCCTTGTTCTAGGCTAAGCCGCCTCCGATGAAGGTTCCCTTTAGGATCACTCAGATGTGATTCTCAGCGATGGATTGCACATTGCAATTTCTTACTTTTCAATGCGGGGAAAGTCCCTAAATGGGCTACAGTAAGGGAAGCCTTAAAGGTTTATATGAGCTGTTTACCAAAGCCAAATTGGCAGGTATCCTGAAAGACATTCAGACTTAAGAAAATAACAGAGAGATATTGAGAACGTGGAGGAAAGAGCTGAAATCATGACTACTTGGTTGAAATAAATAACTCAATGCAGACGTTTCTAGAACAGGGTGAAACAGAGGTGGACTGTTTTGAGGCATTATGCTTTGGCTACACGTTTCTGCGATGGTGAACAATCTGGTAAGATACTGGCCTGGATGCTAAAATTACAGGCACTGTAGTCCCGTTTTGCAGGTGGCTAGCAAGGAACCACTCTTAGCTAGTGAAGACATGTGCAAAGAGTTTTAAAGACACTATGAATGGTTGTAAACGTTCCCAAGTTCAAGATGATTCGGATTCTACTGAGACTTATCTGATGATACTGTCCTCGTGTGGCTAGAGAACTGTGATGGGCAATCTGTGAACATATTCATAACATTAGAAGAAGTATTGGCAGACCCTACCCCTCAACTTGCTCGGTAGAATAGCACTCTATAAGATGATGATGATGATCCTCCCCAGGCTCCTTTGTCTATTGCAAAATTTCCCATATCCAATTCCTCGGAGGTGGTTCAAAGAGATAGACACAATGGCACGCCACTTTCTTTGGGGCAGTGCCCGCCCAAGGCTGGCCCTCACCACCTGCCAAAGAGACATCTATGACGGAGGCCTGGGAATGTCAAATATATACTACTACTACCTCGCCATGCACCTACTGGTGATCAATGATTGGATGGGAGGAGGTTGGTCAGATCCAGCCTACCGCCTGGAACTCCAAACACTGGGCTACCATCAAATCCTTGACATGTTATATGGGCGTCCAATTCCCCGTGTAACGCCTGAGGTAACCAGGGTGGTTTTGTTGGGAGGCCCAAAAAGAATCGGGTTGGTGGAACCGTCTCACTAAGCAAACCCCGGTGTGGTGGGGCAGATTGCTGACAGAGACGTCAGCACTAGAAGGATTTCAGGGTTGGGATGCCATTGGTATTTCCCTGCTTGGGGATGTTTGGGGAGGGTCGCAGATTCGGTCCTTTGCGGAGCTTCAGCGACTCTTCTCTCTGAACAAAACTCAATTTCACAGATATGTGCAACTCCTCCACGCACTATCAGTACATGTCCAGAGGGGTGAAGCTATACCTGAACACAGTCCCATGGATGCAAAGGTGCTGACGGGAAACCTGGGCAAAGGGGGGTGGGGGGCCTCACAGATATACCGCTCTCTGATGGCCAACACGGCCTGTCCCCTTGATGGACCCCGCCGGAAATAGGAGGGCTGGTTGGGCCTCGTGGAGGAGGGGGAGTGGAGAGGCGCTTATGGCCCCGCAGACCCTTACCATGGCATCCAGATTCAGACTACTGCAGTCCTCCTTTCTTCACGCGGCCTATCTCACACCTGTTAGCCTGCACAAAGCATGCCTCCGGCCGTGGGCTGACTGTCCTCGCTGCTCAGGCCCAGACACTGACTTCTTCCACATGGTGTGGTCCTGTCCATCCATAACAACTTACTGGAGGGTGGTGGTGAGGGAAGTCTCGAAGATCCTGGGAAGTGAGATCGAAATGGCTCCGGTGCCGCTTTTACTGTGGGCCATGGAGGAGATGGGACTTAAGAGAGCGGATCGGACCTTCCTGGGAATGGCATGCCTAGTGGCTAAAAGAGATATAATGGCGATCTGGAAAGCTGCTGAGGCACCAACATTGGCCATATGGAGACAAGGAATGGACTGGGTTGCCCGGCGCAAAAAACTTGTATCCGAAGCCAGGGGTTGCCCAAATAAATACTATAAGATATGGGGGAAGTGGGAGGCCTCTGGATGCCCCTGAGCGGTGGGCACTGTGTTGAATCTACTGGGGACCAATGGGGTCTTGTTTTTCCAAGGGTGTCGTTTCTTCTTCCCTCTCTTCCCCCCCCCTTCCTCTTCTCTCCCCGCTCTCTCCCCCTCCCTCTCCTCTCCAACAGGAGTTCGTAATGTTTTCTAATGTTACATGTGGAATCCTGACTGTTATTACTGCCCATAGGGCCAGTTTGGAACTGGAAGGGTATCAGTCTCTAGGCGCCAATTGGTGTCTCTTGTTGCTTATTTCCTTGTGTTTCATTTCTTTTCACTTGTTTGTAAAATCAATAAAGTTCTTTAAAAAAAAAAAAACATTCGAAGAAGTAAAGGCGACACGTTTGCAAGACAGAAAGCTCCTGGCTCACGTGGCCTATCAGCAAAGGTTTACTAAGCATAGAAAGAAATATTGTCTCCAGTTTTGTTGGAAGTATACACCGAAGCCCTGCAGGAGTGCGCCTTTCCAACCTCCAAATCCTACATCATTACCTTAAGTGGTCATCATGGTACTCCCTAAATCAAGGCAGAGATCTGGACAAATGTACATCCTACCGACCATTATGGATGCTCAACTTAAGACATCGAAATACAATCAAATGTGGTTGCAAACCAGTTGTCCCTACTGACAGAGAACCTTACCTTGGCCATTCAATTGGGGTTTGTCCGGCATAGGTCTAATACAATAAACTAATAGACAATATTTGCAATTCTTCACCTAGATGCAGAGAAGGCTTTTAATTGTTTGGAATAACCTTTCTTTAGATCTATGCTTTGCAGGACTGGGAAGGGAGGTTATATACCACAGTTGATATTCCAGTTAGACTCCAAGCCGGTTGCCAGAATCAGTATGAATTGCCTGATCTCTGGTGCATTTGTGGTGGCCTGGGTACCAGACATGGTTGTTCCCTTTCGCCTCAATTGTTTATATACTTCCAATGAACACCTGGGCTACTCAATTTCAGAACCACCATTCACACAGAGCACTCTTTGAAATCGGATAATCTGCTCCTTTCTATGTATGCAGACTATATTCTGCTATGTGTTTGGAAACCATCTAATAACATTTCCACCCTAATAATGGAGATAACCTAATTTGGCAGATTTACTGGTATAACCCTTAACTTGGACAAGTCAAAATTATCTCCTCTTACAGACACAACAGCAAAGATAGCTCCAGAGTATTCTAGTCACTGGATGGACAGCTTGTTCCATATTTGGGAGTGGCTCTATGCAGGGACACTAAGTATCAATTCGGGAAAATTATGACCCAGCAATGGCTAAACTCACATGCCAGATGGACACTTGGATTTAAATGCCTACATCTACCGCTGGATGGGTCGCACTTTTAAAAATGGTAGTCCTCTCTAAATTCTTGCTTTACAATATACCTTACGTGCTAAACAAGAGCTTGTTTCAGTTCCTATGAACACTTCGTAACAGAATAACAGTTTGCTGTGAGGTCATGACACTCCCATACAAGTACTGGTTCTAGAAATTTATTTTTTAGTGGCATATTACACTTTATCAGGGATTGGTGCCACCCTTTTTTTGTTCGAGAGAGAGAACACACGGCGGGCACCCCGCCGGCCTCCCTCTTACCAAAAGGGTTTGCCTAGACCCAGAAGGGAAAAATAGACACAGTTGTCGCTACTATCTGGGTTTGGACAGCTGCTTACCAAAGGACTGGGGACTCTTCTTTTCATATTTTCTGGCAACCCTCTTGAGCTAAAAATCCACTTCTCACGCTCACCAAATATCATGGAGTTGTGTTAATGTTATCTGGGGCCGGATTCCCCATGTTTTTCCATCTCTAAACGGGGGTAGATTCCCTATTACTGCGCAATAGAATAGTACATGCAGTACAACAACCCTGGATGTGTTTACTTAGAGTAGGTTGAGAGTCAAAATCCGTGAGATGATACCGGGATTTCCTGAGGAATTACCAGAATTCATACTCCTTACTCAAATAATCAGATCTAGTGATGCTACAAGGAGGGTATCCAGACCATACACGGCTATATCTATTTCAAAAGTGACCAGCTCAAAAAAATAGTAGACATGCCTGGGAGTTAGACAATAGGGTCCAACATCCGAGATGCTAAATGGGTTTTTTGCTGTGCTCCGGCGAAAATGATTTCTATGACCGATCAAAGTAAGCTGCTTAATTTCAAGTTTTTAGAATGCACTTATTTTACTTCCAGTAAAAGCTATAAGATAGTTCTATTATAACCTCATATTTACTCACAATGTCATGCAGATCATGCAGAGTTTATGCATCTCTCTGGGTCGACTTGTGATTCCCCTTATCCTTGTTTTTCTTGAGACACTTTCCACTATACCTACCATGACTGACAAGAGTGAAACTGAGGTCAGATATAGCTCTACTAGGCTATGTTAAACTAATTCCACTTGATGTTATAGGTTTCACAATTCTTCTGTTATTATCGGCTAAACCCTCAGGATCAGGGGCTTGGGGTGGGTGGGTGTATGTGTGTTTGTTTACACTCGCACAGGCCCCAAGGAACGCAGCTATTTGCTACGCAGCAATGGAACATGTAATACTGGCCTAGACCTAAGCATGCGTTTTTGCAAGATATGCCTTATGGGAAGATCGACATGTTCTGCAATGTTTCCAATAGACAATGTTGAATATATGCTTGTACTGATGAATTGCTATTTTTTGTGTTACAAAATATAAAAATCAATATAAAAAAAATACAAAATTGAGCTATTTCTTGAGTAAACCACTAACCCGTTATAGTTCACTTTGACAAACATAGGACTGGATTAAGGTTTTCTTATTTTGCATTCAGTCAAAGAACCTTTGCTTGAAAAAAGGTGAAGTGGCAAATAGTTTTGAAAAACAGGAACCCATTTCCAGCGAAGTTTTTGGACAGGTTACTTCTCATTAAAAATGACACTTTGGTGAGGTTAAGAGGCTGTAAGAAGGAGCGAAGTCAATCAAGAAATAAAAAAATGAAAGAAAGTAAAAGAGGAAACAGAATCCGATGCACACATTTTAAGTCTAACTATCGGTGCTAAGCTGTGGCTCATTTCCCATTCTATATCGAGACATTTATGGTGGTGCCGTATGGTCAATTCATGGTCGAAGGGACATGGGTAAACATGTTCTTACTCTTAAGAGCCCATATATATTTTTATAGCACTTCATTTTTTTGCTATTGAAGTACGTATGACAGTACACAGACATCACATCATAAAATATAGACAGTTGTCAAAATAACGAAGTGTGGCATCGCACCCACTCCTAATATCCCGAGCAATATCCACCACATATCACTGGTTTGGCAGGGGTAACTCTTATAAGTACTAAGGCGAAGTCTGTGTCCCAATTTCCCCATATCTTACTGTGTTTCTTGACACAGCCTTACCATTAAAAGATTTCTTTTTCAAAAGATCAATTCCTCTGCGCCACCGACATGGGGGGCTATTTGGAATGTAGTGGGTACGGTGAAAAAAATTAACCTGTATAAGCCTAAGATTGTAGTGTATGGCCTGAGAGCTCAATGCTCTTTTTGCTTCCCACCAGTCATCTTCATCGATTTCTCACATGTCCTCTACCCAGGACGATCGGAGGTTTAAGAGGGGCTCGGAGCACTGAATAGGAAGGATCGGTAGAGCTGTGAAATCCCCTTATTCAAGATGGGACTCATTGTTAGTTTTGCCTCCAGGGGACTGAATACATGAACCTCCTCAAGTATCCATCTGGATGTCTCAAAGGAGTTTTTTCCCTCTTATATTTGAGAAATTCTGTGTAGACTATTTGGTTTTGAGGTGACTGACTGAAACAATGTGGCCTGTTTCCCATAAGTCGTCTAGTGCTGCGATTCCTATGTGGTCCCAGCCCTGGAAGGCCTCCTGGAAGGTTTGAACCACATCCCCTCCCATTGGTGAATCTGAGCAGTCGGCCTCCCAGCCATTTAATATGTGACAACGCAACCTGCCGGGACATCAGGGGGATTTTTGAGATCTGCAGGAGGGCACCACCGGGGTGGCCTTCAGAGAGGAAGCTAAGGATGCCCCATAGTTCCAGGACTCGTAGCTCCTGGCTCCAAGAGGAGTCGTGTCTGTATCCTAAAAAACAGTCATTGAGGGGGTATCATGTGTGCCGTCCAGTAACAGAGGTGAAGGCCAGGAGTACTTAAAGCCCCTCCTACTGAGTTGCTATGCATTTTGCACACAAATCTCTGGGTATCTTGCTTGCCTAATAAAATGTAATAACCATGGTTTGCAGGTCGTGGGGAGAGGAGTATTGTATGTAGGGGTAATTCTATACACATAGAAATCTAGTAACAACCAACATCTTATATAGTTACAAGTTAATTCTTGATGCGTAATTAATAAAAATCAATACATAGATACATCACATTATTCTATAAAAAATAATAAATATACAATACAAAAGATCAGTTTTACATTCTACAATCTAGATGTTAAAAAGCATACCAAAACCTATTGTTATCTAAAAAGCGTTTCCACACTCCTGTGCAAAGATTTTTTATATTAATTGTCCTCCAACGTTAGAAGTTTGAGATACCAAGTGTAGAAACTTCGAAATTTAGCATTTAAAACAATGTCCTGGGGTTTGAGGCAGGCAATCGCCGCTTGCCGGCATGACCGTATACCCCTCTGATTAAATAATGACTTCAATAGAAGTTTGCGTTCGGTTCTTAAAACGTTAAAAATACAAACTAAATGAATTATATCTTCATGTCCGTTACCACATAGCCTACACTGTGGGATTTTTAGAGAGCGTTCCCATGGGACTAGGTGGGCATTGCCCGGAATAATCCCAAATCTATATTTAATAAAAAGATCTTTATCTGTCTTGGTCCACCCTGCCTCCAGGTACCGCTGAAGCTTTAAAAGTTTGTAATCATTAATGATCATCCACAAGTGTGATCTAGTAGCTAGTAAATCCTTGTCCATGATTAGTGATCTTTTTTTTGCAATCCGATTTAAACATTTTAAAAAAGAAATGTAAGATATTTGAGTCCCATAACTCCACTGCCCCTAGGTCGATTAGTGCCTGGTCTAAGTACCGGCACCCAGTGGCTGCGATGTTTGAGCTGATCTCTTTCCAAAGGGAACAACAGAGCGGATTTTCCTTTGCCAGCTGTAACGGTTTCCAGGCTTTGATGTAGCTGGTTTTTCTGTCTCTGCTTTGGTCTACATAGCCAAACTCCAGCCTAATTTGTGCTAATGAGGTGTATCCCTGTAGCTGAAATAGGGATCTAAAGACTTTCCCAATTATTTTATTTAGGATAGTAGCGTCTTGCCCACACAGAGCTTCGCTTCCATATCCTAGAGTTGGAATTAGTTTGGTTGCAATGACTTTAAGCAGGGGCCGATAGCTAGGGCCGGTTAGGAAATTTGTTTACGTTTGGAAAGCGAATAATAGCACGTGGCCTGTTTCAGGGAAAAAAAGGAGCTGCGTTCGTCAAAAAGTACACCAAGGTATCTGTACTGATTTACTTGTTCCAGAGGGCCCATTTGTGAGTTCCATTTGATTCTTAAGGATTTTTTACTGATTCTCATTACTTTAGTTTTATCCTGGTTAACTTCCATTCCACTCTGCTCTGCGTATTCAAATATCTTAACAATGAGTCGCTGTAGTCCTACTTTAGTTTGGCTCAGGAGAACCACATCATCGGCGTATAGGAGATTTGAAATAATCATATCGCTGAGCTTTGGAGAGTGCCCATTTACCCTGTTTAATTCCACAGATAAATCAGATAAGAAGAGATTGAAAAGGTATGGGGAGCCAGCACACAGCCCCGTTTCAATCCCTGCTTTGTCATAATTTTCCTTGAAAGGAAGGAGCCATCCCCTACCTTGACTCTTACCCACGTGTCTGTATGTAGCTACTGTATGGCTTTTAATAAAGTCTCCGGTATTCCCCAGGAAGCTAGTTTCTCCCATAAGAGAGGTCGCCGGACCAGATCAAAAGCGGATTTAAAGTCCACAAAACACAGATACAGGGGCTGTTTTTTGTGTTTGCATTTGTCAATAATCATTGATAAGGTTAATATGTTTGCAGCGGTGCCTAGGCCCTTTACAAAGCCTGTCTGATTAGGAGGGATAATACTATTTTCCGTTGCCCAGCTACGGAGGTGTTCCAGTAAGAGACCTGCATAGTATTTGGCTTCTACGTCTATTAGAGTTATTAGTCGGTAGTTCTCAGGTTTTGTTTTGTTACCTCCTTTAAATATTGGGTGAATTATTGCTCCTTTCCAGGATTTGGGGATACTTCTTGACAATATACAATGATTGAAAGTAGGGGCAAGATTTTCACCCCAGTAAGTCGAATCGAGTTTAAACAGATCATTCGGGATCCCATTGGGGCCGGGAGCACCCCCATTTCTACTTTTTTTAATTGAATTGCTAACTTCTGTTGCTGAGAAAGTTATTCCTTTATTTTCCTTTTGGATGAAAAGGGATTTTGATATAATTTTCCCTGGACTTAATTTTTCTGTAGCCACTTCTAAGATTTTATCAACTAGCTTGGATTCATCAAAGTGTTGATTTAAATAGTCAACCCAGACGGGTTCCGGGATATTTGAACTAAAGTGCTCGGGCCTTATTCAAATCATTGACCATTTTCCAAAAACCCTGAGTATTTTGTTTTTTTACTTCGAAATAGGGCTTTTGCCCAGAGGTCTTGCAGTTTCTGGTGTTTATTATGTTCCCATAGTTGTTTCCGATATGCATTATTTAGATTTTTTAAGTCAGCCTTAATACAGCCATTTGTCGGGTCCTTATTGTATAATTTTAATGCTTTATTTCCTTAATTTAATAATGTGCGCTGAATAATTTATATTTATGTTTGTATTTGCACCCCGCGCCTTATTTCGATATCACTTTTGTGGCTGATCTACAAGAAGACTAACCACAAAATTGTTTAGGAAAAGCGACCAAGTTTCTATTGGGTCCCTGGTTATGTCCATGTTACATTGTGCAAAAATTACCCTTGATCGGACCCCTATAGATTCCTTTAGTTTTTTGGACCATCAGAGTTTTTTTTTATAGTTTATTGTTGGGACGTCTCCTGGCATGGTTTGTGCAGAGTTATGAGTAGGAGGATCATATCCTATTTCCAGGCATTGCTGGCCATGATCACTCATGTCTGATTTTATGATAATAAACTTTGTAATTAATGTAAGCAGAAATAGTGAGACCACAGTATAGTCAATTATTGTGTGGGTTTGGTTAGCGTAGCAGGTAGGGGCTGGCGGAGTGTCCTGAGGGTATCTCCCATTTAGAATTCTAAGCCCAAGAGCCTCAAAGTCTTTTACTAGAGTGAGTGCTGGCGTACCAGCTTTTCCTCTCTCGATTTCCCCCAAAGATTGTTGTGGCACAGCCCATAGGTGAACTTGCAAAATGGTTTGTGTATCCCTTTCAAAGGGATTTAATAATTTTTGATTGAAATCCCCAATTATCAGAAGCTCCAGGGGGCCTAGATATTGATGGGCAGTTACGATTATATCTATCAATTTCGATGACATGTACTTTTTGGATTGGGCATCGGGGTGGATGTAAACATTGATTAGGAGAAGGGGGTTTGAATTATCCCTATGCCATCCGTTTAGCTTCACTACCAGGAAATCTTTGTTTTCGACATATATTCGAGTACACAATAATTTTAGACCTGCTGAAATGAACGTAGCAAGGCCCCCCTTTGAATGGCCGTACTTTTTCTCCTTTATTGCTGGGGGAAAAAACCCAATATGTCCATCGATTTTAAAAGGGGTTGTAGCCCAAGTCTCCTGAAGGAGGATGATATGGAAATTCTTCAGTAGGGTTGATAGATCTTTTTGGTTTGTGTTTGGTCTTACCCCGTTTATATTCCATGAGCAGACCTGAAAGAGGGTATTATATCGGTTTTTTAGCATGTTATGCCCCTGCTACTTACTAGTCAGTGATGTTTTTCTAAATATGTTAGATCTGATATCTGGCCTAGTTCAGAGTGTACTAAAGGATACATATTAAAAGGAGTGCCCCCTAGAGGGTAACCCTCGGATTTTCCAATTGCCGACCTACAAACTGAAAAAGGTTTACCCGACTCTTTTAATATTTGTTGATTTGATGGGTTTTTGTGTTCCTCTAACGGATCGGGATAACAAATTTGCTTGGGGATGCTGAGATTAATTCCCCATTTTAGAAAGGCACATTTTTCATCCGACACTTTTTTTTTTACCAGAAATGGTGTCCTCCAGGTTACCAAAGTTGCTTCGTTAGGGGCTCCTTTATTTGTCTTTTCCATTGAGACAAACTCTATAGTCCAATCAATGGATTTTATATCTTTTAGTGTTGGAGTAACTTGTAGTAGCTTCAATATGTTTCCCCTGTTAAAAATGTCAAATCGCCCCCTAGACTGGTATTGAGGTTCCAGTATTAGTTGTAAACAGTCATTTGACATACCGGGGTCGGGGCTGCCTATTTCGTCCTCCTGTTCACGAAGTTGGGCGAGCCTTAGATCTTCTACTACTCTGTCAGGTCGTTTCAACTTTATGGTCATTTGCTTTATTAATCTGTTTGAGTAATCATCCTCCCGAGGTAGTTTTGACATTTCTCTTTTTTTTTCCCCGATATTGGGCTGGTTGGGTTGCAATTTGAGCCCCTTGGGGATAAGCAGGTCGAGACCAGTTGATGATCCTGTTTATTGTGCCCTCTTCTTCAAAAGACCTCCTGCTTATTTTAGGGCTCGGGCTTTTTTGTCTTTGTTCTCCTGCTGGTATAGGTTTGTAACCTGAGAAGCCATTTCTGATTGGCCTAATTCAGATAATATTAGTGTAGTTTGCTGGTCGTTAATTATCATATCCCCCACAGTAGAAGATTGTGCGTTTTCCTTTTTTCCTTTTAAGTTTTGGGTCATACGTATGGTTTGGCCCGCTCTGGTATTAAATATTGGAAAAGGTTTATTTGTTGTTAATATTCCCTTTATAGTTGTCAAGGAGTCCTTTGACCTGGACATATCGTCTTGTGTCCAGGCTTAGGGTGGGACGCAAATTTTTTACCATTGGGCCCAGTGGAATGACTGCTTTTTTGTTTCTCGCTTTTCTTCATTGTTTCTTTTGTCTTTTTTTAAGAGACTTCACTGGCTGAGACAGAGTCCCTACTGATTCGGGGAGCATAGAGGGGCCTGTATTTACATTATGGTCTCCAACCTAATCACATTTAAGTTCCTCCTGGGCTTGCGCCACTTAGTCAGTTTGTTTCCTCGGGCACCCATATGCTCCGTCTCCCAAGTTTCGGGAATCCCTTATCTCCCTCTGATCCAGGGGTGGCACTTCGGTTGTGGTTTGTTCATCAGGTCTCATGTTTAAATTGTCTTTGAGGTTCGTAATCAACAAGTTTAGGGCTTCAGGAAGGAAAGCAAACTTGTTGATTGTTGGCTCACAGGTGCAGTCATTTATTGTCATTTCAGCAACATTTTGAGTTCTCTTAATCAGATTGTTTAAATTTGCCAGTTTCTGATCAATGCCTGCTATGGATTTGGCCAGAGTATTCAGTATGTCCACCTGGACATCCATTTTTGAAGACTGGTAAGCTAAAGCATCCAGCGTTAGCTGTGAGGTTTTGAAGAAAATGTCCCATACCGCATTTTGATCCAGTCGGTCCTGGGTGTTTGGTGGTGGAGGGGTATTTTCATTGTCATCCTCTTCATCTTCCCTTATTATCCTTTTTAATATAAGAGATGCATTTGGGGATCTGGTTCTAAAAGAGAACTATTTGTTTTAATTTCTGAGGTTCCAATTGTATGTAATTGCGGGAACGCCCCCATATCGTAATTGAAAGACTTATTACAATTGAGCATGGTAGAGCTCAGATCCCGATCTTGACATTGGTGTTTCTCCAGGTTATATTCGGATTCTGAGTGAAGATTCATTGCAGTTGTTTTGCTATGGCCTTGTAACCCTGGGGAAGATTCACTTTGAAAGAAATCAGCTGCTCCTTTAATAATAACGTTTACCTCCAACAGGGGTTTGGTACCTAGATCGGGGAAATCGGTTTGGTTTACCAGTGGAGGTAAATTGTAAGTATCAGGGGAAGGTGAGGATGACCGGAGGGTCAATAACTCCAGATCGTTTAATGAGCCCCAGTCATTTACTTTGATGTTATCTTCCATTTGGTTAGTTTTTTCTCCCAATGTAGTCTTCTCCGTCCCCTCTTTTTCCTTGAGTCTACTTTTGTCATCCTGCTCATGTAGCCTAAATTAGCTTTTTATGGGGGAAATTGAGTGGGGTAGTGTCGCAGCACCATTAGGTAGGGAGAAAATTACATCCAAGAGGTCTTTCAGGAAGTCGGCTTTGTTGAAAACGTTTCCTGATCTTTGTTTCCTAACAAAAAAAGGGGCTATTGGGGGGAGATCAAGGATTGGTGTATTGTCTTGACTTCCCTTCCCCTTTTGGAGTTTTAGGTGAGGACGAGAGTTTATTTGATTTCTTGTTTTTCTTAGGTTGAGGCTGAAGAGCCCTTTCTTTCCCGGACCTTATCCTCCCGTTACGTAGATTTTTGTCTTTCTTTTTGTTATTTCTCCTTGCTTTTACAAAGTGGAAGATGCCTCTGCGTCTTCAAATGAGGGGCCCAGGAGCTTAAAGGCTTTTCTTTTCTTTTTCCTGGCCAAATAGACACGCCGCCACACCTCGAGTTTGAGGGGCACGAGCACGTGTGGCCCTCCTTTAATATTTCTTCAGTCAAATTATTGGGCCCAGAGGACTATTTTGGAGCCAGTGTTTACAGGTGGTTCAGGTGGCCTAAAGCTTGAGCTCAGGTCTCCGATCTCCGTTGCATAAATGGGCTCCCCAGGCAGCCCCTCCTTCCTAGTCCTCCAAAAGGGCCTCGGACCCTCAGACCTGGCCCGGTCCACTGCCCTTGCTGCAGCGCAGTTTTTGGTACGAGTTTACTTCCCAAGCAAAATGGGGTCGTCACCAGGGGTCACCAGGCGATGCTGGTCCTCAGAGCCAGGCAGGGCGGCAGGCCCGGGAATCCTGAGGGAAATCCAGAGGGTTCAGGGGGGTCCGGTGGACAGCGCGGGGGAGAGCGTGCACAGATTGTGCCACCAGCCGCACTCGTTCGTTCGGGCGGCGTTCGAGCACAGGCCCCGCCTCCTCGCGTCACCACAAAAGGAAACTTGGGATCTTTCAGTGGGGTTTCCATTGTTGCAATCTCCCACAAAACGATCCCAAGGCTGCTTACAGTTGGAATCCTACTGGTGGGTGGGGGTGTGAAGCAGTTGCAGCAGAGGGAGAAAGGGGGAAGGGAGGCTCTGCTGGGCCCAAGAGCCGAGAGTTTACAGCAGGAGGGAGGAGCCCCCCCCTCGCTCCTTGTCGCAGCACTTACCGGCGACTCCCCCGCTTCTTCACCAACTCCCCTTATGCCCTTCTGCCGCTAGCTCCTACCGTTGCTGCGGCCACTGGCGGGCTACCAGATGTCTTGTCACGGCTGTCGGGGGATCGCGGGTGCTGCTGCCTGCCGCTACCACCGGGCATCCAGTCGGCTGTCGGGGTTGTCGGGAATCGCGTTCTCGCGTTCACACTCTCGCCGTGAGCCATCCGGCAGAGGCGTGTGGTGAGTCTTCGTCCGATGCGTCGACAATCTCAACGAAGAATGATAAAGTGCTGTTACTGAGCGCGGGGGTCTGTCTCTCAGTGCTGGGAGGTAGTTCCTAGCGGCAGAGAGGTCTGCGTTCTGTCACACCAGAGCACCCAATAAGAACATCAGCAGGTCCTCAGGTGTCCTCGGGGGCAACATCAATCATGGAAACGCTGAGTGAAATGCAAGCGCTGTTGCCCTTCGAAAACATCTTATATAGGGTTATTCAATTAAGAAGACTTCGAGGGGGAGTTATGACAGTACATCCAGGAGTTTAAGTCTGTCCTTGCAAAACAGGGAAATGTTTAGGTTTTATGCAGTGTATGGATTACAGACGATAGTGATACCTAGGTATTTAAAGAGACCCAAAGTGATGTTTAGTCAAGCATTTGGGAGTTGTGATGAGGGTGGGCATGTCAGGTGTATGCACTGGGATTTGACCTAGTTGATTCTTAGCTCCAAGGCATAACCATGAATGACTAGGATTTGGGTAAGGCATGGCAACACTGTTGAAGGTGATTGCATGTACAATAGCATGCCAGCGACGTAGAGGGCTTTTCTATTTGTGTGTTGCGGGGCCAGGAAAAACCCTAACCCAGTTTGCCAGTGGGTCTATCTTCAGCACGAAAAGGACGGGTGACAGGAGGGGCAGCATTGCCTTGTACCACATGCTGGACAACAAAGGGTGTGGCTAGCATCCCATTTACTCTCATTCTCACAGTAGGGGAGTCATAAAGAGCCTCGATCAGTGCGAGGAAGCTAGGGCCAAAGTTCATGTGATGGAGTATTTGAAACATGAAGGGCCAGTAGACTAAATCAAATGCTTTTTCATAGTCAACCAGAAGGATTGCGTTGGGTCGTGCAGTTTGTCCAGTTGGGAGGGGCCACGTGCAGTGTACGGAGACAGTGGTGCATGCCTCTGCCAGGCATAGATCCATTTTGGTCCTCATGGATCCATGATTTAATGATGGTGGTAAGTCTCATGGCCATCATCTTCTCCAAGAATTTAGTCTCCATATTTATAAGAGAAACCAGTCTATAGGAGGAGCAATTTGTTGCTGTCTTGTCCAGTTACAGGACCATAGCAATGGTCGCGTTTCTGATGTCAGGTGGCATAGACTTTGTGTGGTCCATTTCTTCAAAGAGACATAGTAAATAGGTTGTCCGGAGGGAGGAATTTTTTTTTTTTTTTTCTTTTCTTAAAGTGTTCCAGTTTAGCTGCCTGCAGCTCCTCTTGAATGACAGGTGCCTCTAGGTCCTCGTGATGGGTTAGAGAGAGTGAACTAATTGGTAAGTCGGGCTGGTGATCTCCAAAGAACGTGGAGGTTGCAGCTATATAAGGCACGATAATAATTAGTAGAAGTCTCTGCAATTTATTCCGACTTCCACATGAATCATCCTTCCGACATTAGTATCGTTGGCACCACACGAGGATGGTCACATGTCTGGGAAAGCCAAAAGATCAACTTTCTGGCCTTATCACCCTGCTCATAAAGTCGGTATTGAGCAAGTGATGCCGCTCAAGTCAAGGAGTTTGCTTCTTGATGACCCTCTTAGATCTTCTAAGCTCTGTAAGCTCCTGGATAGTGTTGCTGCCTCAATTGTTCGGTCCAGGGCCAAAATCCAAGTTTCTAGAAGGGTAACCTCCCTCTCTCTTTCACGTTTTTGTACACCTACACAGCTGAATAGGCCCGACCACAAAACAGACTTGAAGGCTTCGCAAAGGCAGAGAGGGGAATCAACTGAGTATTGATTTAGGCCAAAGAAGTCTGTAATCACAAATCAAAGGAGGTCTACCAGGCTGTCCCCCCCTAAGCCATCATGTCTTGAACCTCCAGATAACTCCCACTCTGGGGCGAGCTGTCCCAAGTTGGACCTCAAGTGCTGTGTGTTCTATGAGTCTAGTGGATTACCCTGTCCATCCAGGTTAAGGACTCCAGCCGCTCCTACGCCATGGGCCCCTAGTACTCGCCTCCTTGGGGTTTCAGTTATGCAGCTGCATGGGCAGAAGCAGGGGGTGGGAAGTTTACAAGCCAAGGGCGTCTAAGGTCCAAGAGGGATGAGGGGCTCCAGATGTGTTGTTGGAGCCTGCCTCTATTACCAGACTCCGCCTTAGGGCCTTGAGTCGGTTCAGGCCTGGGTTCCCAAACCAGCTATGCTCTGCCTCTTCATCCCAGGTAGGGCCATTGTTTTCTGCAGGACTGCCGCCTGGCTTCACACTTAAGTCGCACCAGTCCCAACTGCTCCACACACAGCGCTCGTGATTGCATCCCTGAGGGCGCCACACCACCCAGGCTCGCCCTTGCTGTCCTCACGGTGATCTCTGCTGTATTGCGCCCCTGTATGTTGGAGCCACAACACCTGTAGATTCCCAGCAGCAACCGTCTTCTGAAGAATGTTTTGTTGTTGTCGAGCAGCAGATTTGTAAGGATTATGAGGCAGGATTAAAGGTATCAGCTGAGAGTGCAATTAAAACGCATCCGCCATTTTGCCACACCAGCCACATCCCTAAGAGCCAATATATTTTAAGCCCAACTAGGCAGAAGTGGGCCGGTCAATGGAGATAATTTCAGGAATTGATTTCTCATGAATAGTTCGAAAACTTTCAAGACTATCATAGGGTGGCCCTTGGCAGTCAGTTAGTTAGGAGCTGGCAGGGGTACATAATTACGATCTTAAAAATTGATGGGGGTATGAAGCAATTGGCAATCAGGCTGCTTGCAGTTATCTAGCTTGTTTTTTTCTCTAGGTCTCTAAAGGTTTCACAGAATCAAATTAATCACAAAACAATGATTCTGTGTATTATGGAAGGTAGGCCGACCCATCTAGAATAGCTTAAGCACTGCTTCTATATGCAGTGACCAGTATCTACTAGCATGCACTTTGAACAACGGCTATGCAAAGACTTCACCTGAAAGGGCCTCTTTTAGAATTCTTAAGGAAATATTTGTATGCAGTTGTCCATGCTGTTCAAACATTTATTTACGGTTCACTATTGCAAAGCCTTATTATTAGGGTGAGTGCTCCAAAGAAATGCTGTGGACTCAGCTTGCACCACTGACAGCGGTTCCAGTATAGAAATGTTTACAGAAGTTTGCAAATTTTAACAATATGAAACCATCTATATAGTGTCCCCAAAATGCAGTAGATGGCAAACTTTCAGAAGAAGCAAATAGAAATAAAACGTTTTGCTAAACTATTACATATTTAGTACGTGTCATAAATGCTAGGATTTCCAACAAAATATTAGTAATGGAAAATCAGTGTAAAACCAGTTTTGACATGATTGTGGGAAACATGAAAATAAACGAGCACTGGCAAAGCCAAAAGGTCGGACATTCCTTGTCAGCCTTTTGCTTTTGTCAATGCATGTCTTGTTTTTGTAAAACTTCATTATTATGGGGCTGCCGGGACTTTTTTATTTATATATATATATATATATATATATATATATATATATATATACATACATACATACATACATACACACATATACACACACATTTAAAAAACATTGTTGAGAAGTAAAAATACTTTTTTTAGTCTCACAAAGCACACATTGCCACAGAAGTCACTGGCACTGAAATAAACTACTTTGTGTCCTGGCATACTCCTTGTTAAAGATCAGAATGCCGTAAATCACAGTGAAGTTAGCCAAATCTGAAGATAGATAGATATTTAATGAAAGAAAAGGTGACTTGCCTAATGCCAGACTTAATTAGGGGTCCAATTCTACATGAAAGACATTAAACTGAACCCATGGTATATGTCCTTCCATTAGTGCAAACATACAACTTTCAGGAATTCGAAAGAAATACAGAAGTAGGCCTGGAGATCATACTCCTAGAAACTTTGTAGACTGCACTTTAGCATGTGCAAATATATTTGCTCATGAAAATAACGGCTGAGCATTTGCAAGTTCACCATCTCTACAGAAGAAACTTTCTAACCTTTCCCAGCAAGGAAGAGATTAAAGAAGAGTTGGTGAAAACCCTTAAACATGCATGTCCACAGGTGCGCACTGACTCTAAAGGGATTTCCAAACCTAGAACTACTGCGTCCGGCTACTCGCAGCCCCAATACGTACATTTGTGGGAAGGTGGCAAAATCAGGCAACTGCTTTTATGCCAACCCTGCTATAATATGTGCTCTAGCATAAGCAGATACGCTATTATCAGGGCTCTGATGCAATGAGAATGCTGCTAACATTTTTTTCGCCTCAGTGCATAGCACGATTGACATGTGAACTTTGACAGGACAAGTAGATTAATGGTGCAGATATTTTAACAAATTCCGCACCTTTGGGTTGGACTATAAACGCATAAAAACCCAATTACAAAGACATTATTACTAGACAAATCTGGTTATCTCAAGGTTTATGCTTAATGTCACATGGTACACTTGTGAATTAAGTTAAATTGCACACACTCCAATCTGAGAGTCAGAAAGTACTTACGCTTATAAAATACTGCTCTGAAAGTTGTTTTTGGAAGAAGCTCGTAAATCTTTTCTAAAACTGTTGCTTCACCGACTAGCATTGCATTTCCATTCCAAACTTGTACAACATCTTCACGATCACGAACGCTGACACTGACACCAATTACTTCGTCATCTAAAAGTAAAGATAACAGGAAAAAAGTACAAAGAATTCAATTATTAAAATAGGCTTGAAAAAGTATCACAATATACATAACATCCAATAATTTTCACCAGAAATATGGTAGAATGGTCAAATCAAGCGTGTGGTGGTGGGACCTCTCAGTGCAGCATAAAATGGAAGCATTTTTGCACTGCCTGCAGCTTTTTAAATCTGCACTGTTTTTAAAAAAAGCATGACTCCTGTCATCGAAACACATGTAACCTTGAATGGTTTATCACCTTCAAAAGGCACCAATTCTTTTGTCCCTGTCCACAATGTCAATAAATATAAAACTCTCCCAGAGAACGGGCGCTAGACGGTTTACATGGAGAAGAACTGCCCAGTTGTCTGATCTGCAGATACCACTGAAGATGAAAATAAACACTGCTTGCTATCTGGACATGCTTACTATGAAGATACATCATAGGAGCTCTGAAAAATGCGGGAAAACGATTTTTTTGGTTTGTGGGAAATTCCAAAAGACCTTCTGTAAAAGGTAAGGGTGGATCTCAAGGTCAAGCTTGTTATTATGGTATAAAATCTAATGTTCTTTGGAAGAAAGTCTGCAAAAATATCACCCTCTGAGTGGACTATAGGAAATCACACCCTCGAAAACCATGGTTTCCAATCACTAGAAGTCCCAAGTTTAAAATGTTTATGAGCAATAATGGAACATTTAACAACCTGGTCATAAACTGGAGGGGGCAAAGACAACTTAAGAGCACCAACTGCTGCCAGAAATTACTTACTAGAATAGGAGTTGCTGCCCAATTACAACAGGAATGGCAGAAAGGAAACAAACTGTGCAGCATGCAAGAGAGAGAATTTTTCTTTTTTGAAGCAAGTGACAACATATTAGGTTCTTACGCTTTTTTGACTTCTTATCACACCACTTCACATTGCTCTCATGGCACTACTATTAATGAGCTACAGGCTGAATTGGTCATAGCTTTTGGGAACAACAATACCGGAAGATCAGAGGGTGATAACAGATACTAAAAGCCTCTTTTACATCTGGTTGAAAAGGGGCTGTCTATGGAAGTTAAGAAGGGAGTGTGGTGGATTCAAAATGGATTTCCCTCTGGCTTTGCCCAAAAGAACCTCTGCAAAGGTCACCTACATGACAGGGTATTAACAAATATCTCATCTAGTCTGTTATGGCACTGCGCCCCTTGGATGCATAATAACAGTTGTCCAAGACTGGAGCAAATAACGCAATCCATACTGCTGATGTGATATGGACTGTTAAAAGGGAAAGAAATGGTTGCCAAAGGCCCAGAAACATAGCATAAGTCCAAGTAGGGAACCACTAGATAGGGTAGGTGCCCTAGATCCAAAAGAACCGAAACAGGGATCCTGAGGAGTACAGACTGTTCAGCAATCAAAAATGCTGAATTTGAGATGGAAAAAACATGGATCTTTGTACCAGGACTTTCGATTAAATGTCCTTTAATAGTTGGTCTTTATCCTCACAGAAAATAAACTTCAACGGTTGCAGCAATGGCATCTGGATTTTATCCAGCTTTTCAGACCCAGGGTGCAGGCCCCAATGCTCATATACAAGAATTTAATTTTCATTCAAAAACCTTTTATTTTTTACCACTACAATGGTACCAACGCAGGTAGTAATAAATTCCATCATAAATGTCTGGTTGTGAGCGACTCACGAGTGATAACACCGGAGTGAGATGGTTAATGCTCAAAATGTGTTGCTCCCTTCCAGTGTAGAAGTTCATCTCTTTTTAGAAGGAAAGGAGAGGAAGCACGCATTAAACTAGTTATGAGAATTTTGGGAACATGTTTCTCTACAGAGATACATGTTTCCACATGTTCAAAACAAATAAAATAAAGATACGTTAACATGGTTGAATAAACATGTGCATAGACACCTGTAGCTTGAACAAACTAGTAATTGTTTATGAATGCAACTACTCCTGGAAAGTGCAACGGATGCAGCATTTTTGCAGCTTACAAGTGTACTCCTCAAATTCTTTGTAAATGTCAAGAAGGTACACCAACACTTGGTTGAACTCTATAATGAGGAGCAAACCTTTGCTACAGATCCACAGGAGAAAGTTCCTTGACAAAAAGTTGAGCACGAGGTCTGGAACAGACAGGGCAAAGATCAGAACTGGCAGTGCCAGTTGTGACATCAAGATTGGTGTCTCGGGCTAATCCTCTAGACCGAAGTCTGCTGAACCTGCACTAGAACGGTCCCATCAATAATTAAATAAATGTACCAGCTGTGGGGAACAAACATGGAAAACTCCAATAGGGCATGTTACAATTGTGATTCTTTGGTCACTGTAGAAAGTAGTAAATAGTGATAGCAAATAGTATGACTTGATTTTCGTCTTTTTGCTCTACAGTCACTAAGTCTTCTGCTCTAGGGTGAGGTATTAATCCAATTACTTGCCTTTAATACTGGTTGTGGTTTAAAAATCCTGGTTTCTTGGAAGAGTGGTACCCTTGTCTACATTTTTAACCAACTAGGCAAGTGGTTCCCAACCTGTGGTCCGGGGACCCCTGGAGGTCCGCAAAGCCTTCTTATGGGGTCCAGCAACTGCTTAGAAAATTAAAAGATATTAACACATTAGGTCCCCATCTTTCAGTAATGACTCAGTGGGGAGTCCCCGGTTTCCAATTATGATTCAGTGGGGGTCCACAGAAGTCCAAAGGTTGAGAACTACTGAACTAGGCTAAGGAAGGCCGACCCTTTGTGTTATCACTTCACTACAAATTTTGGATTACATCTGAAAACCTCTTTGCAGATATGTGCACTGCTATCTTTTGTCATTAGTGTAAGACAATCATATGGTCACTGCATTTTATGAACTTTTCCACCACTAGAGCGTTTATAGAGGCTAATTTTCTAAAATGTACCTGCTTTGTGGGGCTCCTAGCTCCTCATTATATGCAGCCAAAGGAAAGGAAAAATTTACATTGGAAGGCAAGTCACTGTGATAGGCGGGACCTTTATATTTTTTTTTTGCAGACCTAATAAGCGTTAGTACAGTATAGCACGGTTTTGTTATTTATATGATCATTTTTTTGTGGACTTTGCAAAAGAATGATCAAATGTTATAACAAAAGCGCCAATGTTTGGGACAGAGTACATCCCCATACTCCTCTACAGAATTCACAAGGGATTATTAGTGCCACGTGGACCTCATCCAGTCTTAAGGCAATATTCCTAACAAAAAGAATTTACCTGTTGCACAGAAATCTGTAAACTGTTCCCCAATAGTGGCCAGCAGCAACTCCTTCCAAACAACAGCCTAAAACATTAAATAAAAAACTGAAGTAAATTCAAAGCATCTTAAACGTACCCACTCCTTACAGAGGGCAGAAGCAACAGACAAATGCAACAGCATCTAAAGCCACGTAACTGGTAAAAGCTCCAATATATAAAAAGTGCACAACATAATACAGAATGACAGTTATCTTATCAGGCTTTTTCACCCATTGTTACAAGTTTGATTTTAGGATTAACCATTTTTATGCTTAGGCATGCCATCACCTACGACCATTCAGTTGGCAAGCAATCCTGAATTCCTGGTTAGTAAAACTACTGTTTCCCCACCCACCCGTTCAAGTGACCGTCAATCATGTGTACAGTGAATTACAGCCACACCCATTGGACATCTGTAATTCTTGTTCACAATGCCGAGTTTAAGCAATACAGTGTGCCGCCTTTAAAAGGAGCTGAGTGTTCAGTAAGATGTGCACACTCAAAATGCCTTAAATGAGAAGAAAACAAGGGGTGACCAGATTAAAATATGGATGGCATTGTGGTCATCAAGAAAACACACACAAAAGGAGTGGTCTCTGCAGGAAGAGTTCAACCCAATAGTTTTTTTTCTTTTATTAGACACTACTCTACTTGGGCTTGGAAAATACTAGCAAAAGACCAATCTTTTTGGCAGAGGAAGCCTCACCCACATCATGTGGTATGCTCTACATATGCAACCTCTCCCCACCCAGGTAGGATAATACCACCAGGGAGGACTCGACCTCGAAAAAAAGGGGCAGGAGTTCTTAAAGTACTACTGGACAAGGTGGCCCGATCTGGAACTACGAGTAGCCTGCAGACACCTTTGGGTAGGCCACAGCCTTGATAAGTGCTCAGTCAGATTTATCAGACAGAGATGAAGAACCAAAGCACTGTTTCTCTCTTTAAAAAAATGTCCTTTTCAACTCCGTATTGGAGCATGGGACTTAACTTATGTTTCTGAATGCTTTTAAAAAGGGAGAAAAATAAAATGAAGAATTAACTTAAATGATTAAGTTAACTCTTCATTTTAATTTTCCACCCATTTCAAAGTGCCGGATTTACAAACAGCAGGTTTTATGTTCCCATTGGCAAGCAGTAAACACTTTCCCATATGTATAACTGAAAAATACATTCATTGTTTTAAATGGGAGAAATGTAAAGAGAAGACAACTATTTCTATGAAACATTAAGTCTTAATGTTTTGCTCCACTTGCAATTAAGCAATTAAGCCAATTGCATCTTAATGTTTTAAGAAGCATGTTTCTTTATAATAAATTCCTCCCATTTAAACAAATGGCTGTATTTTTCTGTTATAAATATGGCACCATGTCAACAGGCTACTGGGAGAAAGATGCCTGCTGTTTGTAAATGTGACACTTTGAAATGAGAGAACATTTTAATGACGAGTTTTATGGAATACATATTAACAAAGTTAACTCTTTAGTTTAATTTTCTTCTGTTGCTCCAAGTGGCTGAAAAATTTCCTATAATATGAACATTTTTGTAGTAAAATTTTCTGCACTTTAAGTTTCTCACAGCACAACAAAATGATGGACGGAGTGCTGAAACGTTTCAGACACTCCCCCCCAGTCACAGATCTACGTTAAATCCATCGTTCTTTTGCTCACCATGCCACCCCAGTTTCGACCAAACCCATATGCAAACCAGTCTTGACCCTGTTTCACATGGGAACAGTTCAGCCCGAACTGCAGGCCGGAAACAAGCATCTGGGGAAAGGCTTCGTGGTATCACCCCTTATCAGTCAGGCTAGCTTGAATCCAGTGGCAGAGTGAGCAAGAGACTCACATCTGGGCATACCCTGATCACTAAGGACGAACACAGCAACACTACAAGATGATGGACGGAGTGCTGAACCTTTTCAGACACTTAAACCATCATTCTTTTGCTCACCATGCCACCCAAGTTTGGACCCAGCCATATGCAAATCAGTCTTGAACCTGTTCCCCGTAGGAACAGTCCAACTCAAACTGCCAGGCCAGATCCTCCCAGGAGGGAAACAAGCATCCTGGGATCGGTTTCGGGGCATCACCCCTAATCAGGCAGTCTAGCTTGAATCCAGTGGCACAGTGAGCAAGATACTGACGTCTGGGCATACCCTGGCCATTTTGGACGAACACAGTAACGCAAACAAGATGATGGGACAGAGTATGTTAGTGTTATATATGTAACACAGCAGAATACGGCGAAAAGGCTCTTAGTCACCCATACACATATATCCCATTCACAGGCACACACGTTCATACATCTACAAAGACCACACTCTCAATGACATACATGGCATACCCTTCATAGTGCCCCTACTCAAGGTATTTGGTTTAAACCATAGTGTTGGACTCCGTGAACATTAGGCTTAAAGTAAGTGAAGCTGGGCGCGTGGGTGGTTCGAAACAATGCCTTCAGTAGATCACAGTGATTTTCACTGACAAGAAGTAGCTCCCACTACAGAGAAGGTTGGAGTCCCCTGTACTGGACAGTGAGGGATCCAGACAGCTAAAAACACCTACATGTGTCTGGATCCCTCACTTTCTAGTAGTACTTTATCTAAGAACTCTTTCTTCAGCTACCACATCCTTTGTGTGTTTTCTAGTGGGTAGGGAGGATGTGCGCTGGCTTACCTCCACCTCTCTGCTTGTCTGTTTAGCATTGTGGTCATCAATGACGGTAGCAGCTGTTTGTCCACTTGCAAACTCGGAGATCTTTAGCAGTGGCATCTGAGTGTTAAACATGGCATATATTTCTTGCAGGATTAGTGCTGTGCTTCATCCAATCCCAGCCTGACCTTTCTGCAGTATGATACCATTATGTAGTCAGTTATTGCTAAGTTTATGTACCTTTCAGGGTGTAGAGCGATATGGATTTTTTAGTAGACCTTATCACATTAATTATCTGTAATTTTACTTCCACTTTCTTTTCTCCCAATGGTTCTGTCCTGGACTTTTATCTCAGGGTGACACTCCTAGTATCAATTTATACAAAGCTGATGGTAAACAATTATGAGGTTTCCTGTCATGCATCCATTTTTCAAAGTCCGTGGCATCACGAGCCACTGCTGCACCCATCAAGGGCTGCTTGACACAGAGTCCCTACCTGGAAATAATCAAACCTTTCCATCTCTGGCAGTTCAAAGTCTTTTTTAATTTCCTCAAAAAACAATCTTCATTTGATTAAACAGTGATACTTCCAACAAACATCTAGCTTGCCATCCACGCCCTGAATCCACAATCATTGAAACCTGGGATAAAGCCAGGTCTGCTGAATCAAGGGTCATTTGTGAGGGATAAGACAACTTCTGTACATTCAATTTATCCCAGATTCCCCAAAGGTCACCCTTTTAAAAGGTGATGAGTATAGGCCCACAGTTCTCCTAAGCCATGGCACTAGTCAGAGAGAAGTCCCCTCAATTAAAAGATCAATAAAACACCACTGTTTTGTAGTGTACATTTTTCCATAATAAAATGCATTTCAGTAATCTGGAAATGTGCCAGTCCTGTAGGGCCAGACCTCCTTGCGGTACAGGGAGATACAGAGATCCCCCTCTTCTGGGTTTCTTACAACCCCATAAATAGCTATTGACATTTATCTACCATTGTCTAATTAAAACGACTGCTAAGAACTAACAAGTTACTTACCTTCTGTAAGGTGCTTTATGGGGAGTATTCTATCTACCTGCAAATGTTTCAATTTTTGAATATCCCCAGGTGCCAAACTGGATCCAGAAAAGTTGTAACAACCCTCCTGCGCCAATAGTTGGCACGTGGCTGCACCTCAATGCTGGGTTCCATCTGGACATAACATCACTTAAGCCATTATAGACTCCAACCCGGCACCTGGACTGCACTTCCTTGTCTGGCATATCCATGCTGTACGAAACAGAGACAAGGCCAACACAAAAGACAAACTTATGCAGTGTGACAAAATCTAAATTGGAGCCTTACTATCTTGTCATCTAGGACTACTTCTCAGATGGGGAGGGATTGGTGAGGAATCTGCAGGTAAATATACACCAGAATGATCATCACTGAAGATAAGGAACATGTTCTTCTGATGAATATTTTTACCAGTGATGCCTCTCCCAAGTGGAGGGTGTGGGCAGATGGTCACTTCAGGAAACCATGCAAGACAGGTCTTGCAAAATGGTCATCACTGCAGGGTGCTGAGTTCAAGTAATAACACTTGGTAAAGATGTGATTGAAGCCTATGTTGTAGAATGGCACCGATCTGAGCCAGGGACACCTTTGGATAAGGCAGAATAAGTCTTTCTCCCTGGCGGAATAGGCAGAGTTACCTTCAGGTGTTTCCTTCATGGTAAGGTCACACACAACTTAATGGACAGTACAATCCATATGAACAGTGTACTCTTCTGGACAGCCTTGCCCTTTGGTCACAAATAGAGCCACCTATAAATAGCTGATCACCACGCATGAAGTTAGCGGTCCAGCCTATGTAATAGCTGATCTGACTGCAAGCATCCACATAACGGAGTCTGTCCTCCTTAGTGGGAGGCGATGAAGGGTAAAACTTAGGCTGTGCCATAAGATTGACCCATTTAGAATGGGGTCACCACCCTTAGAAAGACACAAATTGAGGTAGGGGAGAGAACGCCCGTAACTCACTCGTATGTTGAGGAGCTGATGTGATGGCAATCAAGAAAACTGGCTTTACTATCAACAGATGCAAATGGTAGCTATGCATGAGCTTAAATAAATCCCAAAAGGGGGTGTCAAGTTAAGGTTCGTCTAAGACATTATGAATGCTAGATGAAGAAAACAAATAACCACAGCCTTTGAGATACCTCATCTTAATCAGGGACTTGAACAGTGAAGGCTGATCTGGTAGTTTAAGACTGAAAAAGAGAAAATGTATCATATAACTGTGTCCTGTGAAAAAACTTGTCAGATTAAAAAAAAGGAAAAAAAAAAAAAAAAGCGCAAAGTGCACCACATCTGACAGATGCACCTGAAGTGGGATGAATGTGCTCCCTAGTGCTGCAGGTTTAAAACGGGTGCAACAGCAACAGTCAGCAGATTTCGTAGAGGGGCTACGCACAGACAGGATGATTTTCACCACCTTTCTTGGTAGATAGGAAACATTTAAGTTTTCCATCTCAATTGCTAGGCATGAAGGGGGAGGCTCTAGAGGCTGAGGTGCAGAACCTGTTCCTCCAGCTATGCGCCAAGGCCTGTCCTGAGGGAAAACAGGTGAATACAATGATTGTCATGACAAACCTGCATACCAAACCCTCCACAATCAGCCTGGGACTTTCAGAACCATCTGTGGCCAATTCTGGTTCAGTATCCTCATCACACAAGGAATTAAAGAAGTGGAAGGGAATGAATAATGCAGGAGAAGTTCCAGTTCAGATCAATGCATCCCCTAGAACTTCATGAAATGGAAACTGGATGGCTTCTTGAGTGCCGAAATGAACTGTGCTTCCAAGTTCCCTCCAACAAAATGCTTTGCCAGTGCTCCCGGTATATCTTGTGAAACACATGGCCTCACTGGTAAGATACATCTCAGTTGTGTAGTTGCTCTTGGACTTCTCTGAACTCCTTTTTCTTCAAGGTGGTATATCTGGTGCCTGTGTAATTTAAAGACTGACATTTATGTTGTGCACCAAGCTTTTGCTTTCTTCAGCCTGCATAGACGTGTACCTGTGTTCAAATGTTTGGTGGAGCTTACCCTTTTGGGCACATCCCTTAGCGCCTGAACAAGATGAATTTGAAGGGCTTCTGGTCAGTTTGTGATATTGTGGAGGTATCTGAATTAGTAATTAATGTCGGATCTCTCAGCACTGCTAGGGACGTACCTTATTCTTACATTAGTATGTCCTCTGTTCTCATGGTCTTCATGATTCACCAGTAGTCAGTCGTATTTTTCTTCCACAGCTAGAATACCAATACCCTTATGATCACGTCTTTTCTAAATTGCCTCCCCACTCATCAACACACACATGTCCTTTTGCAGCCCATGCAGAAACCCCTATCCGGTTAGACCTGATCTTGCAAACTTCCTCATATATCCCCTTCAACAACTGTGTTGGTATTCCTGCCTCTAAAGTGACTGCCCTACAACTGTCCTTCTTTGCTTTACACTAGGCTTCCTGTGACGTCCTCTGGTGCTGGAGGTTTTCTTTGTGTGCCAGGCAACCTACCTATCCTATCAGTTTTACCTCCAAGGCCTCAGCAGTGACAGTCTTCCCTTAGGTTCTGCACTGCCCCTGAATCTGTATCCTTTTATTCCAACATCCTTCTGACATGCACAAGTCATCCAAGGAGATTCTGTGTTGGCTCCCCACATGGATGGACAGCCATCTCGTGCCCAAGCTTTACAGGGCCTTCTGCAATGTCTTCTGCTTAACCGGACATAATCCGCTGACTAGGCTGTTTCATTCCCACCCTAACGCTCTCTATCAAGAGGTCACCACTTGGTGCACTTTGGCCTGGACGCCACCATATCTGCAGCTACAAGGGGGCCACTCTCCTTCACACCGCCTCTGTTTCCCCATAAAAAAATATATATATATTTAGGGTGCTGGCACTGCTCCATTTGGTCTTTGCCATTGGGATAGGTAGTGGTCCCACGCAGGGTTTGTCATCTCCAGCTGGATGATGAGGAAGACACAGCACTTGCCACACTCCCATCTGATCAATTCTGCGGATAACCAGCCCACTCCACATCTGTTTTTCAAGCTATAAATATATGTGCCTTTGCATGCAAATGGATGGAGCACACAAGTCAGCAATAAAGTCAGAAAGTGATTAGGCAAAGCCAATAGTAAATAAAAGTTTCAGAAACAAAAAGTTTTATTTTTTATTTGTTGATTTGATGAGAGACTGATTGTAACGGTAGGCACAACTGAACAGCATGGTAAAAGCACAACAGCCAACACTTTTTGTCTGCAATGGACTTTACCAAGATTTTCAAGGTTCATAGAAAATACCCATGTTGCAGGCACTACAAGAAGAAGGTGGTGAAAACAAATAACACATAGTTGAAAGGCAAGCTAGAGGTTCTATGTTGTTTCTAAGTGAGCTTATCAAGCATAAAATTTAAATGAACAATTAACCTGGTAGGATTATAGAATGGAGTAGGTTGATGTGATTGTATTCAAAAGTGATGTTAAAGTGAGCCGGCAAGAAGCTGAATCAAACAATAAGTATGCTCCAGTTCTCCTCTGGACTGTGTAAAATAGGTCCCTATCACCTTTTAAAGGCTTGTATTCATGTGGCAATGTACCAATCAAAGGCACTAGTCTCTATTACAGATATCTTCAATGTAGAAGCCAAGATGTTAAGAGTTAAAAACAAAAACAAAATAATTCTGAGCCAGAAAAGCAAACAGCTACAACGTGCAGGTAAAACAAAATTTCTTAGTGACCACCAATCAATCGAGTTATAGGCACATGACAGGAGCTGGTAAACAAAGAGAAGCTCCTCATCAACAACCGAAGCTTAAACCCTTCGCTGCCAGGCCATTTCCCCTTCAGGTGCCGAGCCTTTTTTTTGGCTATTTGGGGTAGTTTGCGCCTAGGCCCTCATAACGTTTTGTCCACATAAGCTATCCACCCCTAATTTGCCTCCTTTTTTTGTCAACATCCTAGGGATTCTAAAGGTACCCAGAGTTTGTGCGTTCCCCTAGAGGAGACAAAGAAATTAGCCAAAATATTGCTAAAACTTCGTTTTTTCACAAAAATGGGGAAAAAAGTGCTGCAGATGAAAGCATGTGTTTTTTTCCCTGAAAATTGCATCAGCAAAGGGTTTGCGGTGCTAAAATCACTATCTTCCCAGCTTTCAGGAACAGGCAGACTCGAATCGGAAAACCACACTTTAACACAATTCTGGCACTTTACTTGGATACATCCCATTTTTACTATTTTTTGTGCTTTCAGCCTTCTTCCAGTTAGTGACAAATGGGTGTGTGACGAATGCTGGACCCCGGACAACTAAACATTTTTTAAAAGTAGACAAAATTCTGAATTCAGCAAGGGGTCATTTGTGTAGATCCTTAAAGGTTTTCCTACAGAAACTAACAGCTAAAATAAAAATAAAATTGAAACGGAGGTGAAAAAAGAGCCATTTCTGTCCATGTTTTCTTCTATACACTTTTTCCAGCTATGGCAGATTTGTTAAAGCAATATACCGTTGCGTCTGCAGGACTCTTCTGGTTGCAGAAATATATAGGGCTCGTAGGTTCATCAAGAACCCTAGGTACCCAGTGCCAATAAACGAGCTGCACCTTGCAATGGATTTTTATTGTATACCGAGTATAAAGCAATTCATTTGGTGAAATATAAAGAGTGAAAAATAGGTGTCAAGGAAATCTTCGTATTTCCAAAATGGGCACAAAATAAGGTGTTGATATCAGTGGTTATTTGCACATCTCTGAAAGCCGGGGTCCCCGTATTAGCATTTGAATTACAAGGCATTTCTCAAATAGACTTCCTTCATACACACTGTCTTACATTTGGAAGGAAAAAATGTAGTGAAAGACAAGGGGTAATAACACTTGTTCTTCTGTTCTGTGCTCGACCAAGTCTCCTGATAAAAATGGTAACACACTTGTGTGGGTAGGCCTAGTGCCCACAACAGGAAACATCACAATTTTACATTGAAATCTGACATGTTTTTTTTTTTTAAAGTGCCTAGCTGTGGATTTTGGCCTCTAGCTCAGCTGGCACCTAGGGAAACCTAGCAAACCTGTGCATTTTTGAAAACTAGACACCTAGGGCAATCTAGGATGGGGTGACTTGTGGGGCTCTCGCCAGGTTCTGTTACCCAGAATCCTTTACAAACCTCAAAATTTGGTGATCGAAAGTTCTGGAATCTGAGAGGAGCCACAAACTTCCTTCCACCCAGCATCCCCAAGTCTCTCCGATAAAAATGGTACCTCACTTGTGTGGGTAGGCCTAGTGCCCGCAACAGTAAACGCCTGAAAACAAAACATGGACACATCAAATTTTTCTTCTGAAATCTGACCTGTTTTGTGCAAAGTGCCTAGCTGTGGATTTTGGCCTCTAGCTCATCTGGCACCTAGGAAAACCTAGCAAACCTGGACATTTCTGAAAACTAGACACCTAAGGGAACCCATAACAGGGTTACTTGTGGCGCTCTCACCAGGTTCTGTTACCCAGAATCATTAGCAAACCTCGCCCCACCCCCACAAAAAACAAACTCACAGATCCCTGGTGCCTAGTGGGTTTCAACACCCCGGGGACCAGACCTGCCAAACACATGGCCAATGTATCCCCGTGGGGGCCGAAACAAGCAAACAAAATTTTCCCCCAGGGCAGTGACCCTTGCCAAAAGGGTCGCTGCCATAAAACATAATTATAAAATAATTCCTGGTGCCTAGTGGGTTTCGACACAGAAACAAATGAACAACAATTGAAATCCCAGTTGAGAGAGTCTGATGCAGACTCCAAAAAGCAACAAAAAAAAAGTAGAGAAAATTTAACACGAGTCTCATTTGCAAGTAGATAAAATGCAGAGGTCCAAGGAGTGCCCCTACATGCTCTGGTAGCTTTCCTGAACTTCCAAAGAGACTCTCAAAGTGATAGCACAGTTGAATAGTGTGATGTAATAAACATTAAGCGCCTCACAAAGATCACAGATGAGCAGTAAAGCATCAGAACCTGAAGGACAGAATGTACATGAATATTTGAAAAGGCAGACGTGAAGGTAGCGTTCTATGGACTCCTACTGGAATTGGGATCTAATTCCAAACACTGCACGTGCAGAAAGGCCAAGCGAAGGCCACACACTGCCAGGAACCTTTGACTACTCATTATCAATCCTACTAGTGTTAAAAACTGACAGACAGGTTCTCAAACATCCACAGCTCTACTCTAAAAGATGCTGAGCCGATGGACAAGTGCAGAACAGCTACACGTGCACTTAAGGTGTTCACACATATCTGCGACTGAGGCTCTTGGCCAAGACTGGCAACCGAGGAATATTAATTAAGGAATCACATTTGTTTGCACTTAAGTCCTGAATGAATAAAATGCAGGCTCATATGATTGTACTAATGTCCCTGTGAGGGGACAATCTCTCACAGGGATGCCTGGTACCAACAGCCTACTCTGTGGTCCAAAACCTAGAAATGAATGGGCTCAGTGGATGTGCAATTCTGCCTCACATCAATGAGGAAAAGTCCAAAGGTTCTAATGAGAACTTGGCCATGACTCACTCCTGGTGTAACTCTCAGGTTCGAACACAATAGTTTGTTACCTTAGTTTGGCTGGCTGCCCAAGCTACCATCTGCCAACTCATAGCAACCTATTCCACTCAACCCAACATGGACACTCTGGCACGACTGGAATTAAGCCAAAACAAAGTGCCTGACAACAAACTGGAAAAGCACAACAAAAGTGAGGTAAAATGAGAGCTGCCCTATATATTTATCTCAGAAATACATTCCAAAGTGGTCAGTCCATATAGCATAAACTGAGTCATTTGGCAGAAAATCCTACTGGTGGATAAATAGGGTATTGCAGATGCCTGGCTAGAAATGGTAACCATTTGTTTTTTTTAAATATCTAGCTCTTCTAAATGTGTCACTATTGCACCTGCAGGTGGATTTAAACAAACTCAATTGGATGAAAAAAATGACATGATTTGCCCTACAGCACAATGGCGCCACAAATTGTGATGAGCTTTTCTATGGGTGCATTCAGACGACGATAGCTAAGAACCTTGCTGAAAAGGTGTTGCTAGAATTTGAAAAATCAAAGAGAGCAATTTCCGGCCTGTATTAAGGGGCGACTTTTGATATATGAAGGTACTGCCTCTTGGTAATGGCCACCCCTCCCCCTTTACAATAAGAGCACTACACAAGGTTGTTCCAACTTAAGACACTGAATGCAGGAATGCACACTGCCACAAAAACCTGCTTACCTTATCAGCCTGCATGGCTAGAGTAAATAAAAACAACAAGCATTGTACGGATTATCTAATAACACATTATTAAACAAGATATAAATCTATAATGTACAGCAACATGCCAGGCAGTAGTTAACAATATAAGAAGCGAACACATCATCATCCATCATTCTAATTATTTTACATAATCCCCAAACTAAATGCATATTCGTCTAGCTAGGTGGTCGATGGGAAAGTAGTATAATTACGGTACTTCATTTTAATAGTGTGGATTCAAAGTTTTGTAACCAAATCCCTTTAAGCTCTGATGAAAAGCAGTAAAAATATTATTATGCCCAAGTATTATCATATAACGTACCGTACTTTCTTTATTAACCTTCATTTTCCATACACCGCCTTTAGCATTGGCTTCCTCTTCCCTGGGAGGAAAAATGAGAACAAAGTGGTTGCATTTACACAAATGAAAGCAAATTTGATGTACATTTTTAACACAACCTTGAACCGAAACTTATAGTAAGGATGTACATAAGCAAATTGTGTCTCAAGACTATTATTCAGCCTACATAGAAATTGAGTGATTTAAGGTTGCAACTGGCTTATCCGAGACCAGCATTCAGGCTTCTGAAGGGTTTCTAACAACAGGAGTCAAAAGCAATAAATATTTAGCCAGTATAAGTTAACACAAATTGTTACATACTTGACGTGAGCTTACCTGAGGTGGCAAGAAGACTGTGCATGTACTGTGGTACTGTGTGACTGATATACAAGGAGGCCTTAGCAAGTGATGGATGGCTTTGAAATTATTTCTTTCCCTATTTTTCATTACCTTCGTGGCCCAACTGCTACTATTTGGCACCCTATTTTTTTTATCCTTCGCAGCTAGACTTCTTTTAGATCTCTCCTGGAAGATCTCTGCTTTTATGTGACGTATGGTGAGATACCTTGCTAATCTACTTCTATATAGATCTTCTTCAGTCAAGAACTACATTATGGCCAAAGAGTTTTTTTTTTTTTTTTTTGCTTCCACTGTAGTTATTGCCTCCAAACAAGGACCCCTCTCAAGGAGACACCTTACAAACTTGACTGATCTTCGCTGTTTTAGGACCAAGCCCAAGCCCAAGAGGTACAACTACACATTAAAATTTCACATTTTAAGTAGACCTTGGCATAAAAGTATACAGATATCCCAGTGGTCCTTAAAAGCACCTCTTGTTTCTTAGTATCCCAAGAAGTTAAGGGATTATTTGTTTGTTTTTTTAAGACTTGTTATGGAGTATTTAAAATGTGGTCAATACAATTAAATTGAAAAGGAAAAGTTCAATCAAGGAGCACAATTCCATACATCCCACTCCCAATGAGCTAACAATTGTTAGATCATAGAATCATTAAGTGTCCCAGATGAAGGGAACAAAAACTCAAGATGTTAAACAGGGGGGTCAGCATACCCGACAGGATTATTGTAGAACTTGAAAACATATCTTTTGCAGTCTTTCAAGCACGAAACGTTTCAGTAACATATATATATATACATTGGCAAGGTAAATGACCTCTTAAAGCATTTTTGGGATTTCTTTAAGGTGTATTTTTGCTTTTTTCATTTGCAGGGTTTAATAAAGATCACACCAAGGTGGATTACATGATTGGTTGCCTTACTGAACCTGCTTTGACTTGGGCAACCCCCCCATATATTTTGGTTGCTCAGTTGTAGAGTTAGGATACCTTTTTTGTTGAAGGTCCTGATTTGGAGCATTCTGCTAAAGAAGAATTGATCACAATTCAGCAAGGTGGAATGGTTTAATTGACCTATGTGCCTCAGTTTTGCCAATCAACAGTCAAAAATAACTGGGTTGAGAGAACCAAAACGATTCTTTTACAACGCGGATTGAAATAATTAGGGTCAAGTTTGTTCATTTTTAAAGCATTCCTTCATTTCTTAAACTCTTATTTACCACGCTTAACTGAATATCTACTACAGAAAATATGTAAGAAAGAAGGAAACGCCATCAAAGTTAATCTAATTTTACCAGTTTCTTACAGTTGGCCAGGTATTTCAATGCACCCATTGCTGCAGGAAGAATTAGTCCAAGTGGGGCAGCTATGGGTTCTTTGAAAAGGAATGTAAAAAAGAACCCCAGCAAAAAGCTAGTCTGGGTTTTTATTGTAATGATGCTTGACATCTGTCCTAAACGCTGGGCCCATAATGAAATGGTGCTTCACGTCTGTTCTAAATGCCATCATAAAAACCTAAGAACTCAACCACCTCCTGGAAAAAGAGCATTAACAGGGTGTTGGTTTTCTTAGTGTATCTTCTATGAATAATACTGTCAATCATTCTTTCCTTGTGCTTGTGGAATGTTTATTGAACCGATTTAGGTTATTAATAACTATAGTTCTATTTGAGGTCAGAAATCGCCTCATACGATTCAAACTGTTGATGGTTGTGTATTGAACTTCATACCTGGTGCCGAAACCCTCTTTACCCTTGCAGGTGTGTTCTGGAAATCATACTGAAGCACTTTAGACTGAAATCATACCATCTCTCAATGATGCCACCACAGTTGCATTTGCTTTATCAGGGGTGTGGAATTTATTAAAATATCTACTTGTCCAGGGGACAGGTTGCTTCTCAAATCTACTTGTCCTGTAAAAAGATCTACTTGTCCCTTTGGTGCCATGTAGTGTGGCGACAAATTATGGCAGCAATTAATAGCCTCTCCGATTATGCCAGGGCTACTACCATAGTAGGGCTTGAATACTTGGAGTTTCAATCCCTACTGTAGCAATTTCCTTATTTTGCCACCTTTCTGCAGATCTGCATACTGGGACGGGAGGAAGCAGTAAGCAATAGTTCCAGGGCTGGAATGCCTTTGAGTCTGCAAACCTACTAACCTGCATGTTTTAAAGATTTTTACCAGCTTCTCTCTAATATTTTCCCATAATAAGAAAGGTTGGACATTTACTCCTGACAATGGCAGAATTAGAACTTCTTCCAGGGTTGGGAAGAAAGTGGCTGGAGGGAAAATGAACTTGCAAATGCTCAATAGATTTTCACATGAGCAAATCTACACATCGTATTTACCCACGCTAAAATACAGTTCACAAATATTTTATAGGGGTACGACATATACCATGGGTGCACTTTTGTGACTTTCTTTAAGAATTTGGGGCCACAAGTAGGTAGGTTCAGATTTGTGACCTGCAAATTGCAAGTCGCAAATCCGAATGTAGGATGGTGTCCTTGACACCATCTGTGATTCGCAAGGGCTTCGCAAATGCCCACATCATGAATAATCATGAGGTGGGTCGCAATTTGCGTCCCCCTCACGAATGGTGGCCTGCTGGAGACAGCAGACCACCATGTCTGTGACTGCTTTTCAATAAAGCAGTTTTTTTTTTTTTTTTTTTTTGTAATGCAGCCAGTTTTCCTTAAAGGAAAACGAGATGCATAACAAAAACGAAAAATGAAACGTTTTCGTTTCATTTTTTCAGAGCAGGCAGCGGTCCGCAAGACCACTGCCTGCTCTGAAATTTTTTTTACAGTGACATTCACAATGGGGAAGGGGTCCCATGGGGATCCCTTCCCTTTTGCGAAAGTGTTATCACCCATTTGAAATGGGTGCAAACTGCGATTGGTTTGCGCCCGCGTTCGCGGTCACAAAACAATCCTACATTGCACTGCGAGTTGCAATTAGGAAGGGAACACCCCTTACTAATTGCGAGTCGCAAACCCGTTTTGTGATTCGGTAACCAGGTTACTGAATCGCAAAACTGGGTTTGTGCATCGCAATGTGCTTTTTGCACGTCGCAAACAGCGAAAGTCGCTGTTTGCGACATGCAAAAAGCTACCTACATGTGGGTCTTGGTCCCTAATTAGGTCTGGTGTTAACAAAGACATTTTGTTTTTATTAAACTTCTATTTCTCTCTCTTTCGGCTGGCTTTACTGTGAGTGATCGCATTCTGCTCTTCCACAAGGAGCATATTGCCACACAAAGTAGTTTTGTTCAGTGTCAGGAACTACAGTGGCAATCAGTGACGTAACGAAACTGGAGGGTGCCCCTTTGCAAAGAACATGGAGGAGCCCCCTCTCCACACTCACTCAGGGCAGGTGCTGTGCTGACGGAGCCCCCTGGAGGGCGGCTGCGGGGCCTTTGTTATGCCGCTGGTGGCAACGTGTGCTTTAAGAGTTCAAAAACTTTTTGGGGGGGGTTTGCCAATGTTTGTTACAATGTTGAGGGCCTGGTAGCTCCCACAACAATAAAGTGTTACAAAAGCCATGTCAAAACAAGACACGCATTGATGAAACTAAAAGACGTATAAAAGTATGTCAGATCAGTTGGCTTTGTCAGTGTTTGTTTATTTTCATGCTTCCCATAATCGTGTTGAAAATGGTTACACTGATTTTCCATTAGAAATATTTTTGGGAAATACTAGCATGCATCAACACATTTTACTAAATGACACTTCATTTGCATATAATCAGAGAGCATTCTGGGAGCATTATACTTAGCCTCTTAGTCTAAACTTTTCAAACATGTGTGTACACGTTTCTTTTTTTTTTGTACTGGAACCAACGTCAGTAGTGAAGTGTGACCTTAAAACATTTCTTTACAGCACGCACCCTAATAATGAAGGCTTTCAAATAATGAACCATAAATACAAGTTCGAACAGCATTATCTTTTGGAAACACATTACCTCAACTGCAGAGAGTTCAACTCTCTGTAAACAGGCAGCCAAAGGGTTTGTGCTGCAGGGGGTTGGGCCTACTTGTCCCAAGGACAAAGTAAACATAAAAACTTGTTGCCCTTGGGGCAAATAGAATATCATCCTTGTCATTACAGTTATGCATTGCTATGTTTCAAGAAGCTACTGTTCACCAAATAACGAGATAACCGCACATCAATTTAATAGTGGCTGCTCTCTCTTTGGTGTCACTTCAGTATCATGCTTGCTCTATAGTTTTGCTAAACCCAAGATCTGTTCATTTTCCCCACACAGGGAATATGATTGTGCCATACCAACTGAACCTGGTGTGACTGTTCGTTTAGGACATATTTACTCTTTATAGGAAAGAGGGAGATAGTGAGAACTTCTTGTAGGAGAATTTGCACTATTTTACTATTTTCCTCACCACCTGGGACACCTTTTGTTGTACCAAACAGTCAGATTTTCGCCTTTCTACGAGTAAAGATCAACATCCTTTACAGCTCATAAAAGATATTCTGGAGTCCATGCAATGGGCACAGATTTTCACTGAACTTGAAGTGCTTATAATTTTCTGTGTGTAAGGGAAGGCAAAATGGAAAACAGCTTCTAGCAACCCACCTGGGCATTCTGTATATCGAGCAATGCTATCTGGTTTGAGTGATGTGTTCTGGCTAGGTCTGTGGGAGAGTTAAAGAATATAAATGGATCTATGTCATTTGTTTCTTCCCTGTGGTGCAGCACAGTAAGGCTGTGATGGTTCTTTGAGTCAGAGAAGGCTTTAGAGAGCAGTGCTGTGTCGTCTTTTTGTGTTGAAAAGATTACTCTTGGAATAAAGACAAGTTTCACCTCTGATGGGTCTCAGTCTTTTTGTGGAAGGAGCAGACTTAAGACAAGGCACCAAGCTGAGAGTTCTGCATGACTTTAAAAATAAAACTTTTCAAGAGAGGAGTAAGATCTGTGGTGCACAAGGTTCGAAAGCTACTGCATCTTATTATGGAGACTTTCAGAGTAGAGCATTGAAAACTAAGGTGGTTAGACATGACAGAAGACTATGAATTCCCTAAATGGCTGGCCCTGGGAGTTTTGACTTCAAGGATGGGTGAAGAAACATACATATGAGCATAGACTGCTGCAATCTAAACCAAAATATCTAGGTGGATGTGCAACCGCTACTTAAATTTGACTGGAGTTGTAATGTTGGATAGTTCACCAGTTTCAGCAGGATAGGTCTGTTTTTAGCATATTATCAGTTGCTGTTATGTGAGGAATCCAGACCTTTGACATCCTTCTCAACACTGCATGAAGCATTCTCATTCATAAGAATTCCCTTTTAGTTCACATCAGCTGTAGCATGCTTCCTCAGAGTGGTGAAAAGTGTGCTAGAGAATGTGGAACAAGTTTAGTTTTTCCAGGATGATATCCTGGTCAATGAGAAAAATAGCAAAGACCATGATCATATCCTGATGGAAGTGCTTGCCAAGTTGTAAGGGACGGACTGAGAGTGAAGAGAGAACGCTGGTTTCTGGTAGGCAATGTGTCACACATGGGTCATACCACCTCTGGTGAGGAAACCAAGTTCCAAGACAGACATGGTGGAGCCCATTTTTAAATCACCAGTATCATGTACCAAGGGCAATTGCGGTTGTTTTTAGGACTAGCTCAATACTATTCCAATTTTAAACAGGAATTTTGCAAGTATTAGCAGCTGGATAGGTTGTTTTATGGAGCTCAGTTTTGAAGTGTAGTATTTGACTGGTGTAAAACATGATGCTGTAGACTGCCTCTCCTGACAACCAATAGAAAGGAACACTGATGAAGCTTTATCATGCTCACGTCATACCCAATCACCCCATACCCTCCGGCAGAAGATATCTGCTGATTGTGACCCATCCCTGCTTCCTTAAGCAATCCCTTGTCCCAGTTCCACCCCCCCCCAGCCTACTTTCGTAATAGCTCTTGTATCATGATTCTCCTACTAGTGTTCTGGGTCTCCTACATCTCTGGTTTAAGTCCCTCTGCTAACTGTATGACCCCGAAGATTATCTCAATATATAATGTACCCTTTCATATTGATGAGATGTAACCTGAGGTTGGATTATGGCAATGAAAACAATAAAATAGTTTTTTTTTGTTTTTTTTAAATGAAGAGCTTTTTCGGTGCTGTGGGTGTCTATGAATGCCTTGGATGTAGGAGAGTCGCCAAAGGGACAGATTTTGTCATTAAAATGTTAAGGGATATATGGTAAAGGCAATCAAGAGAGCAGCCAGAAAATTAAAACACCGTCAGCTTTGATCCATGCCTGGAGTGCCATCAGGTGAGTGAAGCGAGTAAGAACTATCCACCATAGATAAGGTCCTGTTATCCCTCTTTCCATCCTCCTATCTCTGGATCCTTTATGCCTTTGACAAATCTATCCCTCTTCTCCTGCGTCATTAAATAAATCATTTCACCATTTATTCCTTCCATCTTTTCAAAATTACAGTCTTCCATTCATCCATCCTCTCACACATGCAACCATTCATCCATCCGTCCGTCTACCCATCCATTCATTCTGTTTCATTCATCCACCAATTCACTCACCTTTTATCAATCCACCCTTTCATCTTCCATCCAGCGGTCCATTCATCCTTCCTCTCATTGAGCTTTATCATTCCATCCACTTTCTTTCACCCAACGATGTAAATGCTGTTTTACCCTTCCATCCACCAGTCATTTAAATTTTCCATCCATCTTTTCATCCTTTTGATCCTAACTTTGTCAGTTTCTTCCTTATATTTAAATGTCCTTTCTTTCACTCTTCCTCACCAGCCCTCTCCTTTCTTCTCACCTTCTTTTTATTCACATTTCTTTATTGTGATTAACTTTGCATCCCCAACCTTGGTTATTGTTTTCCCTTCCTTTTGTTTTTTAAGAGCTTTGGTCTGCAGAGCTGCAGACAGGACTCATAAATTACTGTCAACACCACTGCTGCTTAGGCTGCAGAAGGAGGTGGTTCACATCGTCCCTGCTGGCAATACCTCTATGAGGTGGAGGAGTGCATCATGTGGTTCGTGATGAGGTTCATGATGAGTTATCCATTTCAGACAAGTAATTTAAAAGTGAAAGGAATGTCCCATTTGAGGGAATGAGAAGAAACCTGGTGAACCCCTGACCATGAGGGCCATATCTCAGTAAAAATTTGACAATATTGGCAAGAGTCCGTGAACAACAATGGTGACCTTATGGGATGGTGGAGTTTGTTCTGAAAGTAAGTTTGCTTTGTGCCAATGGCCAGAAAACAAAACCAAAAGGAGGGCAATTTGCTCACCTGAAAGTGCTCGGTGAGCCCTGGCAGAAACCAGACAGATGTAGTCAGACGTTTTGATTTGTTGCTACCATTGGAAATATTTGTGGTAGTCTCAGTTGAATATGCTACTATGTGGGTCACGAAAAAGTGGCTCAACTCAATAACTACAAGCAATGAAACAGATTTGCCAAGGAAGGTATGCCCAAGATCATAGTGACTGCCAATGGAGTCCAGTTCACTTCAGAGGAAAAATTTGATTTCCCGAGGAGGATCAGCAATTTCCTATCACCATACATCTACTTATCCTACGCAAATGGCTTGACAAAGGTCACTAATGGTCTGGCAAAAGGGTCTGTACAGAGGGCTTAAAAAAGAGAGTGATTTTGTTTGGTGTGTTAAGGTAAACTGTGTAGGCACACTGAACTATACCCCACAATATCATAGGTATTTCTCCTTTAGAAGGCACGAGAAGAAAGAAGGCCACTTCCAAATTTATCCCTGTTTGGTTATGGGTAGGAAGAAGGAGTTTGACTGTAGAGATGAAGGAAATGAAGTTCAAGGTACAGAGATAATAAAAGGAAGCACATAGACTGGTACAAAGCAATGTTATGTCCTTGTTTTTTCAAGGAAGGGACTCCAACGTAATTGGGCCTTTCAGGCAGTAAAGTAAGGAAGAAAATTGTAGACTCTGGTGATGTTTCAAGCATGTCACAACATGTGAGATCTTCCAAGGAAGAGACCCATAGTATGGTTGAGGGTAATAGGGAAGTCCAGTTTTCTTCAGCCAATGCCTTACATTCAACTAGTCAAGCTTGTTCAAGGAGGATGAAAAATTAGGTCTGTGGTTGATGGATGTTTTAAGTAGGGTAAAAAGTCATCATTGTGTTATGGTTTTTTCCTTTTGGGTTTATCCTCGTTGCATATATGTCATATTATCAATCAGGATGTATAAAGCACGGCTGATCAACCGATAGGGTATCCAGTCGGATGCAGCTCCCGGAGACTTATTTGAACAGTCAGGTCTTGAGGGCCATTCAGAATTCAGGAAGTGAGGTATGGTCCGGAGGTGCGTGGGGAGACTGTTCAATGTTTTTGCTGTGATGTGAGAGAAGGAGCATTCTCCACTTCTGCTTCGAGGGTTGGTGGAAGTTCAGGCAGTAGTTAATGTACGCTGGTCCTTTGATGTATAGAGATTTTTGTTCTGGTGTCAGCAGCTTATATTGGCATCTTTTCTGTATGGGGAACCAGTGGAGTTGCCGGAGGTGGGGTGCGGTGTGGGTTCATCAGGGAAAGCCGAGAAGGAGTCTGGCTGCGGCATTCTGTATGGCCTGAAGTCTCTGTAGGAGGTGTGCAGCAATTCCTACATAGAGGGCATTGCCACAGTCCAGTTGGCTGGTGATGAGTGCCTGTGTCACGGTGCATCTCGTGAGTAGGGGTAGCCACTTGAAGGTCTTATGTAACATACGCAAAGTGTGAAAGCAGGCAGGAGAGATGGTACTGATCGGTGAGCTCGCTGTCAATGATGATTCCTAGGTTTCTGGCATGGTAAGAGGGAATGGGTGCGGTTCCTAGGTCCGATATCATTCCTGCTGTTGCTAAAGATCAGTACTTCCATCTCGTTTGTGTTCAGCTGCAGGCAGTTGTTCATCCAGTCAGTGAAGCTGGTCATGCATCTGTGGAAGCTGGTTCTGGTGGTGGAGGGGTCGTCGGTGAGTAAAGGATGAGTTTGGTGTCATATGCATAGGAATTTATGTTGAGACCGTGGGATCTGACGATGTTGGCCAGTGGGTCATATGCGTTGAAGAGCGAGGGCCGGAGGTATGAGCCCTGGGGGACACCGCAGGAGAACTCTTTGGGTTCAGAGGTGGGAGGTGGATCCTCTGTGTTCTTCCGGTGAGGAAGGAGGTGATCCATCTGATTGCGTGCCCTTGGATGTCGATGTGGTGGAGTCTGTTGAACAGCAAGTGGTGGGATATGGTGTTGAAGGCCGTAGAGAGGTCTAGGAGGATCAAAGCTTCTGAATCTCCTCAGTCAGTCAAGGAGGGTTCGGATGTAGTCAGTGGCTGAGATCAGGGCAGTTTAGGTGCTATGACTGGATTGGGAGGCGTCGAGTACATGGTTCTACTCCAGGTATGTCTTGGGTTGCTTGTTGATGATCTTTTCCAGTACTTTTTCTGGGAATGGGAGCAAACAGTTTTCCCATGAGTTTTTGGGTTACCTGGGGTTGGCGGAGGGCTTTTTGAGTAGTGATCTGACTTCATGTTTCCAGGCTTCGGGAAATGTTGCAGTGTTGAGCAGGGTGGTGAGTTCCTGTCCGATACTTTGGTATCCAAGGTTGACGATGGGCACGGGTCTGTGGGAGCTCCAGAGTGAATGATTTCATGGTGGAGGCAATGCCCTGGGTGGAGAGGGTGTTCCAGGTGGTCAGTGTGTAGTTTCTGGCGGTAACATTGATGGCGTATTTGTCGAGAAAGTCCATAGGTGTAGGTTGGGGTTTGAAGTTTCTCTATATGGTCGCAATCTTTCCATGGAAAAAATGGGCGAGGTTGTCGCACAGCTACTGTAAGGGTGTGATGTTATCGCTGGCAGACGGGTTGGAGAATTGCTTAACGCTGTTAAAAGGTTCCTTGGTGCTGTTGGTGTTGGTTTCGATGTGTGCAGCAAGGGCTGTCTTTTCTGTTGTCCTCAGCAGGCAGTGGTAGAGATTGAGGGAAGTCTTGAAGACTGCTCTGTCGGAGATGTCCTTGCTGGTGCGCCATCTCCTCCCACTATTTGCTGTCTTGTTTCGTTTTTCTGAGTTCTTGGGTGTACCAGCTGGCCTTTTTGGAGGATTTTCTCTGGATGTTGCTTTTGAGGGGGTCGATGCTGTCAGCACAATTGGTGATCCAGGCGTTGATGTTTTTCACACTCTGTTCGAGGCTGGTGGAGGTAGCAGAGTTGGAGGTGTTGAGGGTGTCCGCCCAGCTGGTCTCTGAGATTTTTATCCACCTCCGGTAAGAGGGGCTGGACATCTTGGGGGTGGTGGTACGGAGCCTGGAGATGCAGAAGTGGACAATGGAGTGATCGGTCCATGTGAGGTCTGCCACATGGCTATTTTTGAAGTAGTTGCTGGAGGTAAAGAGTTGGTCTAGTATGTGTCCTGTGTTGTGTGTAAGGTCGTGGATGATCTGGGTCAATCCGTGGCTGCTCAAACAGTCGAGGAGGTGTGCAATGTTGTTGCTGTTAGAGGTTGATGTGGACATTTAGGTCGCAGAGGAAGATGCAGTCCTTGGAGTCCTAAATTAGGGGTGCAATGAAGTTTGCGATTGTGTTGCAGAACCTGGAGTGCGTGCCTGGAGGTCGGTATGCAAGAGTGCCTCTAATGGTTGTTTTGTTGCTGTGTGGAGCTTAAAGTTGAAATATTCCATGGAGGTGGTGGTGGTGTCGGTGGTGGTGCACTGTGGTGTTTCTTTGTGGATGATGGCTGTCCGGTATCACTATGGCAATGTCCGAGGCTGAGCCAGATCTCGGTGAGGAAGACGATGTTGGGTGCAAGGGTGGCGCTGAGGTCCCATAATTAGGTGGAAAGCTTGCATAGTGAGCATGTGTTGAGAAGGGCACACACAAGTTGGTGTTTTTGTTCAGCTGGGTTCAGTGTTGTGTTCCGGTGGGGATGGTCAGTGGGTTGTTTTGTGTGCTGTGGCAGGTGGTGCGTGCCAGTGAAAGGTCCTGACGTGGAGCGTGGTGGCAGTGTTTGCTGCGGTCTGGAGGTGTAAGAATTGGCAATGGCGTATTTTCGGGGAGGGGGGGGGGGGGGGGGGGGGGAAGGGCCAGGGATTGTGGCGCTGGGCGCGGTCGAGGCGTGGACGTGTGCAGATGGGCTTACCTTTGGTGCACCAGCACCACAACCTTGGTGTGGTCCTGCTGCAGCCTACATTAAGCATATCCTGGTGAGGGCGGGGATTCGGTTGGCAGGAAGAACAGAGTGGGAAAACCCAGTTGAGAAAGCCCAGGCAGCTGCAGTGTCTGGAACAAGCAGGAACTGGAAGCCACATTTAAGTGGCAGGCTAGGTATCCAGGTGCCTACTGATGCAAGCTAACTTATTTAATAGTTTTAGGGTTCAAAAGCACATTTCCTTTATTTTGCATATTTCTCTAATAAGGTCTTGTATAGTGACAAGGAATTGTGCAAAGGTTCTGGTTTGTGAACTTCGCTCTGGCTTTTATTTTTCAGGAATTATATTTTTTATTATTCTAATGTAATTACACACCTATTACATTTTGGTGGAAGAGGTGTTATGGCTAGGTCTGTTCTGGGTTGAAGAATGAAATGGATCCATATCATTAACTTCTTTCTAGAATGCACTGTTTTGAGGTAGTTGATAAAAGGATTTGCAGAGCACTGCTGTGCTGTCTTTTGGTGGTGATACGTTAGCTCTTGGAATAAAGGCATGTTTATCCTCTCATGGATCATCTGTTTTGTGGAAGGAACTGAATTAACACAAAGCCCCTGTCAATTGTCGATGGTTTACGGATCCATTTGTTTTTTATTATGTTTTGAATCAGTTTCTATTATTGTATCTAGATAATATTTTGCTGGGTTCTCAGACCCATGCAGAGCACCAATAACATGCAAGATTGTCATCAAGACTAAAGCACATAATTTCTCTTGCAAAGAAAAGAAATGTGAATCTGAGAAGTTAGGTTGAGTATCTTTCATTTAGATTCAAAACTTCTGGCCTTACCATGGATCCAAAGAAGGCTTCGGTTATTTTGGCATGGCCTTCACTTATTATAGTTAGGCACTCAAAACATTTTTGGATTTTGTCGCCAATTTTTTGAGAATTTTTTCCAGACATAACCGGTGACATGGAAGGTTTTTTAAGAAATTTTTAGTGGAGTGAACTGTTTGTTAGTGGCAGTCAACTTATCTTGGTGCAACCATTTTTTATGCTTGGAGTTACATATGTAGCCTGCTAGTACATATGTGCAGGCAAGAACTTGCCTATTTAAGATGCACTGCTGTGCAGGCTCGCCAACAGTGCACCATAGGCAGGCCTGTCTGCACCCAATCATGCGCGGCGTAGCCATACTGCCAGATGTGTGAGCCATAGGGCGCTGGTGACATGCACGCATTCGCACATGCCTCAGAAGATCCATTTGACCTTAGGCTTTGCCTGGTCATTTCTCTGTTCACTCTGATATTAACAAAGGTGATCCCAAACTAAAGGTGGATTATGTGAAACAACCAGCCATTTTAAGAAGCCCTGGGGCTCAGGTTGATGTGGATACGTTGAATAGGCAGTTAATAGAGTCCATAACACTATGGTGGAGACTTATTACTGTTGGAGTGCTTTCACTGCTGACAGGTTACTGCCCATCAAGTTAGTGTGTACATGTGGTACAATGACTCATCTGTCACCGGTGATAAGGGAACTTGGCCTGTGTCTGTATCCTTGGGAGCCCTTGGTTACATTTCAGACATGATTTTTTTTACAAACTGGCTTATTCCATCACGTCTGGCTCCCTTGCTGATGTGATTCAGCAGAAAGTGTGACAACCTCTGGCTGGTATATTATCATATGTTTTGCGTCCCATTTGTAATACTACCTCCTTGTCACCAGGGACTGTTCTCTCAGACTGGAAGATGGCTTAGGAGGTTCCACTTCCGAAAAAGAGTTCAGCTGATCCTAACATTCACTGCATCTTTCAGCCTTTTTTACTACTCCCCTTCTCAGCTAAGATCTATTCTATTGAGTTATCTTGATGTTAATGATTCATTGTGTCCACCCCAGTCAGTTTTTTGCCCAGTGCATAAAACAGAGGATGCATTGGTCTCTGTCCAAGAAGATTTGAGAATGGGAGTCAAAAGAGGAAACTTTGTGGCCCTGGTATTACCAAATCTGAGCATTCTAGGTAGTGTTCACATTTATGGAATGGCCTACCAATTTCTCTCAGGAGGCCCAGAGACGTCAGCCATTTTAAGAAGCTGTTCAAAACTTGGGTGTTTAGTTAGTAATCTGTTGTTTAGGTAGAAAATGGCCAGGACACCTTACAGCCAATCATGCACTTTAGAAAGGATGTTTGCATTTTTTACATTACTTGTAAGTAGGTTTTTACAGGGATGATCAAGCTGAAACAGGAGTTAACTATACTTAAAAGAATGTTTACCCAAGCTCCAATTTAATGTCATCCACCTACAACCAAGAAGTTTACTGTGGTGAAAGCTGTTGCACTGTGAGTCAATCCAGTTGAGGTGTGAACCGGATCGACTGACCACAGTAACTTACCATACTCTTGAATTGCGAACCTTAATTAACCGAAGCTCAGAGTGGAACAGAGAGATTTACCCTCCATAGGGAGTTCCATTAACTGCTCCCAAGTCGTTTTACCCAGACCCAAGGAGGCACTCTAAAAGACAGAGGTCTTTCCTGACACATACAACTCACTAATACTTATTAGCCTTGAAAACGCCTCAGGATTGTACGGTAGCAGAACAGAAACATGTTAGCTGCCCGGAATTGCTTTATTTGACATGCATTCAGGAAATTAGAATCTTCTGTTTTTTATTGAAATGCTCAAATTGAAAGAATGCAAATTAAGGGTGGCTAACATTTGTGATCTTACTATGTATATTACAGAGCAGTAGTATGTCTGTACTCCTTTAGAATGTGTCCTTTTCACCCCTACAACAATAGTAAATGATTGATGCAAGGCAGAAAGTAGGTTCTGGGTCTGGGTCTATATGGGATTCCTATAATGGAAAACCTTGCTTGATTCCGCTCTATGCTCTGATGTCGGGGAAGGTTTAGTGCCCTGCTTATTTACTGCTTCATAAATCATATTCTTCAATGAAAAGCTAAAAGGTTGGCAGATTTTTCCTATCATTGTGGCTTTTTCCTCTCAACTAAAATCCTTTTAAGGAGGCAATGTGTGTTCTATTAATGGCAGACTGGCACCGTAGCTATTGGGAGAAGTTACCATTAAGAAGACAACTTAACAGACTCTCACCACATCCAATCCTTGGTGCAAATGCTGCAGGATATTTAACAATGTTGGGAGAGGGACTGCACATTGGTCAGATAGTAGGATCTTGCAGGGAAACACCATATAAGCAGTGAAGGTGCAAAAATGCAATGCACAGTGCAAGTACAAAGACTTCAAACTGACATCGGATTCACAAGCAAAGATTCTTCAAAGCGTGCATACTGGCCTTCGGATGGCATCTCATGGGATGAGCTTTAACAAGGAGAAGTGAAGTCAGGTATACAGGTTCTCCAGTCATTCCTGATGTAACTTGCTTTGAAAAATGCATATCAAGTGAGGAGGCAGCTGCAAAAATCTTATCAAAGCAGGCCAGGACCTTTACTCAGCCTCTCCAAAACCGCTTAGAAATGCAGCACTTTGGACCTGGGCTGCTTACAATATCCAATCTACAAGAAGGGCAGAAAACGTATTTCTTCAAATAAAGCAGTCTTCTTTGCAGTAGTGGATATTCCTCTGGAGATAGCCACAAATTCTTCCTCTGGTATTAGTAGCCTTTCTCTACAAAGGGGCTCTCAGATCCTTTAGGTAAATACTGAACAGTGGCTAAGCCAAACGTTTACTTAAATCCAGCGCAGTGGAGTTTGAATCTGGGTGGACAGTTGGTCAGAATTCAAGTTGGCCTCCAATTTCCAAGGGGAGCAAACACACGTCAAGGTGCATTTTCATTTCTGGTGTGCTACAGCTTTACTGCATTTAGCCATATAGAAACTCTCTCTCTCTCTCTCTCTCTCTGAAGTGCACTGGAATCCACACAACCATTGGGTTTCAGGTGCTGGTGTTAAGTTCTTGCCTCTTCATCAGGACAGATCACAGGTCTGAGCTGGTAGCCCATATCCTTATATATCATAAGAAGTATTTTTCCATGCCTTTGGCCATAGCCTTAGTTGAAGTGTTGCACTTGTCATGCCACATGCTGACCTGCATGAGCTGGCCTGGTCCAGATCCTGCTCTAGTCAAACGGTCTGACTGCAAAACCAAACAAATATAATAGGCTCTCAAATACATTTTACAGGGCAGGAGTGGTGGAGGAGAATCAATAGGACAGCATAGAGGAGGATACACAGTGACAAAGGAAGGTGGCAGCATAGACTGAACACAATGTTTACACTAAACCCTACGGAGTATGCTAAACAAGTACATAAAGGCACAGCCAGCAAGCAGGCAATCTTTCCACTAGGTGTAGCTAAAAAGACTTGTTGCCCACTGCTGTAACTAGTTGGGACCTAGATCTTTTAGCGTAACAGTTTAGTCATGTATCGGTGGTGTCATGTCACCCACCAATGTCTAGGATTTTGTTAGTGAGCAACTTAGCAAATAATGTAGATCGCATGTAAGAAGCGCTGTGAAATGGGTTTTATGCACACAAAAAACATCCTGGCTCTGCCACAATGTGCACAAAAGGGCAGATTTTCACATGGACACTGTGGCAGATACTTTTGGCCAAAGAAAGGGCATTCCATTTTGAGATTTCCATTACCAAAGTCTTGCCAAGGCCCTCTTGTTTAGCAAAGCTTGTTGGCTACCTTTGGGAAAACGAAAATATGGGTATGGCCTTGATGGTCAAAACATATTTTAAGTTATCACTAACTTCAGCTCTCTTGCAGTGAACATCTGGCAATGGGGATAGTTCTAAATCATCATACAGGGATGGTCTTTGAAGAACATGAATCAAATACTGTTAATTCAAAATAAATTTTAAAGCTCAGAACCGCCAAGCGCAACTGTCTTCGACCCGAGAAACGTTGGCGCATCTCCAAAGTCCCCTAGGACAGAGCCATATGCAAAACAGCACTCAACAACTACCACCAAAGCCTCAAGGAGGCAAAAAAAAAAGCCATCACCAACTGCATCAACACCGGAACCAACCACACCACGGAACTATTAAAGATCATCAAGGAATTCTTCAAGCAGACTGCCACAGAAAACACAATACAGCCCTCCCAACAACTTTGCGACTCAGTATCCGACTAATTCCACAGCTAGATCGCTAATATCTACAACACCTTTAACCCTCAACCCACTTTGGCCAGACCAGACAACCTCATCCAACCAGCAATAGCAAACTGGGTGAGGGAGCCTTCTCAAAATGAGAAACTCCAACAAAACCGAGGTACTGATCTTTGGGATGAACACCTCCGCTTGAGACCACAGCTGGTGGCCAGAAGAACTTGGACCAACTCCTCCATCGACAAACCACGCCCGCAACCTCTGCATAATCCTGGACGGCCAACTGAACATGAAACAACAAGTCAACGCAGTCACCTCCTCCTGTTTTCACACCCTCTGCAATCTCTTCAAATAGATCCCAGTAAAGACTGGGAAGATTGTCACAAAAGCCCTCATCACCTGCCGCCCCAACTACGGTAATGCACGCTACACCAGTATCCCCTCCCAGCTACTCAGAAGACTCCAGACAATACAGAATGCAGCAGCCAGACTCATTCTGGACCTCCCCAAACGTACCAAAACCACTCCTCACCTCAGGAAACTCCACTGGGTCCCTGTCCAGAAATGATGCCAGTTCAAGACTCTCACATGCCTACAAAGCCCTCCACAAACTGGGACCATCCTACATCAACCACCAGCTGAACTTCCATTGAGACACCAGCACTCTTCTTCACTCGCCCAAGTCCCCCGCATCCATCACACCCACAGCGGGGTTCGCGCTTTCTCCTTCATTGCCACCAAAGCCTGGAATGACCTCCCCCTCTGAACGGCACCCTCCCTGGCAGTCTTCAGAAAGCAGCTCAAGACCTTGCTTTTCGATGAAGACGCAGCACCCGGATACCCCTAGGGGTGATAGTGTGCGCTTTACAAATGAATGATTGATTGAAAGTATTTTAATATGGAACCAGTCACGCACTAACTATAAAGGCAGCCTTTGGGCATTTTACATAAAAAACAAATCGGCTGTTTGGGAAAAGCAGTCGCCAAGCTACTGACTACAAACCGCATAACCCCAGTCTCTTCTTTGTCTTCTAGCATCCTAGTGTAGTTCAAAATGGAGTTCACAGAACAACTCCATTTCTGGGCAGGTAGCCAGAACCCAAGCTACAAGACAGCTGCTAGCTAATGTGAGATGCAGCGCATGCTAATAAGAAACTGGATTTGTAGGAAGGTTATTTAAAGAGGAGTATCATATGTTAAGCTTCTGCTAGGTGTTTTGCTTGCTCATGTTTTATTATGAGCTGCAGTTGCAATACTGTGCCATTTTGCTTTGTACATTTGACATGGAAATTACGTTTTTAAACCAAACCATTTAACAAATGATTATTAGTAGTAGTTCCTTGTGTACAGAGCTATTACGGTACTGTGAATCATAACCAATTGTTCTATATGGATCAATGGTCTTGTTATGATCAGAAGACCAAACCAGCAGACAAGGGCAATTCCTGCTGCTCCAACGTATGCCATCTGTAAAACAAACATTGGTAATGCCAATGCCTACTGCTTCCATCTGTTAGGTTTTGTCAATAATTATTTTCTCATGGTTTTTGCAAAACATTGTTGGGGAGCTGCTGGGTATGAGCCAATGAATAAACAACTTGCAAAAAGCAAAACTATATTTTCAGTCTCAAAAAGCACACATTACCATAAGAATCCATGGCACTGAAGGGAACTACTTAGTGTTGGATGTGCTCTTTGTGAAAGAGCAGAAAGCCGTCACTCAGTGAATTTATCCAGTGGGTGAAGTGGCTGGCCACTGCCCTATGTTGTATGCTGCAGGAGATTGCCAGAAAATGTGAATGACAACAGAACAATGGCTTAAGTAGGTAGGCAGCTGAAAGCTCCTAAAAGTAAGTGTATTATGCATACAATTCCAAAAGATCTTGGTGTAGTATTCTAGAACTAGAACTATTCCAGAACTGGGGCTAGAACCTAGAGGGATGGATTTGAGGGATGGATGGTGGAGGTCGGGGAGACGGATATAGTAGGAAAAGGATTGTCCGTCAAGAGTTGTTCCTGAGAGGCACTTCGCGGATGGTTGAGCTGTAAATTAACTTGGGATTTAATAAAGCAAGAGACTCTACATAAACCCTTCGTGTGGAGTCACCTTTCAACACTGGCGACGAGTGGGCGAACAACAATTTCTGCAGCTCAACATCCTAGGACGTTTGGATCGTTTACAGTGAATTTATACAATTTTCACATGGCCGCGTTTTAACGCTTTTAAACTGCACGTTCATCAAGGTACTGTACCGGTTCTCTTTATTTCACTTGCCCGTGACTGTTTATTCTCGTGGAACTCTCCTATTATTGTTTGAAGAGTTCCCGAGGGAGTCACAAGAGCGCCAACGTCCTTTCCTTTATGATGTGTGGACGCTCCTGTGTACGTCAATCTCCTGGGGCTGCTGCCATGTTTACATGGCAACATATGCAGTAATTGACAGCGCATGGTGACGGCTGTCTTGTGCTCTGCTGCCTCTTTTGTATTTCAAGGATCTGCGTGGATCTTTCGATCTTAATGGAACGGATCTCCTGCAGCTTCTGTTGTGTTTCGAGGAGTTTTTACCCAGAACAGACATCCTGCGTCAATGTCAGCAGTCAGTCTGTGAGTCCCAATGGAGGTTTTGTAAGCAAGTTTATTGCTGATTACATTTTATTACGCCGGTTTCAAGCTTCTGGGGGACTTTTGTGTACATCGCTGATGAACACAGCGTAAAGCCCGTGCATTTTGTTCTGTGTGTTGTGTGCACAACATCGGATCTCGTCTGCTTATTTGTAATGTTCATTTAATTGATTGTTGAACCGCTGATGCGCGCAGCTTTTGAACTTATATGTGTGCATTGCTCAGCATCAAAAATGGACGTGCAACACTGATGTGCACAGCATGGTAACTCTCATTCGGTAAACACATATTTGGTGAATCGCTGATACGCACAGCTTTTGGACTCATGTATGCATTGCTCAACGTGCAATGCTGATGTACACAGCATAGTAACTCTCGTCAACTGATTAGTGCTAATGTGAATTAGTAGTAATTGTTCGTTTGGTGTTTGCGTAGTTTTGTGGGCATTGTGTGGCTGGAGTAACAAAATGCAAAATGTCACAGCACCTCCATTTTTTCTTTCTTCTCTGGGTGAGCCTTCTATCAAATGGGCAAAATGGAAAAAGGTGTTTGAGCGTTATGCTAAAGTATGCGGGACGTCTGAGTGCTAAACGACAAACCGCCTTATTGCTTCACTGTTTGGGGTCGGAAGGTCAAGAAATATTTGATCATCTTCCTGATGTTCCTGATATTGAAGCAATAGATCTCGATGAGTTTGAAATTTGCATACGGAAATTAGACATTCACTATCTTCCTAAGGTGAGCACCATCTTAGAACGGTATTGTTTTGGGAAAAGGTTACAAAGGGAGGGTGAATCTATTGAGGACTATGTGACAGATCTCAGACGGCTTTCCTCTTAATGCAAATTTGCAACTCTGACTGATGAGAAGATTAGGGATCAGTTTATGTTAGGCTGTAACATTGAGAAAGTCCGCAAGGAGTTGTGGTTTAGGGATGAACGCTCTCTTGAAGATGTGTTGATGGTTGCGAAAAGAATTGAGCATACTATTAAATGTGTGGATGTGATTAAGAAGGATTCCTCTAGTGTGGTTTGTGCTGTTTCGGATAGCAACAAGAAAGTGCTTAGTACTAAGAAGAAGGTGTCCGATTCTTCCTCAACAGGTAGAGTGAAGAGATGTTTTCGTGTGACAAACTGGGGCATTTTGCAAATGACAAAAAGTGTCCGGCTCTTAGAGCTGTATGTACGTTCTGCAAGAAACAAGGGCATTTTCTCTCTATGTGTAGGTTAAGAAAGGCTAAACAAAGTGTTTATGATGTTCATACTGGTGATGATGAGGGTTTGGCTGCTGATGGTTTAGACAGTGGACAGATTGTACTTCAAGTAGGTAAGGGTAGAGGCCCTCTCAATTCTATTCTTGTTGAAGGGAAGAAGACTCAGATTTTGTTTGATTCGGGTGCGAAGATTATGATTGTATCTAATGATTTCTTCTGTCGTTATCTTAAAGGCAGTTTTACTTTTCTCAAACCAGACATCAGACCACGTGCTTATGGGTGGAAGTGATTCACTTGCATGGATATTTTGTTGGTTTAATTGAATTCAAAGGTTGCTTTACTTCTGGGAAGATTTATGTGTCGAAAAGGGGTGACAGTATTATAAGCTGGTGGATTCAAAAGGATCTTTGGAGTAATGTTGGATCCGAATAGTGAGAATCCCATTATATTGAAAAATATTTCTTCTATTGATTGTGTGTCACATCAGGCTTCCACTACTGATTTGGACTTACAAGTTTTACCTGAAGAATTTCCCGGAGTTTTCAGGAATGAATTAGGATGCTTAAAGGGTTATCGACATACCATCAAGGTTGTTCCAGGTTCGATTCCATTTTGCAGCAAGGTTAGAGATGTTCCTGTTAATGTCAGGGATGAAATGCTAAGTGAGTTGAATAAACTCAAGGTTCAAGTTATCATTGAGGAGGTGGAAAGTACTGCTTGGTTGGTCCCAGTGGTTGCGGCCAGAAAGTCCAATGGTTCACTTAGGTTATATGTTGAGCCCAGGTAATTGAACAGATGCGTTGTGGTGGATAGGTACCCGATGCCTAACGTTGCTCAATTTCTCATGATGACTGGTGATGAGAAAGTGTTCGCTACTATTGATCTGGCCTCAGCAGATCATCAGATTCAGCTTGATGAAAATTCCATAGATCTTACTGCCTTTATAACACCTTTTGGTATGTTTAGGTACACCAGACTTCTTTTGGTTTAATCTCGGCTGCTTCTGTGTTTCAGAGAGTTATGGAGAGGGTGCTTAAAGGGTTAGATGGGGTCTGTGTTTACCAGGATGATATTCTTATGTATGGGAAGGATCATACTGAACATGGTGCTAGGGTCAGGTATCTGTTAAGGAGAGTGAGTGATCACAACCTAACTGTGAAATTGGAAAAGTGCAGGTTTGGTACTAAGACGATTGATTATTTAGGCCACACTATAACTGGTGAGGGTGTTGCCCCTAAATCTGATCTTGTAAGTACCATTCAAGTGATGGTTTCGCCTACCACGAAAGAAGAGCTCATGAGGTTCTTAGATATGGTTGAATATTATCATAAATTTGTTAAAAATGTTGCTGAAATTACTTACAATATGAGAGGCCTTTTAGGGAAAGGTGTGGATTTTGTGTGGAGTGACGTGTGTCAAAAGGAGTTTAAGATGATTAAAGATAAGTTATCTTTGGCACCCGGTCTCAAGAATTTTGATCCCAAAAAAAGTTCTATCATTACAACTGATGCCAGCCTCAAACGTCTGGGAGCTGTTTTGCAGCAAGGTGGGTGTGGGCCGCAGAACACCATTATGTTTTTATCAAGGAGTCTCAAAGTTGATCTTCAACAAGAAAGGGATAGATTCTATCTCCTCCAGGATATCCAGGTGGGTGGTTGATCTCCAAAAATTTAATTTCGAAGTAAAGTACATTCCTGGGGTTGAGAATGTGATTGCGGATGCTTTATCTAGGTTGGTTTCTGAGAACAGAATGGGATTAATGGATGATGATGTTTGTGAGGAGGATATGGATTTTGTTTGTGAAATTAATCATGCTGTGATTTCAGAGGACAGATGGCGCCATGAATTGGAAGATGATTCTACTCTACAGAGAGTGACTGGTCTTATCAAGGGTGGTTGGAAGTACAAACATCAAGGCGGGGACCTATGTAAGGATTTTTGGTTTGTTAAAGACCAGCTAGCAACCAGGGATGGTTTGCTGTTGCGGGATACTAGGTTGGTGCCCCCAGATAAACTAAGAAAAGAGTTCTTAGACATGGCTCATGATGGTCAATCAGGCATCTCTAAGACCAAGGAGAGATTGCGATGTAGTTATTGGTGGCCTGGTATGAATATCCAAATTGAACGTCTAGTAAGGGAATGTATTCAATGTGCCGTGAGTGAGAAAAGTGTGAAGCCGAGGGTTCAACCCATGTTGAGAACTCGTCCTGAGAAGCCATGGAGAGATACTGCCCTAGACATACTGGGGCCAGTACATGGTAATGGTCAGGAATCATACCACTGTAGTTATTGATATGTTTTCTCGTTGGCCTGAAATTCATTTTTCTAGAGGTATTGAGACACAAAATGTCGTACGTTTTTTCAAGGATCTGTTTCTGAGGGAAGGCATCCCTGAAACATTACTAACAGACAATGGGGTTCAGCTTGTTTCCAGAGAAATGGAGGAAGTTCTTCAGCTGTGTGGGGTCAAACACAAAAAATGTGCGTTGTATCATCAAGAGTCAAATGGTATGATTAAAAGATTTAATAGAGTCTTGAAAGAAACCATAGCTTTGGCTAAGAATGACAACAAGAACTGGAAAGACAAAGTCGTCAAGAGAGTTGGAGTATACAGGTTTACACCTCATACGACCACTGGTGTGCCTCCTTTTGTTATGTTTCGTGGGAGGTGTCCCAACACTGTTCTTGAACCGGTTTGGGTAAATCCATTTTTGGATGCTGATGGACATCCTGATAAAAATGTTCAAAGGAGAGAGAGAGAGCACTTTCCAGGATGAGGAAAAGCAAACTTTATTTTGATCATGGTCATGCAGTTAAATTGAATGTTGGGGACTTGTTTTTGGTAAAACGTCCTGGATTATAAACCTGTGGGAACAAACTGTCTAAACCCATGAGAGTCATCAAGATTTTTACCAATGCTGTTAAAACCAGTGATCATTGTGTGTGGAATCTTAATAGGGTTGTTGTGTATAAGGTTGGAGCGGTGCAGGATGATTCGTCCGAAGTTGGAAGTGACCCTGAAGAGGTGGAAGAAAGAAGCTATCCGAGGAAGTCTAACAGGAAATTGCAGAGCCCTGCTTATTTGAGGGACTATGTTTAACTCTTTGTTTTTATTTGGGGGACTAGAGAGGGGGGTATGTAGTATTCTAGAGCTAGAACTATTCCAGAACTGGGGCTAGAACCTAGAGGGATGGATTTGAGGGAGAGACGGTGGAGGTCAGGAAGACTGATATAGTGGGAGAAGAACCGTCCATCAAGAGTTGTTCCTGAGAGGCACTTCGCAGATGGTTGGGCTGTAAATTAACTTGGGATTTAATAAAGGAAGAGACTCTACATAAACCCTTCGTGTGGAGTCCCCTTTCAACACTTGGCTAATGTCAGAATGAAGAAAAAGGAGAACATGGAATGAAGAAGTGACAATACACACCTAATTGGGACTGTGGCAAAACCCCAAGACTGCTGTTTGGAAGGATGTGCCTTTCCTGACCAATAATAGATTTATTCAAAAATGTCCTCTTGCGGGATTAATCCCTGCTATTATATTCACTACTGGATTCAGAGCAACAGTGCAGTTCCCAGAACTGCAGCAGGTCAACCACCTTGTTGAATTTGCCCTATGCAAATCCAGTATGTTTGGCTCAAAAAAGGAGGGTACATTCAGCATACATGCACGTCTACAGGAGCCAGTGCTTACTCTCATTATTGGAAAAACACCCAGTGGCAAATCTTGTGCTGTTGTTCTCTCTGGCTAGTCTTACTGTCAGGACACCATTCTTGCCTCTGAAGATCCTCTATTCTAGCCTCCACACCTGTACCACTTTCTCAATAATGCAGACACTGGACAGATGTTGGACAATCAAGAATCGCAATATATATTGAGACTTTCAAACTAGATCTTTAAAGTAACTATTAGGCAGCCTAAAAACTGCAGCCCATATTCTAGTTTCTTGCCACCATGCTTTGGGCAAGCTGAATGTTGGAAGGGCACAACACACTTATTGTGAAGGATGCAGTGGCTAGAATCATGAATAATTACATCAGGGGAAAGCAGGCTAATGTGAAAGGAAGGTGAGGTTATTAAGTTATACAAATGTTTTGACCAGACAACCTCCTCCAGTAGCTATCTTTTATGAACAAGGAGGGGCCTCAACCATACAGCAAAGCTTTTATTTGAGGAACTTATTTAATTTTCACCTATCCTTACGTTTACACACAAGATTAATCAAGGACAATTTTGCATCAAAAATAATGATTAAAAACATTGAGCAAGCAGCATGCTCATTAGGATCACTGTAATCACAAATCATATCCATCAGTTTTTAGAAATTACTACACTAATATAGACTATTTGCAGAAGATAAAACACTGGATATGTATTTTTCAGCGAGTAAGACAAGAAAACATATGTTGAACCCAACTGAATTTCGTTTTTAACTCAGTGTATCATCTATGCACAGAGATCATAAGAAACAGGACAGCTTACCTGTGGGCGAATTACCCATGCAACCACCACTGGGTTACATTTATTATGCGAAATGCCCATTTATTAATGTCATCCTCTTAAGTATAAACTTACCACAGTGGTTTCCTTTCTCCTCTCATTAAATGATAACTACATCTCAAAGGCAATACTGTCACAGGAGGTATGTTATTGTAAACGCTCCAGAAACTCTATATAAAAAAACAAAAGAGCTTAATGGTTATTTAAGCACACAACTGCAACACTTAAGAGCTTGTCAGAAAATGCCATATAAATTTATCATGCCATGAATTTCCAAAGTAGGTTCATTTTTTAAACGTTTTTATAAAAATAAAAACTGCACAGAGACGTTATATAGAAATTGATAAGTAACTTCATATAATATTGAATCTAATATAAATTATATATATATATATTATATATATACACACACACACACACATATACATACACACATACATACACACATATACATACACACATATACATACACACAAAAAGAGGGGCAAAGCAGAACATGGATAGGGATAAGCATACCATAACCACCTCTGTATATATTTTCCAGTAACATGCATTTATTTAGAATATATACACATGCAAACATCTCTCATTATTGCCTAATGATATCCAGTGAAATCATAACTGGGGCTCTGATTTGTCTTAATCGTTCCCTTTCCAGGCTACCTTTAAAAATATCTAATTCCAGTCTTCTTATATATAAAAATGGATTCCACCAGATGCCATTTGTTTGCCACAACTAAAGGATGCGGAGCTGGTATGGCAGCCCGTTTGTACAATCTTTTAGGGGAATAATAGAGGTTACAATGGAAGTGCAGGCTGGGATGCAGTGTTCAGAGCAGCAGGTTTACAATGGTCAGGGAGATGCAGAGATTAGGCATACAAATGAGATTAGGAGGAGCCTAGTTAATCATTTAATTAAACCTTTAAGGAATTGTAACTTTAAAAGTTGTAGTTGAAATCTATTAGGGTCTCCGGTGCAGTGACATTGCTGCAAAGTGGCCCCACATCAAATGTGACTCTTTTAATCCATCTTGGATTTTTAGCCAACAGGACAATGGGTTTTAAAACTTGTAACTGCACTTTAAACTCTACGACAGGCTCAAATACAAAAGGGTTCCACATTTTGTAGTTTAAAAATCCAAGGGCAGCCGAAAAAGTCATAAACAAAGGTCCAATTACCTATTGGGGGGTTGGGGTGGGATGACTGGGTTGCAGATTTCATCTCAAGGACCAACTTCCTGGATCAGACCCATAAAAGCGTAGAAGAGAGGTACCACCACCAAAGATTGAAGACAAACAATTTCTGGGATTTGAGTAAAAGAGAAATTTTTATCCTCTAACACATGACCTGTCCACTGCATTAGGGAAAACTGAAGTACCCCCAAGGACATAAGAGGAATATTTTATGTCCCCTCGAAGTTCTGCATCTTAAAAAGTCACGTGGGCTGTGGCTTGTGTGTCACTATTGTCTAAGAATCCTTCAGTGACTTACAATATTCAGAGTATGCATGTTTTCGGGTATTTACTCCCAACATATCAACATGCAACAGTCTATACCAGTGAATGTTAACCTAGTGTCTGCAACACCTACTCAGGGAATCTACAACTGTTGTGAAAATTAAATAAGATTCACAGATGAATAAAGCACGTACAAAAAAAACAAATTGTGTATTTTAAAACACTACGTAAATGTGAAAAATGTGAAATTGGTGGTTATCTTGATTAGTGGTAAACGGAAACCAGTATGGACGCTTGGTGGCCTCAACAGAAGTACTGGTATGCACAGATAAAGTGAGCATGCAGAAGGAGGGGAAAAATGGAAAGTGATATATTAGACTGGCATATAGCTTCCTCTTTAAAAAAGAATCTAAATTTAGAGTTATTACACTTAATTAAAATATCTAAGAACTAAAATATTTAACAATCTGTGCGTTGGTTTAATGCCTTCTGGTTTCCCTACTTCTCTGCATTGTTTTGAGGTTCAATTTGAAGAATCGGCATAAAGGGGAAGCCCAGTGTGGATTAAGTGTGGAATGTTGGGGTCGCCAGAAGTCAAAAGACTAAGAGCCACTATTCCATGCATTCCAAAAAGGAGAGAAACATTTGGTAAACTTGCACTACCTGCGAAGGCAGAGTGTGTGCACATAAAACACTATGACAAGAGACAGCATTTTCAAACCATACCTGAATTGTTTGCACGGTATAAATTTTCTTTAAATTAGATTCACATTCTGCAGCTGTAGTTCCAGGCAGCGACCTAAAAGATAACATAGATAAATCATTTATCATGCACTAAATATTTCCGAAGATGTGTCACAAACGCCTGGTGGTGCTGATTCCTGTGAGGGAGTTTGGGTTTAATGTGGAGATTACCAAAGAAAGTTCAGGGGTGCATTACATTTAAAATAGATTCCGATATAAGGCATCACAGCAAAAAAGCAATTCCACGCGCCTCAAAGTATCTAGTGAAGGGCTTTCAAACAGAGTAAGTCTTGCTTTCCCTCACCGCCTCAAGAAGTGACACTCAAGTCTGTAAAATATTTAAAGCATTTATAAACGAGGGCATGCAGTCACAAGCTACATCATGTTTACCAGCTGTACTTGAGCAATCGTTCGTGTAAAAAGCTACTGTGATATACGGGTCAAAGGAGATGTCAGGCAAGGAAAATGTAATCTGGCCAAATGTATATATTTAGCTTAGCGATCGTTTCAAAAGGATTCAACTTTACTCAAGAGTATGTAATGTGCAAATAAAAAGTCAATTTATAAGTGGAAATACATTAAATAGTTTTGGGTGTTGGAGTAAAGAGGCGCATACACCTGCAAATTGCATGGATGACGAAATTACAAAGCAAAATATATAATTTACAATTATTTTGCAACATCTGTCAAAGACACCATGGAACGCTCCAGGAAAGTCTATTAACTTTTCATATAATTATATTTTACGAGACAATGGCAGAAGTACAATTTGGAGGGATAGACTGTATCTATGAAGAACTTATGGAATGTCATCATTAATGTACGTTATGTCATATATAAGTGCTTCCCAAACGTTTTACAACCATGACACAATTTTTTGAATGACAGTTATGCGACACACCCAGCGTTAATCCACATGAGACCGGGTGATTTCTTAGGTTAATACTTTTTTTGTAAACGACCGTGCGCCCTTTGATATCCGACTAAGTCCAAGATATTCATCTGCCGATGAAAGTGGTAGATGGTGAACTGCACTGATTTTGCAGCTGGAATTACTTAAATTGCTGAATGCGGGCCTGAGACATCCGATCGCTAAAATCACAAGGCTTTTGAGTAATCTTCATGTTGATACAACTGATTTTAGCAAATATACCCCCTCCCCCATCTTCCCCTCCAATATGTCAGGTACAATATGCTTGGGGTGTAGTTTATCATTAGGCCGTCTATGTCTAATATTCATGTGAATGGGATATCTAGGCCTCTTGCTCAGGGTGGATCGGTAATATCATGGGGGAGGCAGTCAAGCCGAATCAGACCCTATTCGGGTCCGTGGCGTTCTTAATTATCTCCCTCATACTATCCACAAGGGTTTCCCATGCCCTAGCCATATCTAGAGGTCTCAATCCCCTCTTGGTCTCCCTGAAGAGAAGCCCTCTTCACCGATTGCCCATCTTTCTAGTTGCCTGTACCACCTAATTACCTTCGGGCCGTCTGGATTTTTCCAGTTCAGGGCAAATTCGCTCTTGGCTAGGATGTAAGCCAGGTCCTGAAATCAGCTGGTCACCTTCGTCTTAGGTGTGTGCGGAAACCACCCCAGCAAGCAATGGCCCAATGTGCAAGGGACTTCCCTATCTATCACGTCTGCCACCTTCTGTGTCACCTCTTCCCAGTATGTCCTAAGCTGTGGTCAATCCTAAAACGTGCTTGAATTCTGCCCCTAGTGTTCCACATCTTGGGCACTCCACTGCCTCAGTATTGAAATGTCTGTTAATCTGACCTTCCGTCAAGTACGCCCTATGTAATATGAAGAAGTTTATCAATTTAAATCTGGCATTTCTCGAAACCTTGGGGGTCCTTTCTAGTATAATTTCCTAAAATTTGTCTGGGATGCAGGTTCCCAAATCCTCTTCCCATTTAAGCCTCAGCAACTCCAGTTGGAGTCTCATGTCTGTTCATATTCGGTTACACAAGTTTGTGACTGCCTTTCCAGTGCCTGAGGTAGCTGCTAGATGGTTATAGGTGGCCTGTGTTTGGGGCTCAGCTAGGCCTGTACGCAAGTGGTGACGAATTACTGTAGCGACCGAGCCAGGCAACAAAGTGTCCTACCAGTAGGTCGAACTTTGCTCCGGGATCTTCGAAGAGAATCAGAGAGCCATCTCTAAAAAGGCTACCAACTGTTAACACTCCAGCTGAGTACCAGGATTGTAACCTCACCCAGTTGCCCATGTGTGGCAGTGCTTGCAAGAACAATAAAGGGAGGTCCGGAGAGTGGGGAACTTTTTTCTTAGTCTTACGCAAATAGGGTGTCCAGCATTGAGAGAGTACTTTCGATTCGGGTGAGTCAACCCCCCCCCGGGTTCTGATTCTCAGCAAGACTTCTATCAATCTTGTTAGTGGAGGGGTAAAGGGCTTCACTAATGCACAGGGGGCATGTCTACTCACCTGCCACTGTGTGAACCATTGGAGGTGCGCTGCAAAATAATAGGCTTCAAAGTCAGGGACTGTTAAAACCCCCATCTGCAGATTGTCTCTGCAGTTTGGCCAAACCCTCCGCTTCCGGTTATTTCCCCATAGGAATGACGTTACCAGGGCATCTAACTCTATACAAATTGCCCTGGGTATCCACACCGGTAACACCGTAAAATAGTACAGCAACCTCGGCAAGACTATCATTTTGAGGAGTGCCACCCTACCAGCCAGTGACCGGGGAAATGTCTGCCAAAAGGCCATACTTCCTTGGGTGGATCGGACAGCATGCCTCACATTTCCGTTGAAGATGTTGTGCATATCATGATATATTTTAACCCCCAAATAAGAGAGACATCGTGGCTCTCATAATAATGCACCCAGGTCTGAGGGGGCCACCCCGGCAGACCCCAGAGGGAAAAGACAGGACTTCTGCCAGTTCACACCAAGTCTCGATAGGGCCCCAAACTTGGACAACATGAGCTGGGCACTCAGTAGATCTCGCTGCATAATCCTCAGAAAAATAAGCAAGTCATCCACATGCGCCTCGTCCGTGAGCCAAGGCTGCCAATGGTTCCATAGCTATCGCGAACAACAGTGGGGAAAGGGGGCCCCCTCAATTGCATAGCTATCTGAAATTGTACGGCCAGTGTGGACTCTAGCTGTTGGGGCAGTGTAGAGTAGTTTTACCTACGCTATGTATTCTTCTCCCAATCCCAACTCTGCCATCACCGCATAGAGAAAGCACCATTCAAGACTGTCAAATGCCTTTTCACTATCAACTGCCAGCACTCCTGCCTTTGTTTCATCATAGGAGGGGTATCTCATGACAGCCAGCAGTCGACGTGTGTTACAAGCTGTATTCCGCCCTGGGACAAAGCCTGCTTGGTCCGGGTGTACAAAGAGCCTCATATGAGGGAGGAGTTGCATTGCCAGGATTTTACTAAGAATCTTATAATCCAGATTCAGCATGGATAATGGTCTATACGCCCCACATTCAGTCTGGTCTTTACTGGGTTATAACAGGGGTATGACCACTGCCTTCCTTGTTGTAGCCGGCAATAGTCCCCTCTCCATTGCAGCCTTATAGAGGGTTACCAACCTTGGGGCTACCAGGTCAGAGTATGTGGCATAAAACTCCACAGGGAGCCATCAGTCCCCAGCGTCTTGCCCTAGCTAAGTCCTTAATGGCTTTCCCAATCTCCTTCGGTGTAATGCTTCTCCCCCCCCCTCCCCCCACAGCTGTTCAGCCGCCTCCCATTTAAGTGTGGTGAGTGGCTCCTGATCCAAGTATGTATGGGTGGCATCTATTTCATATTGGAGGGCATTTTTATATAGCCTCTCATAATAGTGCATGAAACGGCCATTAAAGTCCTCCTGTTTGTAAAGACTGTTCCCTGTATCAGTTTGTACCTACATAATGACCGACCAACTCGGAGTCCTTGATGCCACCCACGCAAGCATTCAACCCACCTTATCTCTCTCTGCGTGATCCCGTGATATGTAGTTCTTATAATCAAAACAGAGAAGTTGCTTAACGTGTTTCGCTACTGTATCTTTTAATTCTAATATTCTATACTGGAAGCCTGGTTTTCTGGTCTACTCTTTTCCTCCTCTCTTATCTACTGCTTCTATTGTGTCTCTGACCAATGTTTGCCGTACTCCCACAGACCCTGCTACACATCTCCTTCCTCCTCAGCAACACCTTGAAAGCATCCCACTTGAATAATGGGCTGCTAGCTGTGGCATAGTTTTTTTATAAAGAAATTAGCAATATGCTGTTTCATAGCACCTTGGTATTGCATATCCTCCAATGATTCCGGTTTTAATTTCCATGCAAGGATACATGGTAGGGTGTTACCCCACCTCAGTGATAGTAATATGGGGTTGTGGTCCGAGATGGTGCGGGACAGATGTTCAGCATTATGTATGGATGAAAACACATCAGGGGTGCAAAGGAATGAGTCCAACTGTACATGTAGGTCGTGTAAATGGGAGAAGTAAGAGTAATCTCGGGCACGCAGCTGTAGCCTATGCCATGCATCTACTAGGCCCCACTGTGTTTGCCAGTGTGTGAACTGTCGTGCAATCCTTGCTATCGGGGAGTCGTTCAGTGAGGGGTGGGATGAGTCCATATTGGGGGCTGCCATACAATAAAAATCCCCTCCTAACACTATTGATTGTAGAAGATGTGGGGCCAGGCGAGCGGAAAGTTTAGCAAAGAATGACACCTGATCTGAGTTAGGCACGTAGACATTGACCAAGACTAACTTCCTACCCTCTAATTTCCCCCGCACAGCCACGTTGCCCGTCTGGGTCAATAAAGCTAGCCAGTGGTTGGAGCGGAACTCCGGCCCATATCCAGATCAGGGTACCCCTGGCATAGGCTGAATAAGTGGTAAAGTATACCTGTCCCCTCCAACGTTTCTGTATAGCCCTCTCCTCAGTCCGTGTCAAATGTGTTTCTTGGAGCATTGCCACCTGAGTGCCCCGCATTTGTAAGTAGGAGAAGACCTTATACCTTTTTGCCATCATATGCATACCCAGGACATTTCATGATATGAATTTATAGGTTTCTAGTGTAGCCATAATCCTGCCTTCATTCTGAGTGCCTCTGTATCCACCCCCTTCACCTTAATTCCTTCCTATGAACCTCCCTAATTGCCTAGTTGCTTTCCTAAAAAAACATGTGATTCATAGTTCCTCCTGTAACCGGACCAACAATTAACTTCCCAACTCCCCTTCCCCAGGACAAAAAGACAACTGCCTCTCATCCAAACCAAAAAATTATCAACTAGTCTCATGAAACTAGGAGCAGCCACCTTGGTCGTTTAGAGGGTGCTACATTATCACCTGTATTTGCCCCCCCCCCTTCTGTTTCTGCATCTCTCGCGAAAAGTCTGGAAAAATGCGGACTATGATATTTTCCATTGTGCAGTCTGTTCTTCGTTGCCTGACCCAGCAGATAGTCCCTGTCCCTATAATGTAGCAATTGTGCTATAACTGGTCTTGGTGGAGCCCCTGGTGGGGGAAGGCGCGCTGGGACCCTGTGTGCTCTCTCCGGCAAAAAAGGGGGAAGAGTGCATCATCTGCCACTGCCTCCCTAAACCAGTGCTACAGAAATTCCACCATATTATTCTTTTCTATGTGCTCAGGTAGGCCAATCACGCAGAGATTATTTCGCCATGATCTACTTTCCGCATCCTCTGCTCTTAGTTCCAAGACATGAATTTGCCTCTCCAACTTACAAAGTTTTTCGGTCGAATCGTTTGCAATTGGTAGGGCCTCTTTGAGTTGTTTCTCCCACATAGATGCTCTTTCTGCCAATCGGCGGTGATCATCACGTAGAATGGTCCTGTCTGTTGCCAAAGCATCAATTTTCCCTTTCACAGCTTCACAGAAGGCCGTTATGGCTTGTAGAAATTTTTGAAGGGTAAGGTCTCCAGTGCTCTCCATTGAATGGGCACGTTTAGCCTCCAGGTGTGGGGCCGAGGTACCTGCAGTGGTTTCCTCCATTATCTCCGGGTCTCTCTTGCGTCCTGTTTTCCCCATGACTAGTTCTCCTCTGGATACCGATGACTGTCCCAGGCTGATCAAGGCTATTATTATAGCATAGCCTACGGCAGCATGAGGGCATTCCTCAGTTGAAGCAGCGCAGGCAATTCAGTCTCAGCAGTATTCTGTTGGGTCCCCTGATATACTTCTAGGACATGTACACCCAGAGGGGTAAGAGACTCCCTCTCCCAGCACCGGCCCTCCTCCTCTCTTTATTAAACTTGTGCTGCTGCTACTACGTCCCCTTCACACACCCCCGGGGGCTTCGTTCTGTTCTTCTTTTCCTTTTGCTGTTTGGCCCCAGAAATGTTCAGTCCCACATGTTGGGCAGTATCCGCGGGTCCACGGTTGCAAGTATGAATGCGTCCAGAGTCTCCAGCATGCTCAGTAGCCCGGACAGCGCCCAGGGTCTCCCCCAGCTAGGCGCCGCCTCTCTTCCCACCAGGCCTGGATTTCCAGGTGCTGGGCCAACTCCTTGAGGGGATCGCCGCTCTCCCCTCCACGCTCTGCAGCTCACAGCAGGCTGTCACCTACTCACTGCTGCATCACCACAAGGTCATCTCATGCTGGTAGGGGATGGGGGTATCTTCATCTTCACTGCGATGACCAGCTGCTGTGGTGTTGGGGCTTCTGCCCAGTTTCTACTCGCCGCGCACTCCTCCCCTACCGTCCTCATTTCTAGGGCTGCGCAGCTGTTGCTGGCGAAGCACCCATCGATGTTGGGCGAGAAGCGACCACAGTCCTCAGCGTCTGCTCCTCACTGTACACCGCCAGGGTGGGTCTCCGTAGCTTAAGCTGTCGTGCCTGCCATTTTGGGCTCAGCATGGCTTTCTTCGCGTTAGTGGCTCTTGTCGCTAGAACTGCCTCAGGGCTGCTTCCAAGTGACTCAGTCTCCTCGGGCCGCCAGGTGACATCGGCTGCAAGTTGGTGGGTCCAGGGGGGCTTGCTGAGAGTCAGGATAACTTGGGGGGCGGGGTGGGGTGGGGAAATCTCCAGCAGGAGCCCAACGGAGAGGCTTCTTCCACCACGGGCATCTGGCCACGCCCCCAGATTATGAGTTAAGGCCAAATATCAATTTTTGCTTTAAAACTAAACTCAGTGGTGCTTTTTTATATATTGCGCAAATATGGCCCAAGAATACTGGAGAACGTTACATGTACACAAGAGTACATTACACAAGGTAATATTCTTTTTTTAAAATTTTATTTTAAACATGGAAGATTAAGTGATTTCTCCAGAATCAAAGAATGTCGAGTCAACATCTGGAATCGTAACTGGTTACCGAGAACCAAAGTCGACACCAAAGTCGACAGCTCTAGCCATTAGGCCACATCCATATTTCTCAATTTATGTCTGAAAGTGAGACACAAGTGGTATCTTCATTTGGAATGGCTTTGTGAAGTAAACGTACAGCAGCAACAAACACTGGATGGTTCACCCAAAGTTTTGCTTGGGAATACTTGCAAGGGTTTGTTTAATAACTGGAATGCAGGTGATAGTTGATTACCCTTGTACTGTGGCACAAATATGCCTAATCATTTTAAATATGACTTACATACAGACCAGGACCTTCATGACCCACCAAAAATCAGCTCACTACACACCAGTGGGACCCGACCCACAGTTTAGAAAATGTTGTCATATACTGTTAATCAGTCAGCTCCATCTTCACGTACCCACCCAAACTAATAAATGTTCTGTCTTCCAATCTGCTTATGCTAGGCATGACTTTTTATAGAAATGCTCTGAACTGTGAAAATAAGAAAAGAAGGCTGAAGCACATTTATTATGTGTCAACTACCTACATAAGGCCTCTTGGCCTGGGCAACTGTGTGCTTCCGAAGACTGGGGATACTTCAGAATCCCTCATTTTGTGTAGAGATCATGCACTTTTTTTTTTTTTATCTTCAGTGTTTTTAGGTGCGGAGTATCAAAGCGATTTTACATGCTTCACTAGAGAAAACAAGAATAACTCAAGCAGAGAGCAGGAAGCAAAACCAAGCTGACAGGGATTGATGCATACCTTGAAAGGGATTCTTTAAGAAGGGTTCAAAGAGGAAGGTTTGTCTTAAAAACAAGAAAAGAGCAAATTCTGCAACAAATGTGAATTCATGGATGTTGCTCTTGGGTTTCTGTTCGGAATGCTTAGGTGGCACTTGCATCAGTTACATCTCATCCATTCGCAAAGGAAATGTCAGAGAGAGGACAGTGGGTGACTGAAACAGAGTGTTGAAAGTAATAACAGCTTACTTTTGCCTTGCATGGAGAGTGAAAGGGCAATGTTATTGACAGAGGTGAGAGGCAATTCCATGCAAAATGTTTTTTACTGTGGCAATTGTGAAATCTGGTACCTTAAAAGACACCACATATCTGCCTACTAGTCAGCTCTTGTACTGCTTGTCGCAAGCTATATTGTGGCTCACCCAGAACATAAAGGGGCCCGAATCCTATCCATTCTTTACCATTGGTTGACTTTCCTTATCAATCTCATTAGCTTGCTTCTCACTGGTGTCTCGGTTTGTCAATCTTGAGTTTGCTACTCCCATCGAGGATTGCCTCCTTATAATGTCTTTGACTGACAGGCATCGCTGCTTCCGCTGCTTGCTTTTCAAGCATACATTTTTCTTTAGATTAAAGCACTACATTAGAGTGGATGTCTTTCGAGAAGTCTCCCTGATGTATGCCTCTCCTCTCGCATTCGGTGTTGCTCTCTATTGTCAGACTGCTTTTCCTCACTACCCTCCGTCTTGCGTTCGCCTGCTCTCCCCAGCACTTCCCCCACTCATGGTCTGTGATGCTTTTACTCCCGTCCTCCCCCAGGGTTGCTTATGCGTCCCCCCTCCAGCCCAAGCCAACCTTGCTTTAAATCCAATCTGGTGTTTCTTCACCAGGCACCCCACCCTGTTGCTTCTACTCCCCCTGCTCACCTGCTAAACAACAATTAAAAAAAATGAAAAAAATAACAAGATTCTACGTGCCACAAACCTACCTCTTGTGCCCTCTGTTCTGTGGGTTTTGCGCACAGGGCTAATGTTGCTTTTCCCCTGTAGCACCTCATGGCCTCCTGCAAACCCTTGTTCCTTCCCAGAGCTCTTCACCCCACTGAACCTCCTATACCGTGGCTCCCCAATTGCACTCTTAAGAGTATCATGTGTTTCCTAGTTCATTAGCCACATCCACCATTACCTATTGCATGTGACCATTTAGAAGTATTTTCCACTTCCCTCGGTTATTGGCCCCAACTGGTGTGATCTATTGACTCTAACAGCTAATATTCTTGGCTCCGGCTGTTTGGTTAATTGATTCCAACCGTCTCCTGCCATCAGCAAAGGTCACTGTTAGGTTAGCATGTGTTTTCTCCCAGGCTTCCACTGGAACTCTCCAGCCTTTCCATGTGAGCCACGTGCCCTACTGGAACAGTCTTCCCATTGGGTATAAATATCCCATCTGAACCAGAGTTGGGGCATGGTCTTAATCCAGTCTACCTTCTCTAGTGTCTTCTTGCTCCTCAGTCTTCAACCTTCCTCTAGATTCCAGTTGTAAAATCAAAGACTACACTAAGTACTTGATTCTCAGGTTACTGTGCACCAATCCTTAGTTAACTTTTTAAAATTGTCTAATGTTAAGTTCCTTCAAGGAGAAAAACACATTCCTGGAAAATGGATCTTATGTGTTCCTATGTTTTGAAAGTCCTAGTTCTCCCAGCAGTTCACCTCGTGGGCACTCCGAACTTTGTCTCGAAACTAAAGATCTTCATGTTTGTATCCTCAACAAGCTTTTGTATTGAGAACTTAGACTTTAAGCGCACAATCTTGACTTTCAAGTTTCGAACTGAACCTTGTTGTGTTGGCCATTCTGCGGAGTTCCAAAAAACCTCTGGTATTCCTTTGAATTTGTATCTGCTCTCAAGCCTGATTAATTATCGAGGCTGTAAGCGATACTTCTGTAAATAACAGTTTAAACACCAAATGCTGAAAACTGTTAGTATACTACTCTTCTTGTTGCTTCTAGTGCACCGCACCCACACACAAAGGTCCAGAGAGTAATGATCTTCCTGTGCAGTGTCACAAGGCAGCAGAGCAGACCTAGTGGCATAAGTCTATGCTTTTCTTCCCCTCTGAGGCAGTTAGTGAATTAAGGTTGTTGTTACTTGATTTTATTCTCTGGCGGGATTAGAGGTCCAGCATTGTATCTGCGGTCAGAATCAGGTGAGTGTGTGACACTGCGCATTCTGTTTTCTTCTTGGCTACATGTTAGACCAGACAGCCTTACAGGAGTCATCCCCCAACCTTTTTCCAGCCTCCTTCCATTTTTTCTGACACTGGTTTTAGGATTCTGCGCACCTTGCCACTGCTGTCCAGTGCTAAAGTGCATATGCTCTCTTCCCTAAACACGGTAACATTGGTTCCTACCCAACTGGCATATTTAATTTACATTTAACGTGCACTACATGTGCCCAGGGCCTGTAAATTAACTGTTACTAGTGGGCCTGCAGCACTGATTGTGCCACCCACATAAGTAGCCCCTTAACCATGTCTCAGGCCTGCCATTGCAAGGCCTGTGTGTGCAGTTTCACTGCCACTTCGACTTGGCATTTAAAAATCTACTGGCCAAGCCTTAAACTGCCCTTTTTCTACATAGAAGTCACCACTAATGTAGGCCCTAGGCAACCTGTAGGGCAGGGTGCTATGAAGGTAAAAGGCAGGACATGTACTTATGTGTTTCACATGCCCTGTTAGTGATACATTTGTTGTCCACTACTGTGAGGCCTCCTCCTTTCATAGATTACAATTAGAATTGCCCTCATATACTCTTAGTTGGTAGATTCAGATATGGAACGAGTAACCCTGCTTACTGGTGAAGTTGGATTTAATATTACTATTTAAGAAATGCCACTTTTGGAAAGTGGGCAATTCTCTGTACTTACTACCACCTGTGCCTTTCAGCCTGTCTCTAATTCTCATCTGGTCTGTGCTTGTGCGTTCCATCCAGACAACCACAAACACAGGACACTCATTCACATCTGCATTCATCTGCATACTGAATGGGTCTTCCTGGGCAGGAAGGGTGGAAGAGCTCACACTTATATTTTAAAAGCCAGTGGCCTGCCCTCACACACAGGACTGATGATAACCCTCCACCAGGATCCTGGCAGACAGGACTGGGCTGAAAGGGGAACTTGTGCACTTCAATACCACTCTTTGACGTTTCCCCCACAGCAAAGGTATTTTCTGGGTAAATAAACTGAGTCTCTAACCACACCAAATCAGAAACGTCTGAACCTACACCCGCACTCTGTGATAGGAACTGCCTGGCTGCCCAAACGATTCACCTGAACTGCTTTGCTGAGAAGGACTGATGTTGTGCTTGTTGCCCTGCTGGCATCTGACTCCGCTGGAAGGACTCTGCTTTCCTCCTGAAGTGCCCTCCACGGGCTTCAATTGAGCTTGCCTCCTGTTTCTAAAGTCTCAGGGCCAACAAAGACTTTGCCTCTTCAAGAAAAACCTTGTTAATTGAAAAATCGACAACTCCTGCAGAAATCGACGCACAGCCTGCATCATGACTGGGAAATTGGCGCACTGCCGACTGGAACGACGCAGCACCAACTTCCTGATGGAAAATTGAAAGCAGCGCCTGCCTTGTGACAGAAAATTTTATTCATTGCCTACTGGATCGACGCAGCACCTGCTCCTTCTAACAGCTCATCAAGGATTTTCAACACATCGTCCTTGGGCGTCAAAATAACCCCGCATCACAGTGAGGAACCAAAACTGCGTGCCTGAAAAGCGAAGCAACTCCTTGCAGCATGGATAGAAATGACGCATTGTCTGTGCCACACCAGAAAATCCGACGCAACACCTTATTTGTTTCCACGCATCTCCTCCTCTGCGATCACCACGCATTGTTATTTTTTACGCATCTCAGGGACTGTGTGTTACAAAGAAACAACTACTAGGACTGAGACTCTTTTTAAACCTTTTAAAAGTGATTTTTCAATTGTGCTTGGTGGATCTTTGTCGATTTGACCTTATTTTATTCAGATAAATATGATCTATTTCCTAAACCTGTGTGGTACATTTTTGTGGTGTTTTCACTGTGTTACAGTATGATTTATTGCACAAATACTTTACACATTGCCTTCCAAGTTAAGCTTAACTGCTAGGTGCCAAACTACCAGAGGGTGGGCACAGGATAATTTGGATTGTGTTGTGACTTACCCGGACTACGATTGTGTTCCCTATTTGGACAAGGGTGTATGCCTCTGCTAACTAGAGATCCCCTTTCTAACACTACAGATTCAACTCAGATTGGTAACAAAAAAGGAAAAAGCACCTGTGTCATAATGTAGCTGCACATATTCTTTGTATGTGCGTCTACAAAATGGCATGGGTCTGCACATCAAAGGCTTTTTTCTACTTTAGCCAGTTGCAAAGAATTCTGGGTACTCTGCGGCATGGCTAAAAAACATAGGCAAAGCCAACAGGTTACAAAACACAAGACTTTTTGGCTTTGTCAAAGCTTGTTCCTTACTACATCAGGGAATAAATACCTGGGCTCGGGAGAGGAAGGCACTAGTGGTTTCATTTTTCCAGGAGGTATGGGGATGCGGCTTTAGCTATGTTCTGCACATGGTTTAGAGGTAAGAGCAGTGGAGTAAGGAAAGAAAACTAGGTATTTTGTACTGGGACATATGTAAAAAGATATCCCCAGAGATCAACCTGCATGTATGAAATAGGAGCTGTTCTGTCATTGAAGAGCTGAGAGCAATGGTAACTCAACATTCTGTTCTGAAAACAAATTAATATCAGTATGTGGTGGCATTGCTGTAAAAGATCCTAAGGCAAAGCTTGGCACAAGACAGATATGTTTATGTGAAACTATGCACATAATATATATGCAGACAAATGCTCTTCTGCCCGGTCGCCTTTCATGCAGCCCCCAGCGCTTCATAAGCGGTCACCGGCCCCACCTCGACACCCAGGGACAAGCAATTTGCTACCACGGCCTAAGGGAGCGCAGTCCACCCCGCAACTGCAGCACAACCAGTGTGAGGCACCATGGCCTGACAGACATAGCAAAGCACTTGAAAAGATCAAAATGCCAAGAGGAGTATGGCCACTGCCTACTGAGTCTTGCCAACTGCTCTCACATCGGGGGTGCCCCAAGCAGTGTGGGACTCAGGGAAGATCAGTTTCCCCGACCATTTTCCGTCTGCCCCCAGCGGTCCTGCTGGTCACGCCTGTCGCCATTGGAAAGTGTCTGGAGCAGGAGTAAACAGTTCTGCATGTGAGGGCTTCGCTGCTGTAACTGTGGTTTTGGGAGAGGGGGATGGAAGACAGCCTTGCCCTCCCCCTGCATCAGGCTTCACCACTTACCAGGCTTGTAGGAGGGATGGTGCCCATACCATGAGAACTAGCACACTGCACCCCCTGCATCTATAGGCCAGGGAATATACGCAGGGAGCGTGCGTGGAAAGGGGGCAGCAGGACCCACCGCTGCCTTCTAAACTGTCTCTGACGGCCCATTCCCCCCTTGATACTGCCTGGGGTCCCACCGGCCAAGAGTTGACCCTGGGTGGTAGGGAGAAGTGGGACTGTGGACCAGAGCCTGCCATTGCCATCAGAGACTACCGCAGTGACTTATTACACATTTTGACAGCCCAGTACAGCACTGCACGGCAGCTCCAGGGGGCCCTCTGCACCTCGCCCCCCAAAATAAATCGTAAAAGTTCTCACCCATGCACTAGAGGTTCACTCCACGCAGCGGTTACCTGCACCATGGCCAGAGGCAGAGGCAGAGGCAAAGGCAAGAAGGCCTCCAACATTAAGATTTTTCTCCAGCAGCCAACTCTGCACCCATAGGGAAGAGATTCCTCCCCACCCTGCACAATCATAGTAATTCAGACAACCCACTAGACAGCCAACTGCACCAAGTCACTAGGGACCAGCTCCTTCAAGTGTTACAGGAGCTTTGAGATGATCTTAAAGGTGTTAAGGCTGAACCCCAACGCAATCTCTGCGCCCTCCAGAGAGATGTCAACAATACTGGAGACAGGGTGGCCCAAACCAAAACTTCCATCAATAAACTCAATAAAGAGGGCAAGACCACCCAACAACAACTCCTCCAGCTAGGGGACCAGATCTCCTTCCTCCAGGCGAAGAGTGAGGACTTGGTGAACAGGTCATGCTTAAATAACATCCACATCTAAGGGGTCTTAATCACGGTTTCTGACGTAGAGCTCTGCAAATACCTATCGGACCTCTCTGACGCAGTCCTGTAATACACAAGAGGGAGCCCCATCCCCATGGACAGAGCTCACAGATTTGTCCCCTTCTCCCGGGCAGGCAAGCACATACTGGACATTCTGGCCTGCATCCACCGCCTCACCCTGACAAGGAATTGATCATGTCGAGGTATGGTAGGAGGGCCCCATGTCATTCAATGGCGCCCAGCTCCTTTTCCAGGGTCTTTCACTGGCCATGCTAGCAAGGTGATGTGCCCTCAACGGACTAACTCATTGCCCATCATACCAAATACCGCTGGGCCCACTCATTTCACCTTCTCTCCATCTGGAAGGACCGGACCCATGCACTCACCACCATGCTAGAGACGGCCCGTGTGGTCTGGATGCCAATGGACTTGAAGCACTGGTGGCCGAGGTGTGTACCCAGGCACTAACTTCTGGGTAGAGGGCGGTCTACAGCTGGATGGATGGCTTCGCTGTAGCCCCATAGAAGTTGCATTCATCAGCTCCTGGAACAACTCAGCTGCTCCACTGACAGCATGGCCATGTCTGGTAACTGAAACTCGGCCCCTCTGGTTCTAGCTGGGAAGGCTCCTTCCAGATACATCCACTTGCTAACTCTGGCCCCTAGGCAGGGGGGTCCAGGACCCGGCTCTTGGTCAACACAGCCACTGATCCTCCTCCTTCCTGTCTCACTCTTGATAGTTTCAAGGTCTGCTGCGCCTTCTCAGGACTAGAATTCCATTATTTATTGCTGTGTTTCTCTTTGTTCTGTTGTTTATGGACATGTTTGTAGTTATTGGTTGGGGTTTGGGAGGGTGGGATACAACAAAGTCTCCAACCACCCCATTCACTCTTTAGTCCACCATGGTACCCCACAGCACACAACCCATGCTCCCCTTAGCCACTACTAACCCCTTCACTCTACAGGTCATCACGTACAATGTCATGGCTTTCAACAACCCCTTTAAATGTCTTGCCATTCTGGGAGCGCTCCAGGCAACTGGAGTGTCATCTGCATGCTCCAAGAAACCCATCTATGCACCGTTATTTGTAGAGTCTATTCTCACAAGTTCCCACTCCAGTACCATGCCTCCTTCAAGGGCAAAAAAGGAGATGTGGTGATTCTCATCTCCCAACCCATACGCTTCACAGAGCAAACCTGACAAGGAAGGTAAATGGGTAGCACTCAACGGTAGCCGAGACGGCCAACCCCTATGTATAGCCTCTGCATATGCCCCTAATACTGGCCAAGCGGCCTTCCTCTAATCCTCACAAACTATCACTGCTTTTGCACAAAGCCCCCTGATTCTAAAAGGGTGGGGGGGGGGGGGGGGGGGGACTTTAACTTGGTCCTCAACGCCAATGCACAACAAGACAAATCGCAACACTGCCACCGATGGGCTCCTGTCCTATATCCAGAGCGCAGCTCACAGAATTTGGCCTTCTCGATGCCTGGCATACAGCCCACTACCACGCGGCCCACCGCACCTATGCCAGGATAGACTTTGTGCACATTAACATACGGCTTTAGGGCGACCACCTCAGGCTGACCACCTTCCTATGACTCTCTGACCACGGCCCTGTGGCGGTGACAATCCTGTGAAACAAATTTCCTCACCTGCATTCTGGGACATCCAGGCCCCTGACTCCCTTCTCCGTGACCCCGTTGTGCTGAATGCAATCAGATCCACCCTTGTGGATTATGTGTCCCTCAATGATACTGGGAATGTGGACATGAGGGTTGTCAGGGATGACCTGAATTCAGGGGGCCTGGGAGCCCTCATCCAAAAGGCAGCCTGACTCAAATGGGTGCAAGACCACACTAGGGCCAGCTTGGCTGCAGATCTGGCTGATCTCTAACAACAGCATTAACACACACCTGCAAACAAACTCTGGGGGAAGGTCTTGATGGTCCGGTCCAAACTCCATACCCCAAAGCTGTATAAAGCTAATTACCTCATCACGAGGCTGGGGCTCTTTATCATGAGGAAAGCAAAACATTGGGAATCTTCCTGGCCAATAAACTACGGGCACACCACGCTCAACGCCTTCAGGACTTTTTACAACAAGGACACCCCAAGGTCCTTTGAGGACCTCCCGGATGATTATGATATCCCAGAGTCTGAACGCATCCACTACCTGTAAATTCACCACTGGATCACACACTCCTCAATTCGGTCAGGTGCTACCACATCATTGACTCCATTCGAGAACTTCCTGCAGTGCCTCCCCACAACACTGCACTTGACCTCCCAGATATACTCTATCCTCGACATCACTCCCCGCACTTAGACCGTACTTCCAAAAGCAATGGGATAAAGACCTTAATATTTCCCTCAACCCTTCGCTGGCACCTGACACCAGCCAAACTCCATACTATAGACCCTACACACCCAGATACACATTGGCATGGGTGTGGAGAGAGGTACCTTTCTCTACATTATATGGTCGTGCCCCCACATGGAGGACTTCTGGGACAAAATCTTTCTCACCATCTCCCGAAACTGGGCTACACCCTCAACAAGTGCCACAAGATAGCACACCACTGCAGGCCATCTGAGGAGTTCTACCCCCTCAGCTCTATCACTGACAAGCGCATATCCACCTTCTGTTGGCAGCCAAGCACAATATCCTTTCTTGTGGGGGAAAGCCATCTCTCAACCTATGAACAATGGCTCCAAAAACTCTGGCATCTCCTGGGACATGAGAAGTTAGCCTATGATTTGGCTGACTTGACTGAAACAGTTGCATGTTTCAACTATGGTCTGTCCCCAGCAAGAGCAGCATGGAACAACTGCTGTTTAAATCCAAAAGTTGCTTTTATTTGTGGAGGTAAATGTCTTGTTGCCTGGTGTTACGCTTTGAGGCCTGAGCTCACAGACGTTCAAGGCTTGGGAGCAAATTGTTGTCACTTTGTTATGTTCTCTTCCACTACTAACAAACAGGCCAAGAATCATGATGCAGGACAAATCAGACAGAGATGTTTATTTTGTAAGCTCTCCAGTGCAGCCTTTTCAGGAGCCAGCAGACAACTGACATCGCTGTTCCAATGATAACCCTCCTAAGTGACATGGTGATATTCCAATGTTGATGTAGAAAGCATTCCATGCAGTAAGTAAGAACATTACAGACTGGATCTCCATCAGCTCAGAAATCCAGTAGGGGTTTTTACAATTTGAGAGATTGATATAATTAGTATCAGTAATCTGATAGCTGTTCCTCCTGTTCTTTCCAGGACACTGACTGCTGTAGGACGGAAAGAAGTGGACGGACTAAGTACAGCAGAAAAGAAGCGTGTAGCAAGTACAGATGAATCAGTTCACAAAGTTAAGGTTAGTGTTAATTATTTTTTTTTTAAACCTGGTCGTGCGTATATACTGGATGAGGAAACCGCCCACACTTGAGGTATGCTAAATCATAGAGGATCTCATCCCGCTCTAATAAAATTATACTATAAAGGAAGGACTCTACCTCAGTGCAAAGGAGTTCTTGATAAAAGACATACTGGACCCCAATTATAAAAATACACTGCAGTAAACCCAAAGGAAATCCCTTTACTAGGGGGTACCTCACGTATATTTAAACAGAAATGTGAAACTGGATGAGAATTTAATTTAATGGCTAGTTCATCGAGAGACGGCCTTTGCTGAAATAGTGGCCTGGAAGTGGCCGGGGAGAAATTAGGCATCCTTGCTGATGGTAGTGAATTAAAGGGGGCATCAGGGGGGTCCCTGAGGCATTCACTGATCAGTACCTGGATGAGCAGTGACTTGACCCTTAACAAAAACATCCCCAGACCTCCCTCAGCTCACCTAAATCACCAATATCTTAGTAGCCTCAAGCAGATGATCGTTTTGTTGATGTGTGTCAGCAGCGGTCAGAGGATGAAGGGAGGGCAAGGCAGGGGGCTAGAGGGGTGTTAAAAACTTTGTCCGTGGTATGATAATGAATGACTAAAGCCACTTTAAACTGGCAAATCAGACAGAAACAAAAAGGCAGGGACAAGGCTGGAGCAACATAAGAAGGGTTGGCATAACCTTAATGCACACAACTCAATGAGCCCTCAGAATATTGGCACCCTGGGCATCAGCCCAGCTCGCCAAATGTAAAGGCTGGCCCAAGTTCATCCACAGTTGTGCCAACATTGTAGAGTCCATTTGAGTGCCAATAACTGGTCAAGGGCTTTCATCAGGGCTAGATAGATCCCTATTTCTAGTGCTTATCTAAAGCATTTGCTCTTGGGAAAAGGAATTCCCTATCTCCACACAGAGTATGAAACCTAACTAAGAGTTTTTATGCTGCCCCTATCTGGGCGGTCTGAGACACCCTCTGCAGTCTCACACAGTCTTCAAGAGGTGTGCCTAGTAGTTACACCTACTGCGCACTCTGTGAGCGGCAATAACAGAATAAGATTACCCATAGTCCAAATTTGTATGTTTTCACGAAAGGTGTCTGGTGCACATCCACTATACACTGATATGCAATTACTTTAAAAAGCAACATATTGAAAACACAATTTATACTATCACGTAGTCAAATAAGGTGAGTAAAAAGTTGGGTGTCGAGATAAGAGGTAATGCAAGATTTACAGAGGGTTAGCCTTATCTTAAAAATTAATCTAAGTATTATGTGTAGAGTAAGGCTTAGGGCAGTATTTAATGCTGGGTTAGGATTACGGTAAAATATTCAAGTGAGAAGAAGATATCCCTTGTAAGATACACGGTTAGACATTAAAGTGAAAAACAGGGATAGGTCTGTTAAGGTAGGATCTATTGTTACTCTAACTACCAATGGGAGATTTTTGAGGAGTACTTGGCGCTCTTCTTCAATGCATTCAAACTAAAATCTGTAATAAATCAGTCAGTGCCAATCCCTGGGATAAGTCCCCCAATAAACCCGGTAATGATAACATCAGCTGCTATCACAATTGCATAATCTATGAATGGCACACGCCTTAATTCGAAATTTGCTGAATATATATCAATGAATATTCAAAGTCCATAATTCAAAAACACTCCATTGTTTGACTCATGATCTTCTTTAAACTCCTTCATCCAAAATTGTTCATGTTCCAGTCAACACGTGTTTCGTCTGGGGATTACCCCTTGACTTCCTCAGGACTTTCTACAATAAACAGTATCCAACATACATATTTATAAATTGTATCTTCCACATTGTACTTTCACATTCTCCATCACCTGAAATCATGCTCAGTGATTCAACACATTGTTACAAAAACAAAGAAGGTGCAAACCGTGATTTGAAACAGCCTATATAAGTGTCTCCCCTACTAGTGATACAAAGCACCCTATAACTGTGTCCTTATACCCTTGTGTAACCATTTGAACCCATGTTAGGCTCTTCGAATTATAGCAGTTCTTAATGATAACACCCTTTCTCATTAAAATTACTGCGTGGAAAAAACTCATGCTAAATAGTGATCTGATCTGTCAATATGAAAACTCTGTACCTGATCTCTCAATGTCAATCACCATTAAAGTCTATTGTATATATAATACATTTTGTTGCTATTCGTCATCTGTAATTATAGAATGCACAATATACCATCATCTCTATCCTGTGGCACTGATAACTCTTAACGGAGGCAACGTTTACTTGATAACGCTTACCCGACCGTCTGCGTGTAGTTAATGTACTCTGTTTCTTTATTCTTGACCGGGATGCCCCATTAAAGTTTTTAGCAAAGAGGCGTATTCTGTAATGTGATTCAGGAGTTATTATTTCCCTTATACACCCACCCATTCATTCATTAAACCTCTCCACTTAGTAGCGCAACCACATACCTGTGTTGCGCTTCCATTTAGACAGTGTGTACGCCGTTTTTCATTAAAGAGTCCATCCTCTCTTCCGACGAATATAACCCTGCCCCTTCTAAGCTCAAGATAGAAGACGGACTAATCCTTGACAGTATCGTGCATCAGTGCGCATGCTCCAAACCCTCATACGCTATTCTCTCTGCTGGAGTACACACTGAATTCATGTAACAATCTTGTTCTAATATTATTCATGTAATGTATCACATTACCTAACGCTAATACAGTACAGTATAGCGTTAGGCTACTCAAGTTATGCTCTACATTAATCCATCTGATACTAAGTATATCATATAGAGTAACTAATAGCACATAAAAATTGCCTTACAAGTACTTCAACAGATTCCTAAATGTCCATTAAACAGACTAATAAATATCTCATATCGGTAATCCAATTCTTTCAATTCGAGAGACCAAGGATAATACTCTGATCTTATTATTGGTCTATAACAAATAACTCATAGCCCAATACCATGGCTATCCCTTTACATATCCCCTAGATAATATTCTAATTCGTAGTCAGAGTTCAAACGTTATTCCACTGCACCTAACCGCATTATCCATATAGATTCCTTCCTTCTAAATGCTAATTCTCTTTTACACCCACGTTGGTTTCTCTTGATATGCTCAAATCCAAAAAACTTAAAATCCTTATGTGGCCCCTGTGCCTTACATGATCTCATGTGTAAGGCAATAGGGTAACGCTCATCATCCTGCCTTATAACTCTTCAATGCTCTGAGATCCTCACCTTGAGAGGACGAATAGTACTACCCACATATATTTTGTGACAATTGCAAACCAAAATATAAATTACATATGTTGTGTTGCAATTGATATGCGTTTTGATAGTATATTCTTTATTCCCCAATCCTTGAAAATCTCTTTTCGCATGCCATGCCCATCTACATATCGCAGAATTACCACATTTGAAGAAACCCATATTATGAGTATCCAGCCAGTTCGGTATAGTCTTGGGCTTCAAGTAACTTGGACTAAGGATGTTGTTAAGTGTCAATCCTCTCCTATATGATACTTCTGGCTTATCATTGATATACTTTCTTAATATTTGATCCTGCAATAAAATTCCCCAATGTTTTCTCATGCTTTTTAGTAATGTAGTGGAATTGTTAGTATAATCCAAAACTATTCCTATGCTGTCTTTATTGTTGTTCTTTCCGCGGTATTTTGCCATTTCATGAGGCTGTAAAGTATGTGAGCGTGGAATTGTAGAAGCTTTAAGCTGAGACTTCTTAACAATTTCTTCCCGGTATCCTCTAACTATAAATCTTTTCCTCAAATCTTCTATACATTTGTGAAAGTCCATATCCTTGCTGCAATTTCATCTTGTTCTAACAATTTCTCCAAACGGTATTGCATCTATCTGTTGTTTTGGATGTGCACTTGTTGCGTGTAATAACGTGGCAGTGTGTGTCGTGGTTGCCCGCAGGGCCTGCAGCCAGCCCTCTATAACTACCCAACTCCATGCCACGCAAGCCCTTTGGCAGTTCGCAGCAGGAGTTGGCCACAGGACCTGGCCTGGCCCCTATAATTACCCAAAGCCTTTCACAGCCAATTGCTGTGCATGGCTGGGTTTGGCCACAGGGCCTGCATTGCAGCCTACCCCACAGCACTCATTATATGTTTCTTTGTTTGGTGGAGAAGAGATCATATTCCTATACATGAGTCTCCAAATTCCGCAGGGAACACGTTTGATGGGAGTCCTTTTTAGTAAGCTCTTAATCTTCTAGGGAAAGTGGGCGTGGGGTGGCAGGGGGAGGAAGAGATGTTGCATAACACTTTTTTTATATGGAGAGAGGCCTAATGGGTGGGTCTTTTAGGCCTTTAAGTTTACACACTTGTAGTTTGTAAATGTTTGTAACACGATCTCTGGTCTCAGCAGCCTATGTCAAGAAAGAAACCACTCGTCACAGATACTACATGAGATACTGTGCTCGAAAAAAGAAAAGGATGCTAACACCTCCATCAAGGATTACAGAAAACTAGTCATGGTAAAAATGCAAAGAAAACACACTTGCTTTCCCTTGGTCATGCTCTCAAAGTTAATGATTAGGGGACCACAGAGGGTGCCTCAAGGCCCCTGCAGTCCCAGCCGACATTACTCCAGCAGGCAGGGAGCTGCTGTAAATGAAGCTACCTGCATGCGGTGGGGTTCCATGCGGCCCCCGTATGGAATTAATATTGTTGTGGTCCCTGGGAGGTCCATGTGGCACCCCAATCATCATATTATTGATATAGCCCTGAGGAGGTGGGGGCAGGGGGTCTGCACAGCTCCCTGCATCTCTTTGGTAGTTGTTGCCCTGGAGAGATGGCGCCCCCTGCATGTTTTACTTGTTGCTCCAGGGAGGTGGGGGTCCCCGGCATGATATTAATATTATAGCACTGGGAAGGTGGTGGTCCGTAGCACTTTTAAAAGCCCTCTGAGGGGTCCCCCGTGCACCTTCTCCTTAGTAATGATAAGTTTGGCCCTGGGACCTGGCCCACCCAGGAGCAATATTAAAAGAAAGTGCGAGAGGCCGCGCTTGCTTTTTAAAAATGAATAAAACAAATAATCACCACAAAATTCGCAAATTTTGCAGTGAAAATAAAACAAATGCTTTTTTGTCCTAGCTGGGTCCTTAGGGGACTCCCGGACCAAGTCCAGGGGTTCAGGGTATTCCTACCCTACCCTCTTTTTTCTGTCTTTTTGGGGACTCTGCTTCATCAGAGTGGTTGCCAGCACTTCCTGGTTGAAGTGTTGGCAGCCATTCGAATCTAAGCACGACAACTGGACCATATGCAAAGTATTCGCACTTATAGATATACAAATTTGGATTTCCTTTAAAATCTCGAAAACTACTGAATGGATTTACACCAAGTAAGAACAAGCATTTACAATGAAATGAGTCTCGCATTTGCTCGAGTTACAGCTATTAGCGTTGTAAATTTCTAACTGGACTTTTCTTGCCACACAAATTGAAAATGAAAAGTAAAACAGTTGACAGAAGCAGGTCTGAATGTGAAAGGATCGAGGCTGGGAATAAAGGCAAACCAAAACCAGAGGAGGTCACGCTGTAACAGGAGGAAGGATGACGTAGTGTGATGGCCCAAAAAAGTGTTCACTTAGTGAAATCCCTTGGAAGGGAACTCAGCACACAAAGGAGGGACATTTTACAAAATGCACCAATAAAAGTGAAGCATTTAAGAGAAGCACAACAGAGAATGAATAGCAAGAGTGCACATGCTTAAGAGCCCACAGAGATTACAACAGGCCAGAGCGACCCTAAAAACACGAATAGCGGACCAAAAGCTACCTTTTCTGCCACATTTGGTGTAATTTCGTCCAGTGGTTTGGGCTGCAGGCTTGTATAAAGACTCTATGGAACTTAACACGGGCAATGCTCAGATGGTTTGGCTGCAGGACCTGGCCTGCTGCAAGACTCTGCACCCAGGCTACCAGGAATGGCTGTGTCTGAGGCTTACAGTCTTTGACCGTGCAAAGCAGGGGCTGAGCAGAGGCACCTATCCCTCTGCCATCAGCCAACCATTGCTGGACACAGCCGAATGCTAAGTGCAGTAGGAATTTGACTAAGGCCCTGGCTTGGAGCCGGTCTCTGCCTTGCAGTCCATTAACCCTCGCACCACACAGTACTCAAGCATGCACAGCGGGGTGGACATGCCTAGCCAGGCCTGTGGCTAGTCCCTACACAGTACCTACTGCTTTGAGTCTACCCCTGGGGTGCACTGCCTTTTGCTGTGACAATGGGGGATGGGTGGAGAAGGTGGCTTACAGCCACACCATCCACACAACTCTCTGCTGTCAGGCAGCCCCCGCTGCATACCACATTTTGCTGTGTTCAGTAGGGGTTCGGCACAAGACCTGTCCTGTTGTACGGCCCTATGCCACATCCCCTGCCATCAGCTAATCGCTGTGCCACATGGCATTTGGCTATTCACTGTGGGTATTTGGTACAGACCTGTGCACCCTTCTGCCTGCAGCCTAACAACAAACTGCAGAGCCTACAGATGTACACAGTAGTAGTAGGTGTATGCAAATACCTGACGTTTGCTTGCGGTGAAACAGTTAGGTGTTCACTTTTTTTTTTTTAAATCAGCATGAAATTCAAGTCGGAACTGAATAAAGAGTCAACCACAAAATGGCAGTTGATTCCTGCATCTAAAATGGCACCTCATGTGACTCTCAAATGAGCGGAGAGCCCCACTACTATTTTGGTAGGGTTTTTTTTCCTGGTGTGGGACTTGAGTTTTACCAGCCTTTGGATACCCCTAAGCACTTACTTGGAGTCAGGCCCCTCAGAAGGTGGCCACGTAGCTGGGCAAAAAATAATAATAATAATAATAATTATTCAGCCAATAACATTTCTTAAAAGTTCTAAAAACGACAGACCGGAATCACAAGCCATGACACGAATTAACTGCAACTTTTTAAACACTACCATCTCTCAAACTGACAACAAACCAACAGAACCACATTCTCTCAGTAAAGATCTACTTTCGAGCCACGTATTCTGTTCACCTGCTAGTTAGTGTGTGCTAGGCATGAGCAAAAAAAATGCAAAACAACTCCTCCCTTCCCATTTAACATTTACCCCCGCACATATCTGCACAAAAATTGGTATACCAGCCAGACTTTATCTGACTATGCCATCAATTTGCCAAATTGTGTACAAATTCGGCCACAATGTTAAAAGATATAGGCAATTAAAAAAACAAAAAATACCATTTCCAATGGAAAGTGCAATTCAACCACAACAGATAGCACCCACAATAATACTAAAACCATAATAGGCAGCAGGCCACAACAAATTGTAACTTATACCTATAAAATTCACTTAAGACAAGTCTGCTATGAGGGTTGCCCATCACCAGCACTGTACAGCCAAAATGACCAAATGAAGAGGCATGGAATAACTGAAGATATCTGTCACATATGACTGGACAATGTTGGAGGACTTTAATATTGTCCATTCTTTACATCTCACACAGACACTCAGATATGGGATGATAAAACCACAAAATGGCCATCCCACCACAATTCTCCAAATATCTCCCCCTCCAAACATGCCAGCTCAGGACCACAACTATACAATACATCTCAGATTAGATAACCCAGTGCAGTTAGCAGAAACGTACACTATCATATGACATACAATAAAAGGACCTGCAGAGCTATTCAAAGCGGACAGCTTTCTGTAAACCATAAAACCATGTCTTTGTCTCTTACACTTCATCATCCAACACACTGCTATAGGCTGAGTCCCAAAACACCCTAACCACACCTTGGTGATCATCACGCAAGACATAGAACCACTTTCCATATAGGATCGAAACAAAGACACCATCCTTCCAGCCACACACACTACATAGACCAGCGTGCTACTTCAGCATGGGGTAGTAAGCACTATATAAATGCTGCAATATAATTACAGCGCAATAACTGCTGTGTGTGTATATATATATATATATAGTATTATATACATTGTTGGACCTGGCCCTTTTGCCAGGGTCATCCCCAATATTTTTGCCTCCTTCCTATTTTTTCTGAACAGTTTTTGTTGGCCTGTAAATCAAATGCTACTAGTGGGCCTGCAGCACTGGTTGTGCCACCCACATGAGTAGCCCTGTAAACATGTCTCAAACCTGCCACTGCAGTGTGTGTGCAGTCTTGCACTGCCAATGCGACCTGGCAAGTGCACCAACTTGCCAGGCCCAAAACGTTCCCTTTTTATACATGTAAGGCACCCCTAAAGTAGGCCCTAGGTAGCCCTATGGGCAGAGCGCAGTGTATGTTCAGGTGGGACATGTACTGATGTGTTTTGCATGTCCTAACAGTGAAATACTGCTAAATTCAGTTTTCACTGTTGCAAGGCCTAGTTTAACATGGGGGGTGCCCTTAAATAACTTTGAAGTTCAGATTCCCTTTGGGAGCAGATACAAATTTGGAGTTTGGTGTCTCTGAACTCACAATTTAAAAATACATCTTTTAGTAAAGTTGTTTTTTAGATTGTTAGTTTGAGAATGCCACTTTCAGAAAGCGGGTATTTTCTTGCTTTAACCATTCTGTGACTCTGCCTGCTTGTAGATTCCCTGTCTGAGTCAGTCTGACAGTTCGGCTGCTCGTGAATCCCCTCTAGACAAAGTGTGCTAGGGTGTAGCCTGCATATCCTGAAGAGTCAGGAGGGAGGAATAGTCACTCACACCTGAATGGGCTGTGCCTGCCCTCTCACAATGCAGTCTCCAACCCTCTGGTGTGTGTCTGGGGCCTGGCCTGGCCTGGGCAGGGCATGAGCTGGCAAACAAGAGACTTCCCTTTGAAGTTTGCCTACTTCAAAGGCAGAAAGGGGTATAATAAGTGGACCCAAAACCCCAGAGTTCAGATTTCTTCAAGATCACTTCTGGATTCAAGAGGAACCTTTGCCAAGGAGAAGAGCAGTGCTGCCACTGTCTGTGACTGCACTTTGTTGGGCTATCCTGCAGGTGCTGCTTCTGCCTAAGGAAGGGGACAAAGACTAGATTTTGTTGTGCATTCCTGCTTGTGAAGAATCGCAAAGGGCTTGAACTGAGCTTGCCTTCTGTTTTTCAGGGCCATCAAAGACTTCCCCTGCCAGCACCTGGACTCTCTGCTGAGACTCCTGCCCTGTCAAGTAGTGCCCTATACAGTCCCGGGCCCTTGAAAGGGGAAGTTGCCAGAACAAGAGCTGAAACTCCAGGCACAGAATGCCATGTGGGGAAATTTGACGCACCATCTGCAACGCGGCTGATAAATGACACGCCGCCAGCTTTGCGGCTGAAATCTACTCTCCAGCTGCATCGCGCATCGATGCATCGCAGCTGGAGAAACAACATGCAACACCCACTTGCGGCTGCTGATAACCACACAAACCCCACGCAGCGTGGTTTTCTAACACCATGCAACTGGATTTTCCATGCATCGTCGCTGGGCGTCAAAGTCATCCCAACTCTGCGCGGATCTGAGATGCTCCATCCAGAAATCGACGCATCGCTCTCTTGCAAGAAAGGGAAAATGACGCACATCCTCAATTGCAAGTAAGGAATCGACGAATTGCTGACTTTTCCGATGCACACTCGCCCATGAGGCTTTATTTTAGACGCAAACCAGGTACTTTGTGTAAAATCAACTTTTCCATTGTTTTCTATGGAATAAGACTCTTATTCTTTTGAAAACCATATATTGCCTTGTGTATGTTGGATTTTTGTCATTCTGGTCTTGTTTGATTTAGATAAATATTGCCTATTTTTCTAAACTGGTGTGGTGCCCATTTTGTAGTGTTTTCACTGTATTACTGTGTGTGTTGGTGCAAATACTTAACACATTGCTTTTGAGTTAAGCCTGCCTGCTCGTGCCAAGCTACCAAGGGGGTGAGTGGGGGTTAACCATGTGTGTTTCTCCTCTGCCCAGACTAGAGTGAGGGTCCTTGCTTGGACAAGGGGTAATCTGACTGCTCACCAAATACCCCATTTCTAACACACACATTATATATATATATATATATATATATATATATATATATATATATAGACACAAACACACTACCGTGCAAATTTCATGTGACAGCGGACAAACCACACATCTAATGTAAGAAGCAAGTTTTTAAGCTCTAAGCTTAATTTTTTTTCCTGTTTCTCAGCACTGCACTTAAGACTTGAGGTTTAAAACTCACAGATTACAAAATAATAAAGAAAATGACAGTAGTGGGATTTAGAAATTAGGGTTTTTCTCCCAGCAAGAGGAGGTTGGCATCAGGCCAGCAATCTGCAGGAAGCAACTCATCCATGCCCCACTCCAGCAGCACTCTCACCGCTCACCCTTCGCACTACTTTCCCTCCAGCCCAGCATCACGGGCTCTCTCCACCCCTCCCCAAACAGAGGAATTGTGCTGGGCAGGAAAGGATCCAATACATCCAAAGACAACTAGTCCATAAGACTATTGTTAAGCAACAAAGATGCAAGCACATAAGAGGCAAATCATTCAGTAAGATGAATGATTAGAGGAGACTGCAAAGTTCCTGACAAGTGCAGTGACCTCACAAGCCTTCCACACTTACTGCCGCACTGTACAGCGGACACAGAAAGGGTGCTACAAGTAAAGGCTGGAGGCCATGTTGGTATAGTACATTCTTTGTGCATTCTGTAAGTGTTTCCTCTATAAGTTAGTCACGGCGTCACACGCAGTGTAACAGCACAATAGCATTGGCAAAGCAGCCTGCAGTGACACAGCTTCTCTTTAAGACACAAGCAGCCCCTATTTGTTATTGTTAACTGTTTAGGCCTCTCTCAGTTACAGGTAAAACAAGCAATTAATGTCGCAGATGTTGGGACTGGAGGTAGAGCGGCCAGAGGCAAACAAACATTGTGGGTTCCACATACTCATGCTTAATGTTGACCCCCCCACCGTATGCTTTTAAACAAGCAATAAAAGTTTTGGTTGGTGGGACAAAAAAAATGAATGTGAAATCAGATGCATTGCATCGTTGAAGCAGGCGCTGTGCTGCTCTAACAAAAGCCACGTGGGCTCCACAAGCATATCATTAACCCAAGTTTGTTTACACATGGTACTGGCTTTGCCTCCAAAAGCACACACTACTCCCTGTAAAATTAAAATGAATGCATATGAAACCTAAAGCGCGGCACACTGAGGCTGTGCTGCTAAAATAAAAGCTGTGTGGGATCAAAAATCATAATTAAACACACTGTGTATACACAAGCTACAACTGTAAATGCCGTCAGCTGAGCACCTTTGCTTGAAAAGCACCAAAACACAATTCCGAAAACATGAGCAATAATAAATAAAGAAAATAGTGCGCCATAACTACTCTAAACCAACAGGAGGGAAGGAGTACATGTAGTAGGGCCAGCAGCCATGGGAGGTAACCACACACCAAAAGGAGGGACAAATATAGCTAATACACCAATGAAAAGTCAGGTTTTCAAAATAACACAAATGAAACTAATTAAAAGCAATGGTCGTGCTCGAAGCCCACAGGGGAGATATAACACATCTTGAAGAAAGCGCATGCGATTTGCCTAGGCTTGACCTAAACAGCATGTGTCCCTTTCTACACTGCTTCTCCTGCTCCTACTATGCCACCAGCTCCATCCAAACTCCAACTGTTGGACCTGATCTGATTTTCCAACCTACGACCAGAGCTCAGAATGGGCCTAACTCCCACATCTTTACAATCGCAGACTCAACAATAACAGAATGCAGTCCTCCTCCTCACCATTACTAATGTCATCCAGGAAGGCCAGATCACTGCTATCAAAACCAACTGTGGTGTTAACCCTCCATCTTTGCTGAAAGCCTTGCCCTTTGGATTTGTTGGGTATTTCATAATGTAAAGTGCAGCCAGTGTTTTCAAAGTAACTGTGCACTGCCTGTTACCAGCTGGCAAAATTGATACTCTGTTTACCAGGAAAACATCTATTTGCATCTGCCGGATGGGTAATGACAGGGCTTGAACTTTTCTTCTTGCTGGATCTGCACTCACTTGACCACTGATGTTTGAGGGGGCATGTTAATGATTTGCACACCTCTAGACAAAGAATCAACTTATCTTGATTTGTACTCTTATGGGCAATGTATAAAAGGACTGCAATACATATCCAACAGCACCCCTACAGTACGTAATGGGCCCTGATTTCCTGATACAATTGTCATACGTAGTGCCATACACCTTGCCTATGTGAAAAACAGGTTGGCAGCCTTTTGTGCGCTGTGGTAAATTTAACACTGTTCTTGACATAATTCCTGTATAACCACAGAGTTACTTCAGTAAACCTGTATTTCTGCCACTAACCCACTGAGGAGTATGGCCTGTGGTAAACATTCCTATCAGCGGATGCCCATAGGCTGGTCTGGGACCTGCTACCGCGCTTATATAGTTGAATTCATCCATTACACTCCCGGTCAGTTCCCACATTGAAGAAGACTGCCTGTGCTATCTCTGAACCAAACTACTTTTCCTCCAGCTTTTTTCGCCATGTACTAGGTTGGATGTTCAAATCCCTGCCCAGGTACAGAAAGAGGCAGCATATGCCACTGCAATTTCTTTAGGACTTGCTTCTGTTCAAAGAAATGGTCAAAGAATGGTCATCTTGTAAAACAGAATGGCATCTGAAGCTGCCCTGTCATCCAAAGGTGCTGTGTCTGCCAAAGTGAGTCCTAGGTGTTGTAATTTCACCCTCGAAACCTCACTTAGTATCCCTGAGCAAAGACAAAACAGAGACAGTGTTCACTATGGGTTTAGTTTAGACAGAAGTAGCATTCAGTCCCGGTTGAAAAGTGTTTTCAGGGAATAGAAATGAAGTATTTTTAAAAATAATCTCTGCAGTATTCATTCTATTGTTATCATTTACATACAGTTATGCCTGTGTGCTTTTCATCATCTCACGATCAACAAAAGGTCCTGTCCATTATGTCAGTAAAGAAGAAAGCAGCATAATCCTCACCTCAGTGTACTTAATAGAACCTAAAATTCTTGACGCGACAACTAGATTTTTTTTTTATTCTGAACTAATGCACAGACATATATAATGGGTGCACTTTTGTGACTTTCTTTAAGAATTGGGCCCCTAATTAAGTCTGGCATTAACCAAGACCTCTTGTTTTTATTTAAATTCTATTTCTCTCTCTCTCTATCAAGCTATCATTTGGCTTTACTGTGAGTGATAGATAAAATTCCGCTTGTTCACAAAGAGCATATTGGCACACAAAGTAGTTTTGCTTAAGGTCAGGAACTAATAGGGCAATGTGTGTTTTTGAGAAAAAGCTAAACTTTTTTTTGCTTTTGCCGATGCTCGATACAATGGGGAGGGCCTGGCAGCTCCCACAATTAAGTATCACTAAAGTGATGTGAAAACAAGAGCTGCATTGACAAAACCAAAAGAATGACCACCAATGTCGGATCGATCGGTGGCTTTGTCAATGCTTGTATATTTTCATGTTTCTCACAATCTTGTTGAAACTGTTTACACTGGTTTTCCATCATGAATATTTTTGGAAATACTAGTATGCATCAACACGTTTTAATAAATGATGTGTCAAAAAATTGGTCCTAGTTGCATTCTTTTTCTGAACATTTTATTTTAAAAGCAAATAGTCATCAATCGTGATCACAAGATTCTGCAAACATTTGCATCTAATCAGAGTAATTCTGGGAGCATAATACGTAGCCTCATATTGTTAAACTTCTCAAATGTGTGTGTATACATTTTACTGGAACCACTGTAAGTTGCATATTTATTTAAAGTGCACACCCTAATAATAGAGACTTTGCATTAATAAACTATAAATACAAGTTCAAACAGCATTAGCACATGGACATAAATATTCTCAACTGCAGACAGGTCCCTTTCCTTTAAACTGGCAGCCAAAGAGTCTGTGCTGGAGGGGGTTGGGACTACTTGTCCCCAGGATAAAATGAACATAAGAACTTAATGCCCGTGGCCACAGGAATTCCACACCCCTGCCAAAAACTAGGCAGCCAGTGAAAATGTGCATAGAACTTCATTATGTGACAGACCTTTTAAGATGTAGTTTGTCATTTGGTGGTCTTCTACACCCCCTTGGACACTGAAATGGCTGAAACATCGTTTTTTAATTATAAAATCAATACTTGCTCAGCAGCACTGCAGAGTGTTTATTTTCTGACACCGACTGTCTATTTAGCTGCAGCTTAATAATTTTCGGCTGCCAGAAAAGTCAGGCAAAATATTTACAGAAGATATCTTCCCAGAAGAGAGCCTTGAAACAGGATGTAGCAATCTAAAAAACTAATAATTCCATTTAGACCAAATATCTGTTATTAATAAGGTGAGGCTATTTTGAAACATGTATGATTTATTGGTATCAGCAGTATATTGAATGGTAGAACAGCGACTTACTAATTTGATCTTAATGATTTTGTTACATTTAATGTCAATGCAACCAAACCATGAATTGAAATTCAACAGTCTGTCTCCCCCAACTCCGCCTATTTATAATACTTTGCTTTCTTTCTTTTCACCCTATTTATGATTATTCACTCAATATTTTACTCAGGTGGGTAAGCCCCACGATGGATGGTTCTGATCTTTTCCAACCTCTCTTATTCTTGAGTTTCATCCTTTTATCCTTGTTTTTCATTCCCCAGATTTTAATCTCACATTTGGCGCATTCACTCTCTTTTAGAATCAATAAGCTTTTTATTAGAACATTGCCTGTCCAAATGAACAACAAAGTCTTCCCCATCACAAGGTGTTTCTCAAAATCAGCCTCATCATCCTCAAGTGGATAATAGGATTATAATAATCACTAGAAGCCATGAACCATGCTTCAGATAACTTCTGAGGGTTGGGGGCTCTAAAAGAGAGGAGGGGTGTGACAGCATGCTATACACCAAAGCCATCCCACACCTTGTCAAAATAAGTACATTTGGAACAAGACCATCATACCTCCCCCAACCTATAGTTAAAGATAGCAGAATGTATCTTATGAAAAAAAAGGATGGGTAGGAGCAGGACATAGGCAAGAGACAGCAGGGAAGGAGCTTCAACACAGACCATGCAGGGTAGGCAGGAGCAACTGCAGCACAACAGAGCATGGAGGGCAGAAGGGAGTGGCAGCAAAATTGACCATGGAGGACAGGAGGGAGGGGATGGGGCATGGAATCTGGGCAGGCAAGGTGGAGGTAGCAGGGACAGTGGCAGCTCAAAAGAACACTATAGTAGATAGGAGGGGAAGTGGCAGGCACATGGAACATGATGAGCAAAAAGGAGGGAGCGGGGGCAAACAGACATTGGAGGGCATGGGCAGCAAGCTAAGCATGGAGGGTAAGCAGGAGGGCAATTATGGGCATAGAATTGGGCTACAGAGGGCAGAAGAAGTGGGCAACGGCATCATGCTAAATAAAGGGCAGTGGCAGCACATCGGACCATGCTGGGCAGGAAGGAGGGGGCTGGTGCATGAGCTTGAACAAAGGAGGGTAGGGAAGTGGTGAATGGGCAGCAAGCTAACTTTTCAAGGCAGGCAGGAACAGCAGTGGCAGAACATCAGCCACACAGGGCTGTAATGAGGGAGCAGGGGGAGGTCTTGGACAATGGATGGCAAGGAGGAGGGAGCCTGGGTGAGAGCAGCACAATGCCAGACCAGGCCCAGCATCCAACTCCCCTCCCCACCTGCACTGCGATGGGCATTTTACTCAAAGTAAAAAAAAAAAAAAACATTTTTAAAACACCCAAGGTTACAGAATATTATAGTTAGGTTGAGATTTTAGACGCACAAACGTATAGAAATTCAGCTGTTATAGTTAGGATTATTTCAAGTAACTATAACTCGTGCCCTAAGGTAACTATAACACGCGACCTAATTACCCGAGATATTACATCACTCATGACATCTTCTTTACATCAGTGATAATATCACTACTAACATCTGCAGTAAAATTATTGATGACAAAACTGTGCATGGCGAGGGAATTGGCATACTGTACCCAATTTCCCTTAAGAAAACACATTATGATCATAAACATAATAAACAGACTGCCTGTGTTAGTGCAGAACAGCTAACCATAACAGTATTGATTGCTATGAATGTCTCAATCAGGGACTGAAGTATCTCAACAAAAAAACATAAGATGTAAAACAATGAGGGAACAATGAAATTAAGCCTCAAAACTGGCGCACAAAGGGATTAACATAAAAGCCCTTCGGATTAAATAAGTTGCTACGAACCAAAATAAGTCAGGAAACACGCCACGATATAGATATAAAGTAACAAGCTTCACCAGGAAAGACAAGTTACCAAATCCCGTACTTAAAGAAATATACATAGACAAGGTGCACCTGTGTAGCGTCACAATATCGAAAACCTTTAAAGGAAATACTGATTCCATGTTACTAAGAAGTTAATCAAGATTTGGCAGAAAAGTAATAATCAGTTTGCCAGGAATCTAACTAAAGGGCGGAGAATGGCACTTGACAATCTCAAGAGAGCTACTTTGTTGTAAAACATGCGGCAAGGGGAGGCAATGTTGTTTTATGGAATGCTAACAAGTAGCTAAGAGAGGCCAACAGACAGTTGGTCCTATTGAGCAGTTTAAAAAATCCTCTATGTCCCTATACAGACAGTGACATAATATATCATACTATGCTCTCTAACTGGCATGAGCAAGGGTTGTTGGGTCTAGATAAATATCAATTTGTATTGGTAAAGAAACCTATGACTCCTTGCTTTTACATGTTGCCCAAAATTCATAAGCACATCACTTAGTGCCCGGTTATAAATTGCACCAGTGATTTTGTATTTTATGTTTTAGTCTGTCCTTGTGGGTGCCAGTACGTGGAAAGTACCATCTTTCATGTGAAAAAGAGAATTTTGGAGCACGTATGTGATATAACAAGGATCCTAATTACCAGGTAGCCCGGCATTACCATTCGTATCACACACATAGCACTGACAACTTTTATTCTTTGCTATTAACAATGTGAGAGGAGGCGACAGAGAACGCAATCTGTACCTTTATTGAGGTTATCCTTTGCTTTGTTACGATGGATGTATACACCTTCCTTTTGGTACTAATGGAACTGTCTCAAGCAGCAACTGATTTTGGAAGAAATAGTAAGATGGACTTTGAAGATTAAGAGATTTATCTCCCAAATGTTTTTTCTTGAGCATACTCCCTTGTACATACGATGTACAGCATATTTATTTCTGCTATGTCATGTCACTTTCCTATGTATTTGATTACTTCTGTCCTTACAGACAATTTTTTAACCAATTTCCTTGCAGGGAACCTTTCTTCCCCACTTTTTTTTATTTTTTATTGTTCATTCATTTCACATGGTGTTTTCACTGTACTTTGCATAATGTATGGATGTGCAACCACCCATTCTATTTTGTAGTGATTGACATCGAGGGCTTGATTTCGTTGAAGGGTTGTAATCTGATTAGTATGTTTTTTTTTTAAACTTAGAATTGCTTATTGATTTGAGAGTGCCTGCGTGAAGGCACCAGAATGGTATTGTTTTCATGTCACTTGACAATGTATTCATGGGAATGTGCTTGTACCCAAGTGCCCATGTCCATCAGCCACTTAGCATTAGTATGGAATCAGTACGCCATTAAGGTTTTCAATATTGTGACACTACTCAGGTGCACTTTGACTATATATATTTCTTTAGGTATGGGATTGGTAACTTCTCTTGCCCTGTGAAGCTTGTTGCTGTAAACCTATTCTGTGGGGTGTTTCTCGACCTATTTTGCTTCGCAGCAACTCACTTAATCTGAAGGGCTTTTATGTTAATCCCTTCGTGCAGCCTGTTTTGAGGTTTAATTTCCACTTTCACTCATTGTTTTAAATCTTATGTTTTTGTGCACGAGTCTTCAGTCCTTGATTAAGACATTCATAACTATCGACATTGTTATGGTGGGCTGTTTTGCACTAACACAGGCAGTCTGTTTATGATCACAATGTGTTTTTTAAGGGAGTTTGGGTACAGCATCACTGTTGTTTTGCTTTACCAATGGCTGGTGGGTCAAAACGTGTCAGCACTAAACATTTCTGATACCTGGCATCCCAGAGTGTAAGTAGCTTCAGTCTTTCCAGGCACAGGATTGTTTGATAATATACATCTGCTAACACTTCAACTATGAAGTTTTCTTTAGCCAAGCTCCCCCCCCCCCAAAAAAAAAATACAAGTGGCCTCAGTAGTCACCATGACCCCTTAGCTCTAGTGTTGGGTCCCAGGAGGAACAAGCCCACCCCTCCAAACAAAACATTTTTTTAAAATGTTTTCTGCAAATTTGAGACGCTTTGGCAAATTTGGGAAAAATTAAAGAAAAAAAAAAAAACACACACAAGCGCTGGCTCCTGAGCTTTTTCTTTTTTTTTTTTTAAAGCCACAGATGGGCCTCAGGCATTTTTTTTTTTATTTGGGGGGGGGGGGGGGGGGAAGGAAGAGGGTGCATACAGTAGTCGTCCCCCCGCAGCCCTGGGAAACTGCCACCGCCCCCGGGCACTGAATGAAAATACTACAGGGGGCCACGTGCCGTCCCTCCCACCCTCCACAGTATCGGGGACCACCACGTCACTGTGGTTTCTCGCAAATAAAATGTGTGCGGGAGGGAGTGTGCACGGCCCCACCATAGCCCTGGGGACCGCTAACTCCTCAGGGCTACAAGAGTATGGGGGTCCGTTTGGGACTCCCGGGGACATCCACCTCCCCAGCGCAATGCTCGTTGGAGGTGGTATGCACAGCCCCCCTTGAGAAGTCAGTGATGGCCCTGAGAACCGCCTCCCTTCAGGGCCAGCTCCTGTTTTGTTCCGGGGTGCCTACCCCAGAGACATAGCTGCTTGTTTTTGCTTGGCCGGAGCCAACAACTCCAACCAACCAAAAGCAAACAAAATCTGCTTTCTGACAGAGGGAGCTGTCAAACAGCTCCTGTTGTCAGAAAGCAGAGTTTTCATCTGTTTCTCTGCACACAAATATGAGCGCAGGAAAACCAATGCTCCCCCAAGCAGGGAGACGCTTTTCAAAGCAGCTTCCTCTTTGTGGAAGCAATGCCCACTCCCAGAGGAAATGATGTGGAGCCGGCCAGGACCGTTGGGGCCTTGAGGCTCTGCCCCTCTACCCGCAGTCCTTTTTACTCTCTCTCGCTTCCATCCCATAGTGGGATATGGGGGTGGGGGGAAGAAAGAAAGAAAGAAAGAAAGAAAGAAAGAAAGAAAGAAAGAAAGAAAGAAAGAAAGAAATTGTCACTGCAATGGTCTCTCCATATAAAGACTTCAAAGAGTAAGACTAGCAAGATGTTTGGTACGAATGTTATAGATATCTTTGGATGCAGAGCGGAACAGTCACTTCTGGCTTAATAGTACGGTCTTGTGCTCTCACTCAGGAGGCTAAAGGTTCAAATCCTTGTATCGCTCTGCAGTGTGTTTGTTTATTTACTACATTTTGACTGTTAAACCTTCCTAGTGATGGATTGTTCACATTTCTTTCCAATCGCATTCGTGAGGTTTGACTATCATAGCTATGTATGGAAGCACCACATTAAGGAGTCACCTATGGCCGAAAGGTTACAGTCAAAGACCCTTGCACTGAAAGTTGAGGGTTCTACTCCAGGTATGCCTGTGGTCGTTCTTTCATTTCAACTTCAAAAGTTTAAGGTTCATACTAAAAGGTGATCTCACTCTTTAATTGAAAAATACATTTTTCTTTTCAACTAATCCAGAAATATATCATTCTAAGTATAGCATCCATCAAGGCCTAAAACAAACTCTATCCCACTCTTTCAATATATTTCGCCCACTCACACACCCACTCAGACCCTGACTCCCCCACTCACTGACCCACTCAGACCCTCACACACCCACTCACAGACCCACACAGACCCTGACGCACCCAGACACACACCCACTAAGACAGTGATACATCCACTCTCACACCTAGATGCACCCTGTCACACCTATTCTCACACCCAGAGAAACAGGCCGCGACCGACTCCTGCGGTGCATGGCCAAAGGCCATGCACAGTGTGGGGTTAAGTAGTTAGGGAGTTTGGCTGCAGGGTCTGGCCACAGGCCAAAGGCTATGCACGGCAGTAGTTGGATTAATGTATAGTAATGACAATTACTTTATGTTTAAAAAAAAAAAGAAACATGGAAATTCCCTGAAAAAAAATGTTTTTAAAGGTACAGGGATATTATTATAGTTAGGAAATAGAATTTAAAAAAATAAGATAGGAATTCACTTAAAAAAAAAAAAAAAAAGTTATAGGGGTACTATAGGGAGGGTCACATTTTAAATGTACAAAACCACAGAAATTCGCCTGTTATAGTTATCTCAGGTAACTAACCCATGGGGGGGTCATGTTAAAGGTATTAACCTTAAGAGCCATCAAGGCAAGGATATGAACACAAGCATTGAAGAAAAAAACATGTTTTAGTTCAGAGGCTTTATCTTATTTGCACATTATATTTGTGGTATATTTTACATGCCAAGATTGTTATGGCTTGACTCATGCTTTGGCTCTTACAGCCAAGCCGGATCTCTGCTTAAGAATTTGCTGGCTAGCCCATCTCTAGTCCTTGACCCATACACATACCTTTGCTTTGTCATTTGCACACAGCACTCTTCCTGTGGCTCCCATATACAAGCTTCCCCATTATCAAAACCCGACGTACAAAATCACTAATTAGGTTATGTGTGATGTGACTGCAGCACAGACCACCTTGTCAAATCAGTGCACCACCTGTGCCCTATTGTTTTTGTCCAAAACCAAGAAGATTTACAATATCATCAATTAACTACACGGTGGGTTGGATAAGCTTCAGTAATCACAACAAATTATACCACCCACTTGTTATAAATGAACCTTGCCTCATCTCCCACGTATCCTCCTTTATCCGTAGCACTATAAAGCGGTCAGACGTAATACCGATCCGAGCACCACTCTGTGCACTCTAGCGCGGCACCAGAACGTTTCACACCTATAGGCTCAAAGCAAGTATAACACTCTTACAAACAACCCCTCTCCCCAGCGTAACATTTGCGTGCTACCCCGAAGTTATGTGCTTCGGCGCCTCGCAACAGAGCACAAAGCGCTACCTACCTGCAAGGGCGATATAATAGAATACTCCCTCCTACCTGTCAAGCCAAAATGTCCAGGGAGAATGCAAAGGGACCCCGGGCTCAGAGTCCTGGTGGTTGATAGTAATGTTGTCCAACTCTTTGTGGTTGATGCGCCGGTTCTCCCCGGAGCGCACAGGAGGATTGCGGTCGGCTGGCAAAGCCATACTCGGTATATCCCGGTGGGGCAGAAGCGGAGGCAGTAGCGACGGTACTGACAGTGAAAGCGGGCTCTCAGCCGCCAGCCTAAGGCGGTAGAAATAGAAAAGGGACGAACTGGCAGGACGCCTTGACAATAGCGCGCAAGGGGGCATTTTCTGTTATAGAAGCTCTCTGTAGTACAACTTGGTACGTGTCTTCATCACAACAAACGGTATATCCTTATGCTGAGCCATTAAATACAATATGTAGTTGATGACGGTACTAAAAACAATAGCAATCACATCGTACCCTTTAATTATATATAGAGAGCCCTGATTAGTTTATAGGACTGTTCAGGTTGTTTTAACAGTATTAAAGCTACTCTGACTTTACCAACATTTGCTATGCTTTTTCTGGATTTTTCGTGCATTCGCTTCCCTTTGCTCGTTCACCAGTTGCTGTTACTATATTGCATTTCGAACATTTGTGACAGTAAAAATGTCTGCCGTCTTCGCGAACACTTGACGGTAAATGCATAGACAGCTGTTGCCATCATAGCCCTTGCTTTGTTTCTACTATTCTTATTCCCAAGCAGGGGTCGCTGACTCACTGGCCTTAACCACTACCCTTCTGATGGTCTCAACATCTGCGTCACGCGTACAGCGCCTGACTTCATCTCAAAGAACTCCAATGGGCTAATCGTCCCAGTTGAAGAAAGTGGTTTGTTGTTTGCAGCCTTAAATTAAAACGGCGAAGTTCATCGTTGCAGACGGCCATCTTTGGAAAGGAAGTTGCCTAATATACCCACAGTTAGGTGTAAAAATTCCGCTATTAATGGAGGTTTTCTTAGCTTCTAGTGAAAGAACGTCTTTATTTTATTAAAGACAAGAGGCAGGCGGGTATTATGCTATCTTCTCTTGCTTTTATTTCAAAAGTAGCCATGACACAACTACAACTCCCAGCATTCCAGGCTGGAGAACTACAAAAAGATGTCATAAAAGAAAAACGACCAATCACATGATGGAGCAAGAACACACTTTTCTTGCTTGAGCATGAGCATGAGCATAACAATAGAACAAGCCAAAATTAGCAAAAAGGTTTTTGAGACAGTCTATAACTTGTAGAGTCCTAAGGTTGAGGTCCAGGTCATTGAAACCAACTTTGTGATCCTTCATCTGTATGCTGGTGGAGATAAGAGAAAAAAGACAGGAATGTTGGATGTTTAGAGCTTGAACCTCCTTCCTATGGCATCTAGTTAGAAACAACGACCGTGCCTAAGCAAAACAGTGGGATGGTAAGAAAAACAAATGCGGTGGGATAATGCCTCCGTGTTTTTATTAAAATCAAGACTTTCTTTCACTAGAAGCTAAGAAAATCTCAATTTTTTTACAAGACCTGAAGGCTCCTATTATGCTAGTTTAAAGCATAGCAACTATGGAATTGGCAAAATTAAAAACAGGTTTACATTAAAAGGTCCTAAAAGTTGAAACATTTGCCCAAGCAGCCAATTTGAGAATGTCATTCAGACTCAATCCAACCCAAAAGGCTTTAGATGCCATTGCACCTCTATCAGAATGGGCTCTGAAAACAGAGATATTAATGCCTGCCAAATTCATGACCCATTTAACCCAACGGGCTAAGGTAGTGGAAGAAACAGGGTTATGAGGATTTTTAAAAGAGATGAGGAGTTGAGGTTCCTATGGCTTTCTCAAATCTTTCGTTTTTGAAATATACTCTCTCAAAAAACTTCCAACACACATTTTTGGATGGTCTGGAAAATAAGGATAGAATAGTGACATTACATTTGTTTTAGTTCTTCTATGAACCTAAAAGAAAACACCTGAAGAAGTATACTATACTGAAGAAAAGTCTAAAGCTTTACTATCTGAAATACGTTTTAAAGAAACTAAACAAAAGTATAGTGAGTTTCGCAGAAATAAATTTTAACGATAGGCCAGAATTAACGGGTTGATCAATGAAAAATTGTAACATAACATTTACATCCCACATAGATTTTTACTTTGGTATAGGAGGGTTAGAAAATCTTGCTCCCTTTAAAAGACAACAAATCAATGGATGTTTGCCGACAGGTTTGCCATTTACCCTGTTGTGTTCAGCTGAAATAGCCGATCTATATATATTAACGTTTCTATAAGCTCTCTCTTGGGAGGCCAGAGAGTTAGAAAGTTACCAATTAAAGTTACATCTGCTGAAAAGGGATTGGCACCACTGTTCATGCACCAACTATCCAATACTCTCCAGGCTGATTTGTATGTCTTTGGTGTACAAGGAGCCCAGGCCTGTTGGATGAACTGAGCAGCTTCTTGCAAAATTCCTGGGGCTCTCCAAGAAGATCCGAAACCATCCATGCCAACAACCATAGGGATTGATGATCAGATTGTGAAGTACACCCTGGGGGTTCCAAAGTAATGAAGGGAATTGAGGTAGAAGAACCGGGTAGTCTATTGATAACTCCAGAGCTGGAGGGAACCAAGGTTGACCTTGCCAGAAGAGAGTGATCAATAGAACCCTTGCTCTTTGGCGTAGAATCTGTGCCAGCACTCGGGATATCATGATAAAGGGAGGGAACGCATAACTTACCTGGTTGGACCAGTCCTGAAGAAAGGCATCCATAGCTAGAGCTTGTGGACCTGGGTCCCCATCTGTAAAAGGCCAGATGTTGGGTGTTCAGCCGTGAAGCAAAAAGGTTCACTGAGAAAGGACAGAATTTGGAAGAAAGATTTTTGAAGATTGAAGGGTGAAGACACCAATCGCTGGAGTCTCGAAGATACCTGGGGCACTAATCGGCTATTGTGTTCATGTTTCCCGGAAGATATTCCACTTGAAGAGAAGCTGTTTTTGAGGACAAAACTCCCACAGACTTTTGCCCAGTTTGGCCAGAGGTTTGGATTTTGTGCCTTTTAGATGGTTTATGTAATGAACTAGTGATAGGTTGTCCATTCGAAGGAGTATGGAACAAATTACTCCGTCCTTGGCAAAAGTCTGGATCGCAAAGGAACCTGCACAAATCTCTAAACAGTGAATGTGCAACAATAACTCCTCTTTTGACCATATGCTGCCAGTCGAGAACCGACCACATCTTGCACCTCAACGAGTCCGATCTTGCGCATCAACGATCTGGTGCTGTAGAAAAAAATGCTTTCCAGTTCCATGCGTCTAGATGGTCTAGCCACCAGAGGAGTGCTACTCGAGAGTCTTGATCTAGCATGATGAAGTCCCCATACCCGAGATCCTTTCGAAGATGTTAGATTTTTAACTGTTGAAGAGCTCGATAATGGAGAGGGCCAGGAACAATAGCCTGAAGAGTGGAAGCCAGAAGACCTATTATGTGAGCTAACATTCTGAGATTTAGCGTTGATTGTTTCAAAACCTGTAGGATCTCTTTCTTTGTATAAGAAACTTTTTATTTTGGAAGCTGAAGAATCAAATTGTGTGAATCTATTATGAATCCCAGAAACTCTATCTGACGTGAAAGATTGAACTCTGACTTTTCTTTGTTGATTATAAAACCCTAATTTTGAGGAAGGGATACGAAGTATGAGAGATGAGTGATCAAAACAAGCTTGTCTTGGTGTAGTAAGAGAAAGTCGTCTAGATAGGCCAGTAGTCTGACTCCTTGTGTCCTCATATGAGTAATGACTGGTTTCATTACCTTGGTAAAACACTAAGGAGCTGAAGACAGTCCAAAGGGAAGGCTTTTGAACCAATAAAAGCTGTCTTCCCACTGACATTGAAGAAAGTTTCTGAAAGAATGATGGATCGGAATTGAAGATATGCGTCCTGGAGATCCAGGCGTACCATCCAATCTTTCTAACAAGTAGTCCCTGAGATGAAGATTAGTCTCCATCTTGAAGTGGTGGTACACTACGTAGTTGTTGAAAGACCTGAGATTGATGACAGGACAGAACTTTTTGCTTTTCTTTCGGACCATAAACAAAGTACTTGCAAAACCGGAAGGGTGAGTGGAACAAATTTCTATTGATTGTTTGTGAAGGAGGGTTTGAATCTCTTCTGTCAAAAGGGTTTTCTGCTCGTTTGAAAATGAGAGAATTTGTGGAAGAGATTCTTGAACTGGGGTTGCATAGAGTTCTATACAATAACCGGTTACAGTTTGCAAATCCCACAGATCTGATGTTATCTTTTCCCAGGATGAAAGAAACAGACTGGTCTAATTGACTGCACCTCTTGAGATATAGCGGCCGGCAAAGCAGCTCCTGCCTTTGCCGGCCCTGCCAAAAACCCGACTGTTGAAGATCTTCTGTAAAGATGTTTGGGCTTTATCAGTGGAAGCAAATGTGGCTACATACTTGCTAAGGTCTTTAATAAAAGAATCTCCAAAAAGCAAGCCATTAGCTTCCTGGCCCGCTTCCTTAATAGCCAAATTGCTCAACTTGGGATCGATCTTTAAGAGTAAACTTTTATGTCTCACTTGTGCTATGTCTGAATTGTCATTCCCTAAGAGGCAGATCACTATTCGAGCCCAGTTATATAAAATTACTGGATCAACTTTGGTGCCCTCAATCCTAGCCTCTTCAGGTAAGTCTAAAGTTCTTGTGAGAGGACCAGAAAGGTCTAATAATCTGTCCTGACAATTGGTCCAGGCTCTATCTACTCCCTTTTTTGGATCTTTTCCGAATTTGGTAAAGAACAAAAGTATATTACGGTCTATAGACGGAGTGGCAGTGATGTTATTAGTCAAAGCAGGTCTAGGACACTCAGAACGTAGTTTGCTACATGACAATTTATCAAGAGGTTGTCTCAATTTATTCATAACATACGTGGCTACATGCTCACAGGAAGACCACTCAGTAGAGTTCGGGTGACGGAGAAGCGTAGGATCAAACATTGGTTGACCTGAAAAATCCAGAATTGTGTCAGCATTATTAATATTTGTTTTTGTTGATTCTCCCAATTCAATAAGATACGTTTTACGCCTCTTCTCCACAGGCCTTGACCAGATCATTATGTCTGGATCATCCTTATCCTTATCAGAATCACCAATGTCATCATCTGTGTCTCCCAACTGGGTTATTTAAATAGGAAACGTATGTTTAACCAAAGTGCCAGGCTCAGAAAAAGATTGTAGTGAAGGAGAGTCATTAGGTGAAACCGAATTGTCTGCCATTGTGTTTTTTTAGCCTTTTTTTGGACTAGTACTAGAGGTATCCTTGGCTAATAATTTCCTCATAGAAGCCTCCAATGTCTTGGAAAAATCAGTCATGGAATTTAACACAGCCTTCTGAACAGAATCTTTTATAAATGAGTCCAAATTATCTTTAAATAGGTGAGCCTCTTCTTCAGAAAGAATTTCCATTTTAATTAAAATATAACTATTAATATTACTGAAAAAATATTATCTATGAAAAGGATGAGGGCACCAAGAGTTTAAAATGAAAATATGAGCAAAATAAATAAACCTGAGCTAAAGTGGTTAACTGTGTTGAATACCGAGGGAACGAGGCGGTCTAGAGGAGAAGGGCGTGTTTGAAGAAGGCTCCGGAACAGCCAGTCAGGGGCGCTCATCAAAAGAGAAATGCTGAGTCCGAAGGCTGGGAGCTTAAGAAATCCGCACAGATGAGGGAGCACCCTCTGCAGTAACAGCCAGTAAGGCAGTAACGCAGACGAGGGCAGAGAAAATAAAAAATCCCTCACAGGGAAGCGTTGACGCAGCGAGCGCTAGCGCTCAGGAAACGTTAATGAACCTTCTACAGAGAAGCGCTCCACTCAGGATTTCGCTTTCAAGTAGAATGCTGAAAGGAAACGGTAGATAGATAAATATATCTACAAACTAGACTGTGGCCAATAAAATACACATCTAATAAACATAAAATATACATAAATATCAGTGAAATAAATATAAAAGCACAAAAATCATGACTAGTGGTGAAAAGGTAATACTTATCTTGACTGCGAGCAGCAAGAAAAGAGGGCTTGTTGCTCCCAGTCAAGTCATTTATAGTAATACCTTCATGTGATCGGTCGTTTTTCTTTTATGACATCTTTTTGTAGTTCTCCAGCCTGAAATGCTGGGAGTTGTAGTTGTGTCTTGGCTGCAACTGAAATAAAAGCAAGAGAAGATAGCATAATAGGAGCCTCCGGGTCTTGTAATAAAATCAATGGTAGCCCGATGCTTGTTTATTTTTAATCGTTATATCTTTTATGTGTTTATTTGCAAAGCATTCACATTAGAGTTGGGCGAGCCAACAAATTAACAGAGACAGAACTAGAGCTGGGCTAAGCGTCAGGCTCAGCTTTTAGACCCCATGCACGAACCGTGGTCTAAAAATGTTTGCTAAGTAAATCATACAGCCAACGTCACATAAAATATTATAAAGGTTATATAAAATTCAAAAAGGGCATTTCATTAACATGTGTAAGCTTTGGAATACATGCGCCACATTATAGCGTTGCACTGAGCAATATATATTAAAAGTGATAGTTTTTAAAAATAAACAATTAGTGGACTAAGAGGTGGTTAATCATTTTCCAGAAATGCTTCAACGAGGTCAGTGGGTCTTTACAACCAGCATAAAGGGTAGAAATGGTAGGCAGCAAAACTCAAATACAATTCAGAATGACAGTATGACCCCAGGAGAAGGCCATCCTGCATGGAACCAAACTGTGCTGCTTGAGTAATGGTATTAAAAACTGGTTGGTAAAGTAGCATAAGACCTATAACAAAAGAAAAAAAGTGAGGGATTTGACTCAGATGAGCTGTTATAAGAGCAGGCACCCAGAGAATAAGTAATGGCAAACCCAAAGGAAAACTTAACAGATGATGGACCGTTCCTGCCCTAAAACAAAAAAGGAGCTACCTTTCCCACCTTCCCAAATCACATGACAGATAGGGCTCCATGCCTTCAATTTATTTTATGTTAAGATAGTACTTGACATTGATTTTAGAGAATTCAGTAAATTCCCTTTTAACACGCATATTCCCCCCCAAAAAAGGGCTTTCACTGCTTTGCTTTAATCTTCCTCACATGTGAAAGATGGCGACTGAAAAAACTCTGGGCTGCCAAGGTCTTTTATAGATGCATCAACATAGGCAATCCATGGGCTAGTTAGGCCCTTTTCTTGCGAAAGACAATCCTTTATAGGGGCCGTATTTAAAACTGTGCCTGGATTGGTCACAGATAACCATAATAAAATGGGGGCAATTTTATAGCATCTTCCAAGTAAGAGAGATCTGACTCTCAATGGCAAATTAAGTGATGGCTGGAGAGGGAAGTTGCAACAAATGCCTATACTATCATAGTAGTGTGCAGAATGAGATGCTGCTTATACATTGAAAGGGGTTCTGAACAAAAGATGTTTATTTTTTTAGGTTGTGCACATTACTTTGGGTTAGTTTAATCTGCTCCTGAGTGGAGAAGAGCAGTACGCATTGAACAGGTAGATGACTGCAGGTCAGAAAACTACTTATAAAGGAGTTGTTATTTTGATTGAAGAACTATCAACTTTAAAGGTTCATTTTAACTGTTCTTTCCTTCTAAGGTAAACAAATAAGGGGTTTATTTCATTTTGGAGATTTAAAGAAGTTTTGTCATTGTTTTTCTGTTCACGGCTAAGCCGTGCTGTGATTGGTTGTCTGGCCACATACCATGCTGGGATTAGTATGATGTCACCACAAAGCAGAACTCCAGGTGGCTAGTTACTTAGCTGTGCTGAGATAGATTGCTCTTTAAGAAAGCCCTGATGCTGTTGGTTGTTCGCTATTTAATTTCTTGTGGTTTTGAGGTAATCTTTGGATTTGAAAACATTTATTTTTCAAAATGTAACAATGGGAAGTTTACTGATAAAACCCAAACCTGTGGATGGGCTTAGAGAGGGTAAAAGATTACTGGGTGAAGGAAAACCAGCCTATGAAATGAAAAACGTTGGGTATTATATTTGCACCTGGCTCTCCTAAAGGAATAAATACACAGCGTAGGATGAGGCTTTAGAGTTTTCATTGGAGGGTACTTTCAATGTTAAGAAATTAGATTTGTTGAAATCAGTCAATCAATCAAAAAATGTATTAAGCGCACTACTCACCCGTTAGGGTCTCAAGGTGCTGGGGGGGGGAGGGTTGCTGTTTACTGCTCAAAAAGCCATGTCTTGAGGTGCCTTCTGAAAGTTAGGAGGTCCTGGGTCTTGTGTAGGTTGGTGGGGAGGGAGTTCCAGGTCTTGGAGGCGAGGTGGGAGAAGGATCTGCCGCCCGCGTTGGATGCAGGGGACTGTGGCGAGGAAGAGGTCTGCGGAGCGGAGAAGTCGAGTAGGTGTGTGGAAGTTTACCTGTTCATTAAGGTAAGCTGGTCCAGTGTTGTGGAGGGATTTGTGAGCGTGGATAAGGACTTTGAAGGTGATCCTTTTGCTGAAGGGCAGCCAGTGTAGGGATCTGAGGTGACTGGAGATGTGTTCATGACGGGGGAGGTTGAGGATGAGACGTGCAGCTGTGTTCTGGATTTGCTGGAGTTTTTGCTGAAGCTTGGCTGTGGTACCAGCATAGAGGGTGTTGCCGTAGTCCAGTCTGCTACTGATGAGGGCATGGGTGACCGTTTTTCTTGTTTCTAAGGGAATCTATTTGAAAGTCTTCTGTAGCATGCGAAGGGTGTTGAAGCAGGAGGATGATATGGTGTTGATTTGCTGGGCCATGGAGAGAGATGAGTCTAAGACAATGCTGAGGTTGCGTGCGTGGGTGGTGGGTGTTGGGGGTGGTCCGAGGGCAGTGGGCCACCAGGAGTCATCCCATACTGTCTTGTTGGGGCCGAAGATGATTATTTCTGTTTTGTTGGAGTTAAGTTTGAGGTGACTTGCTGTCATCCATTTGGCAATGTCGAGGAGTTCGGTGTGCAGGTTTGTCTTGGCGGTGGAAGGGTTCCTGGAGAGGGAGATGATGAGCTGGGTGTCGTCTGCGTAAGAGATGATGCTGATTCCATGGGGGCGGAGGATGTTGGCGAGGGGGGGCATGTATATGTTGAAGAGGGTAGGGCAGAGGGAGGATCCTTGGGTGACCCCGCAGATGATCTTGGTGGCTGCGGACCGAAAGGGAGGGAGACAAACTCTTTGGGTTCTTTCGGCGAGGAAGGAGGTGAGCCAGTCTAGGGCCTTGTGTCGGATTCCTGCGTCAAAAAGGCGTGTGTGGAGGATTTGGTGGCATACAGGGGGTCATTCTGACCTCGGCGGTAAAAGGCGCTTACCGCCGGTCAGAAAACCGCCATAACACCGCCGCGGTCGCGGTAATCCGCCACGGTCATTCTGACCCGCTACTTGAAAACCTCCAAAAACCCGACATCCACAAAAGTCCGCCACACCAAAGGTCAGCGAAAAAATGGCGATGACCAAACCTCCACCGTCACGCCAACAGAAATACGCCCATGCCATTCCGACCCACGAATCCACGCGGCGGTCTTTCAACCGCGGTATTCTATTGGCGGTACACACCGCCGCGGTCAAAATACACACACAGCTCCAAAACACTGCCACATTGGACAATTTGAAATACACACACCTGATACACATACACACACCACTCCCACACACCCAATACAATATAAAACACACACCCACATCACCCACAAACCCCTACGACCACAATTGCAAATTAAGGATAGAGAGAGACAGCACTGCTTAGAGTAGACCATCACACAGAGGCAAATCACAACATCACCCACACAATTACCACGCACAAAACACCATACACCACCACACACATCACACTCTACAACACATACAACATCCCTCACCTCATCCACACCACCCCATGGCACCCCAAAGACACCCCAGGTTCTCTGACACAGAACTCAGGGTCATGGTGGAGGAAATAGTTTGTGTAGAGCCCCAGCTCTTCGGGGCACAGGTGCAGCACACCACAATTGCTAGGAAGATGGAGCTATGGCAAAGGATAGTGGACAGGGTCAACGCGGTGGGACAGCATCCACGCAATCGGGATGACATCAGGAAGCGATGGAACGACCTACGGGGGAAGGTGCGTTCCATGGTATCAAGACACAACATTGCGGTGCAAAAGACTGGCGGCGGACCCCCACCTACTCCCCCAGAATTTACAACATGGGAGGAGGAAGTCTTGCACATCCTGCATCCTGAGGGCCTCGCAGGAGTAGGCTTAGGAATGGACTCTGGTAAGTCAATTCATAACTACTTCTTCCCACCCCCACCCCACCTGCATGCCAGCACATACCCCCACCCCGCCCCCACCCCCATCACAACAACTCCTTGCAAATGGCTCACCATCACAACCCACCCATCCCAACACCAAGCCCTGCATGCGACCACAAAGCATGGACACCCATCACCAAAGCATGCCCACTGCACACACACATCACCCCCACAAGCCACCCTCACAAAAGCCCCCACAAGGGAATGCCTGCACTTGGGTACACGGCCACCGACCCATCACACGAAATGCCACACACAGAAGCAATAACCATACCCTTATACCCCTGCAGGACCCGAACGCCACCACACCGCCACGGAGGGTCCAGAGATGTCCATCCCACCCCCAGAAGAGGCCCCCAGCGATGACAGCAGCTCTGTCTCCCTGGACCCAGATGACCAGCCCGGCCCATCGGGGACCTCTGGACAGTCGGTTCCCCACAGACAGCCACAGGCTACAGCAGACCTAACCCCCTCTGGGAACACCAGCACTGCTCCCACCCAGCGGGCCCATGCCTCTGTCTCCAGGACACGTCAATCAGCGGTGTGTCCACCACTACAGGGCACCCAGGTTGACCCACCACCCCAACAACAACAGGGACCTGGGGGCAGTGGTAGTGGGCACACCGTCCAGGGGACAGAGGCCCAGAAACACAGGTGAACTGGGAGGGCTGCTGTGCAACAGGGGAGGGACAGGCCCAGGGAACCCACTCTCCAAGAGGCCCTCTCCTCCATCATGGGAGCATACCACCACTCCCAGGAGACGATGGCGACGGTACTGGCCAGGTTCCAGGAGATCCAGGCACAGCAGGAGGAACGGTACATGGGGTTCAGAGAGGAACTGAGGAACATTGGTTCCGCAATGAGGACCATCGTCGTGGCCCTTAACCAGATAGTCACCACATTACGGGACCATGTGGCACCCCAAAGGGCCCCTGTCACTAGCCTAGACCAGGAACAGCCTACCACCTCCGCCGGCGCTAGTGGACAGGAGGCCCCCACACAACAACAGGCCACCAGAACCCCACCTCCTGCTGAAGAAGAACCACCCCGCAAGCGGAACCTGAGATCTCACAAGAAGACAGAGTAGGATGCCAAGACCCCCGCCAGCATAAGATACCCCCTGATGTCATCCCACTGTCCCACATTGTCACCCTGTCCAACCTTTAACTGCCCCTGCTCCATCCTTCCACAGGCATATGGACAATGCACCTGTGAGACTGAGAACTGGACTCTGCCATGGACATTACTCCACCCCCACCCATCACCGTTTTACAATCATGTACCTATATGTAGCACTTAAAATAAATCACTTATTGCACTCAAAATAACAGGAGTCTGCTTGTATTCTTAACAAATGTTTACACATAACGGTGCAATAATGTCCAGTTACTTTGTGATGACAACATACCAATTTCAATAAGCTTTAGTCCATGGGCAAACAAAGCAGAAGTCACGCAGTGGGTCATACAGCTCTGAAAAGGGAAGGGAAAGTCACAAATCAGTTAACAGGAACTGGGGGGAAACACAGACAGTAGAGACGCATGAGGCCTTAAGTAAATGTAAAATGGCGTGGGTGATTCTTACCTGTGTGCTACTGAAAATATTGTTGTATGACTGTATCCCTGTTGTCCGTGTCGTCCCCGTCGTCTTCCTCCTCTTCACTCTCCACAGGCTCCACAGCTGCTACAACACCACCATTTGGACCATCCTCCTGCAGAAAAGGCACCTGGCGTCGCAAAGCAAGATTGTGAAGCATACAGCAGGCCACGATGATATGGCACACCTTCTTTGGTGAGTACATTAGGGATCCACCTGTCATATGCAGGCACCTAAACCTGGCCTTCAGGAGCCCGAAGGTCCTTTCTATGATCCTCCTAGTTCGCCCATGGGCCTCATTGTACCGTTCCTCTGCCCTGGTCCGGGGATTCCTCACTGGGGTCAGTAGCCACGACAGGTTGGGGTAACCAGAGTCACCTAATAGCCACACACGGTGTCTCTGTAGCTGTTCCATCACATAAGGGATGCTGCTATTTCGCATGACATACGCGTCATGCACTGACCCAGGGAACTTGGCATTTACATGGGAGATGTACTGGTCAGCCAAACAGACCACCTGGACATTCATCGAATGATAACCTTTTCTGTTTCTGTACACCTGCTCACTTTCTTTGGGGGGAACCAAAGCCACATGGGTCCCATCAATGGCACCAATGATGTTGGGGATATGTCCAAGGGCATAGAAATCACCCTTCACTGTAGCCAAATCGCCCACCTCAGAGAAAATAATGTAGCTCCGCATGTATTTCATCAGGGCAGACAACACTCTGGACAAAACCTTAGAAAACATAGGCTGAGACATCCCAGATGACATGGCCACTGTTGTCTGAAAAGACCCACTTGCCAAAAAATGGAGTACTGACAGAACCTGCACCAGAGGGGGAATCCCTGTGGGTTGGCGGATGGGGGACATCAGGTCTGGCTCCAGCTGGGCGCACAGTTCATGTATAGTAGCTCTGTCAAGCCTGTATGTAAGTATGATATGTCGTTCTTCCATTGTCGACAGGTCCACCAGCGGTCGGTACACGGGAGGATTCATCCTTCTCCTCGCAAGTCCCAGCGGACGGTGCCTAGGAAGGACAACATGGAGCACAGAGTCAAGCAACCCACAGGTTCGTTCACACAGCTTGCACAGTACACGAATCGCTATGCATTGAAAGGCTTGTATGAGTGGCAATGCAAGGCCTAGGCCTGTGTGACGCAGTAGAAATTATGCCATGTGGGCCCTTGAAATGGCGGCTGCCTTACCTGTGAAGTGTGACAGTGGGATGTGAGGTCAATGCGCTGGCGTGGCACACCGTGGCGGTCGAAGACCGTGTTGCTAAGCCGCATTGGTTAACATTGCACCCTATGGGTTTCAGTAGCCAATGAGGATGTGCGCCGGCGGTCGCAGTACGCACCGCGGCGGTACGCACCGCCGCGGGCGTGACCGCCATTTTCTATCTGATTAATCACTCGAGACCTGATCATCCACAGGAGAGGACCTATACTGCAAGTGCTGCTGTGACCTCGGTCTGGGAGATACAATGGCTGCTGCGACTGGGGAAAGGGCCCCTGCCTTCACTTCAGAAGAATTGGAGAAACTTGTTGATGGGGTCCTCCCCCAGTATGCGCTACTCTACGGTCCTCCAGACCAACAGGTTAGTACACAGGGTGCACGTTGTATGGGCTATGCCTGTGTTGAGTGGGGTGGATGTAAGATGGTGGGGAGGTGAGCGAATGAGGAGTGCAACGCACGACAGATGAGAGCATGTGCCACATGGCAAGGTTGGGGAGGGGGGGCCACTCACATTGACCAGGCAGAAAAGTGATGATATTTCCTTTCCCACCCTGTACATGTCACATAGGTCAGCGCCCATCAGAAGATCGACTTTTGGCGTGCCATCGCCAAGGACGTCCGGGCCCTGGGGGTCCACAACAGACGGGGCACCCACTGCCGAAAGAGGTGGGAGGACATCCGCCGCGGGACCAGAAAGACCGCCGAGTCTCTGCTGGGGATGGCCTCCCAACGTAGGAGGGGTGCCAGCCGCCAATTGACCCCCCTGATGTCCCGGATCCTGGCGGTGGCCTACCCCGAATTGGATGGGCGCGTGAGGACATCGCAGCAGACACAAGGGGGTGAGTATCAGCACATTCTGCTATCTTTGCGCGCAGTGAAGGTGTCTGGGTGGGGGAGGAGGGCTGTGGCTATCTCTAGGCCAGGGCGCATTCTGTAGGCTAGGCCCCTCCGTTAGGCATGGCCCTGTGCCCCCGCCCCCCACCTCTGTAGGGTGCCAAGTACAGCTATCCATGGTCCGGCCTCACCCATGTGTGCATTTGTCGTCCATAGACCTGTAGGCCTAGTCACAATAACTGAGTAGTGTACCCCGATTGCGCGGCCTAGTGCTGGGGGCTTCTGTGTCTGTCCTCTCCGACAACGGTGTTGCCAATGCATGCACTCAACCTGTCTTCATTTCTCCCCCCCCCATTTTCTTTGTCTTCCTGTTCATGTGTGCATTAGCATCATCAGGCGGAGGAGAAGTGGCATCGGCGCACGAGGGAGCTGCATCTCACATGGCCCCGGAGGGCCATGCAACAGACTCCGAGTACACCAGTGAGACGGAGGGCGAGTGGAGCTCCACAACGGGGACCCGTGGAGACGTCCTCGGAAGGGAGCTCCCTTGCGGTGGCGGCAACATCCGTGCCCACCGCCACAACAGGTACAGCCGCCACCCAGCGCACCAGCGCCGCCCTCCCAGCAGCCCCTCAGCCTTCGCTCCGTGCCCGCTCGCCCAGGAAGGCGGGCATCTCCTTCGCCCCAGGCACCTCAGGCCCTGCCCCAGTTACCCCTGCTGCCCTCAGTGAGGAGGTCATTGACCTCCTCAGGACGCTCATTGTTGTGCAGTCTACCCTTTTGAATGCCATCCAGGGTGTAGAAAGGGAGGTGCATCGGAGCAATGCATACCTGGAGGGCATTCATTCGGGTCAGGCTGCCCATCAGCGATCGTTCAACGGTCTGGCCTCAGCACTGACGGCAGCCATTGTCCCTGTCTCCAGCCTCCCTCTTCTGACTCCCTCCACCCAGTCCCAGTCTCCTGTCCTCTGCCTATCCCATCCACACCATCAGACCAGCCTGCACACACCTCTACACCCAAGGGCAGCTCATCCAGACATAAGCACCACAGATCCCACAAGCATTCACCCAAGCAACATCCAGATGCAGACATGCCAACAGTCACTACCACCTCTGTGTCCCCCACCTCCTCATCTCCCTCCTCCCGCCCTGTGACGTCTCCACTTACACCTTCATGCACACCACCATCAGCCAGTACTTCCATCACCAGCACACCCTCCATTACAGTCCGCACACGTGCAGTCACCACCCCCACTGCCATTTACACGTCCCCTGTGTCCTCTCCCAGTGTGTCTGTCACCCCCTCTTCCAAACCACACAAACGCAGGCAGCCACCCACCCAACAGCCATCCACCTCACGACAGCCTCCAAATTGCTTTTCCTTTCCAACCTTGACCTCGTTCCAACCACTGACCTACCCCCTCCATCTGGTAAGAGTCCAAAAAGCACCTCAGCCACCACCAGCCCTGCATCTACTAGGACCATAGTGCAGGGCTATTGGAGTCCACCATCTCTTAGGGCAGGAACATCGGCCAGCAGCAAGGGGACAGCCAGCCCACCCCCTGGGAAGAGGACAAAAAAAACTAAGGGCCAGCGCGACAAGCCTGAGACGGCTGCCACCAAGGACAGTAGCCTTGCCCCGTCACCTGCCACATCATCAAAGGGAGGCAAGGGCCACAGAGCTTCAGCGAAGGAGGGCAAGGTCAGCAGGGCGGAGAAGTCAGGCAGCAGGCGAGCTGACCAGGAGGGCCCCACCAGCCCCATTCCGGGTGTGACGGACGACACCCACGGGCCCAGGACTCCATCACAGGAGGGCCCCGCGACCGCAAGGTCGGATGGCGACTGAGTGGGAAGTCTTGGCCAGGTCTGGCTCCCTAGAAACACAGTACAAGCACCGCTGAACAGGGCCCCGCCGTGAGAAGCACCTCTGGACAGGGCCCCGCCGTGAGAAGCACCGCTGAACAGGGGCCGCTGTGACAAGAACCGCTGAACAGGGCCCCGCCGTGAGTAGCACCGCTGAACAGGGCCCCGCCGTGAGTAGCACCACTGAACAGGGGCCGCCGTGACAAGAACCGCTGAACAGGGCCCCGCCGTGAGAAGCACCGCTGAACAGGGCCCCGCCGTGACAAGAACCGCTGAACAGGGCCCCGCCGTGAGAAGCACCACTGAACAGGGGCCGCCGTGACAAGAACCGCTGAACAGGGCCCCGCCGTGAGTAGCACCGCTGAACAGGGCCCTGTCAAGACAAGAACCGCTGAACAGGGCCCCGCCGTCTCAAGCACCGCTCCGCTGGGCCCTTCCTGTCAAGCACCGCTCCGCTGGGCAACGCCGTCTCAAGCACCGCTCCGCTGGGCCCTTCCTGTCAAGCACTGCTCCGCTGGGCCCTTCCTGTCAAGCACCGCTCCGCTGGGCCCTTCCTGTCAAGCACCGCTCCGCTGGGCACCGCCGTCTCAAGCACCGCTCCGCTGGGCCCTTCCTGTCAAGCACTGCTCCGCTGGGCCCTTCCTGTCAAGCACCGCTCTGCTGGGCAACGCTGTCTCAAGCACCGCTCCGCTGGGCACCGCTCCGCTGGGCACCGCCGTCTCAAGCACCGCTCCGCTGGGCCCTTCCTGTCAAGCACCACTCCGCTGGGCAACGCCGTCTCAAGCACAGCTCCGCTGGGCCCTTCCTGTCAAGCACCGCTCCGCTGGGCAACGCCGTCTCAAGCACCGCTGGCCCATTGACAGTGCCGGTTCTGTGTCGAGCAGGGCTTCACGAAGCACTCTGGGCACCATGCCTCCTCCATTACCAATGGAGTCGGTAATCCATCTGATGGACTGTGGCTTGGCACTCCCCAGGATGGCACAGTGGGCAACCCTCCCACTGTAGAGACTTGTGAGACTGTGGCTTTGCACTCCCCAGGATGGCACAGTGGGCAACCCACCCACTGTAGAGACTTGAGAGACTGTGGCTTTGCACTCCCCAGGATGGCACAGTGGGCATGGAGGCCCCTCGTGGATCTGGCGTCGTGGACTCATGTGGCTGAGGTGCCCCCCCCTTCCCTTCCCCCGGAGGTGCCTGTAGTTTTATCATCTGATGCCCCAGCAGTGTTCTCACCAATGGTATCTGGTCTCCTGTGTGGGCTTTGCCCATGTGTTTGTGCACATTGGCCCACGGACTATGGAACTTTGACAAAATGTGCAGGACTTATTGCCTATGTATATATTTTTAGCTATGTTCATTCTTTATTTTGTATCTTTCATATTGCATATTTCCCATAACTTCAATAGAGCTATATTATACATAAATTTTAAAGATCATTTTAATTATGTCTTTGCATTATTCCGGGGGGTTTGGGGGGTGTCACTCTGACTTGTTGCTCTGCATTGGGGTGTAGGTATTTGGGGTGGGGGGGGTGGGTGTGTGGCGTATGTGTGTGCCCGTAAGCTTTCTTCCTCCCCCCTCCCCTGTGTCGTAGGTGCAGTACTCACCGTTGTCGTCTGCGCCGGCGTTCGTACTCCTGGTAGATGAGCAGGTAGACAATAGTTGGTAGGATGTTTAATTCGGGTTCCATGCTGTCCTCCTTCCTCGTGGAGTGTGTATCGGTGAGCGTTTTCCCGTTCGTAGTCTGTTTCCGCCGTGTTTTTATCGGCGGGGCTCCCGCCCCGGAAAAGGTGGCGGATTGGTGAGTTGTGATAGGGTGGGCGGTACATTGTCTGCCGCCTGCCTGTTGGCGGTGACCGCCGCGCTGTTTGTCTGTCCCGCCGTGGCGGTCGGAGTGTTAAAGTGATGGGCTGTGTTGGCGGTTCCCGCCAGGGTCCGAATTCCATTTTTTTGACCGCCTGCCTGTTGGCGGGTTGGCCGCCGCTTTATCACCGACCGCCAGGGTTGGAATGACCCCCACAGTGTCGAACGCTGCGGAGAGGTCCAGAAGGATGAGAGCGACAGTCTCACCCTTGTCCACTCTGGTTCTGATGTCGTCTGTGCAGGGTATGAGGGCGGTTTCAGTGCTGTGATTCTTGCGGAATCCAGACTGGGAGGAATCAAGTGCGTTATTTTCCTCTAGCAAGTGAGACAGTTGGGCGTTCACTACCTTCTCAGTGACCTTGGGGGGAAGGGGAGAAGAGAGATGGGACGGTAGTTTGTGAGGTCTTCTGGGTCGGCTTAGAGTTTTTTGAAGAGCGCGTTGACTTCGGCGTGCTTCCAGATGTCTGGGAAGGTTGCGGTGTCGAAGGTAGCTGTTGATTATAGCGCAGAGCTGGGGAGCGATGATTTGGCTGGCCTTGTTGAATATGTGGTGGGGCAGGTGTCTGTGGGGGATCCTGAGTTTTTTTCGGTTTCTTCATTGTTTGTTGGGGTCCAGGTGTGTAGTTGGTTGGTGTGGGGGGCGTTGTGCTGTCGGTCGTGTCAGTGATGGTGACGGTGGGTGGTGATGCTGTGAAACTGTTGTGTATGTCTATGATTTTGAAGTGAAAGTAGTTGGAGAGGGAGTTGCAAAGATTTTGGGTGTGGCGGGGTCGATGGTGCTGGACTTGGGTTTGGCGAGCTCTTTGACGCTGGTAAAGAGTTCCTTGCTGTTGTGTGAGTTATTATCTATGCGTTCTTTGTAGAATGACCATTTGGTTGTCCAAATGAGTTGGTGGTGTTAGCATATGGTTGTTTTGAGGGGGCGGAGAAAATTGCTCATTGAGGGTTCTTGGCTCCATGCTTTCTCAATTTTGCGGCATTCCCGTTTGGAGGCTTGGAGTTCTGTGGTGAACCAGGGGGCGGTCTTGATGGTGCGGGTGTTGTTGTTTCTTTTCATTGGGGCGAGGGAGTCTGCACAAGTTGTTAACCATTGTGTGAGGTTGTGGGCGGCAATCTTGGGGTCGTTGGTGATGGGGGGTGGAGCTTGTGTGAGTTTGGCACTCAGGTGTTCTTTGGAGACCTTGTCCCACATTCGGTAGGGTGCGGTGTGTTGTCAGTGGTGGGTGGGGGGTTTCATGAAGGAGAAGTGGATGCAGTGGTGGTCAGTCCAGTGGAGTTCAGTGGTGTGGGTAAAGGTGACGTGGTTGCTGGAGATGAAAATTGCGTCAAGCATGTGTCCTGCTGAGTGAGTGGGTGAGGTGACCAGTTGCTTGCGTCCGAGGTTCATGAGGTTGTCTAACAGGGTTGTGGAGTTGTGGTCGTGGGTGCAACATGAAGCTGATGCCCACACCTATGTAGTTTGAGGCACTTAATAAATGGAATCGAATAGCTACAGAAAAAGAGAGGAAGATATTTTTTAAAGAATCAAAGAGTTCATTTAGACATTGGCTTCAGAATTAGTTAGATAAAAAACGTTGGAGGGAGAATATGATAGAATGTGTATAGGCATTCCCTGCTATTGTTTCAGAGGAAGGAGAAGAGAAGAAAAATAAAACTAAAACACAACAAAAGGATGAACGGGCGAAGGAGACAGATGAGAATGAGAAATTCATATGCAAACTTTTGAGTTTCAGATTGCCACAATACTCGGACGGAGCCGCAATGACAGCTAAACCTGCTGTCAGAGTTGAAAGGGGGTCAGTGAAGATGGCTTTGTGGGGCAAACTTCTACCGGTGTTGTACCTAATTAGCATATGGAAGCAACACCATCTCCAGTGATTCCTAGCACCTGTGGAGAGGAACAAATAGAAATGCAGGCACTAATCACTCTCGGGTTAATTGAATTACTACATAAAACCATCTTCCAAAGTGTTAATTTGATAGAATGCTACAGGGCAATGTAGATTCAGATAGGGTTTTAACATACAATATGAAGTGACTCTGGTACATGTTCCTTGTTCTAGGACTGATTTGTATCCATTTACGCATAACTTCCCAGCAAAGTGGTATAATGAAATTCTTAAGCTGACAAACATTTCACCAACATTATGGACAGATTGTATTACAAGACCAGAGGCTCTTTATGCTTTCTTTCTTGCTTTAATTTAACAGCAGCCAAGGAACAACATTATTGGGCTAGAGATGTGCTAGCGCGCCTGGTCCTTAGGAAGTAAACTTACAAGGGGACGCATATCAGTCAATGAACCTTTTGATTCACATGGAGTATCCTAGCTAGGCTAATGGCAGTCACACTAATGATTTATACGCAATTCAATAAACATAAGTCATCATCACCAATGAATCAGAAACATAACAACCCATGGCCCTCCGGTCATGAATAACCACAACTCACCATACGTTTCAGCAGTTTTATTCCCTATTAGTTACAATACTAATTCATAAAATTTAGTTCAAACTTTATTCAAGTCAACAAATCTGTATTAATTCATTAAAAGGTGCCAAAAACATAGCCTAATCAAAACTTGCATCAGAGTACATTCTAAAGCAGTAACATAAGTCAATAGGAATGAATAAGTCAACATAAATAGCAGAGTTTAGCAAATCAGTTCATCAATTATTTGTCTCTGTGTTTGTCAAACGTCATAAGGTAGGAACCTCCCCTAACCTAGATTAGCATCAGCATGTGGGACTTCATGCGAAAATAGTTAAGAACATGAATTTGGAAGACATCTGGCTAAGGTAAGAAAAACTATTTAAACAGCACAGTTGGTACCTAGAAAGAAAAGGCACAAAATGATTACAGTCACATTGTCATATCTACCTATCCTCGGTATGGATCAGCAACAAGGCAGTCTTCTTCCTCAGGTAATCAATCGATCAGCATCACATCAGGCTCTCAAGAGCATGAGCCCAATGACAGAATCTCAAATTCCCTTGACGTCTCTCTCCATCCGTCTCCTCTCCTATCTCATTTGAAGTTTTTCCTCTTTGTCACAGCATTATATCAAAGCCACCCAGCTCTCTCAACAGCTCCATGAGGGCGTTTCCTTTCCTGCTTGCCTCTCCTGCCCCACCCTTCTCCCGGACACGCTTCAAAGCCTAAGTTCACTCCCCTGTCCAGTTTACCTACTTAGAGATGGGTTATTTCCCCATATTTATTTAGAATTACTGTAAATTGGTTGTTTCAACTACTTTTATTTACATTTTATATGAAAATAATTTAACTTAATTTTAATATAATTTTACATATTTCAGGTTAATTCTAAAGCCTACTTTATGACTGATAGTGACCAGTCTCAAATTTTAAAAGATAGTTTGAAATCCTTCATCAAGAATTCAGTCCAGCATGCAGTACTTAAATCAATGGTGGATATATCTAAAAACCTAGAGACATCTATTTCCAAGATGCTGCAAAACCCCCCTGAGGTTCCTTGAAAAAAGGGAAGAAACATGCTGCTCCTTCGGAGCTTGCATAAAGGTGCTTCGATAAAACTTGGGCGTCGTGCCCGAGAGACAAATAATTCTTCTGAGTTTCTCTCTTCTCCCCTTAATATTGTAGAACTCCATGACACAGATAGTGTTGGGAATGGTGTTCGAGATGATATCTCATCCCATTTTGAGTTTTATGACAATGTTCATAGTGGGCCTTCGGAGAAAAGGCGAAAAATTTCTCCTTCAGAGATTTCTTCCCTCATTAAAGCTTTTGATTTGGTCGACCACATGTGTCTCCCTGTATTTGACTCTACATCCATTCATCACCCCAATTCTTGTGAGTGGTATCCTTCCAACCAAGTGTCTGATTAAATTTCTTTTTCATTTAACACACTCCTTAGATAAGCCTAGTAGTAACAAGTTAAAATCTGAATGTCCTCACCCCTCCCTTCCCTCTAAGTTGGCTCATCCCCCCGTAATTGTCCCTAATATGCTTCTATTCTTTACTAAATTTGTGAAAGACCCCAAAAAAGGGGTTGATCGAGCCTGTTCTAACTGCCAGGACAGATTACTAGATCTATTCGGTCCTCTAACAAGGATTTTGGATTTGGCCGAAGGAACCAAAATGGAACGAGAATATGTGGACTCTGACACTCTTTCCAATAGGACACAATGTGCAATCTGTATGTTGGGTAATGCCTATTTTTATATATCAGAAGAATGATGCAGGAGCCTTCTGCTCAAGATCGACTCAAAATTAAGCAGTCTGGCGACTAAAGAGGAGTGTCCCAAAGCTCAAGGACTGCTTTTCGGAGACTCTTTCATAAAGTACTTGTCTACTTTCGCTGCGATAGATAAGGCACTAACTTCCATAAAGAAAGTTTTCTCCAATCGGGTTTTAGCAGGGTCAGCAAAGGAAGGAGACGTTTTGCTGGCCGTTACATTCCAAGAGGGCAGTACCTCAACAGAGGCTCCTATAAACAAAGCTACCAACAGGAATCCTATTGGGGTATAAACCCCAGTTCTACCCCGCCACTCATGAGGTTTCCGCAACAGGGGCCTCAGAGCCAGAGGAGAACAACTCTCAGGTAAGAGTTTCCAGTTAAGGCCTTCCTCCCATTGGGGACAGGTTGGGAAATTTTCTAGATGCTTGGTTGTCTCTGACTTCAGATCCTTGGGTTATTCAAACTGTTCAATGTTATTGCATAGATCTCTTCCAGACCCCTTTCCAAGATCAATTACCCCGACCCCTAATGTTTTCCAAATAACTACATCTTCTAGTTCAAGAATAAATTCAATCTCTACTCACAAAACAAGCTATAGAACCTATCTCCTTCAATCCCTCAGGTTTCCTCAGTACTATAGTCTTGGTTCTAAAAAAGTACAAGAAACATCATTCTGCCATAAATCTCAAATCCTTCAACACTTTCTTAGTTTATTTTCACTTTGAAATGGAAACCTCAGAGGCATCCTACTTCAGAACAACTGGTTAGTCCACCTGGATCTTCAAGACGCCTATATGATGATTCCCATTCATCAATCTTCCTTCAATTCCAATGAGGAAATTCTTTCTATCAATTCAAAACCCTTCCTTTCTGGTTTTCCTCAGCCTATTGGTGTTTCACCAAAATTTTGAAACCATTCGTTGCCCTACTCAGAAGTCATTGTCTATCTGGACAACTTTCTGATTATGGCCCAAGACAAGAATCGTCTTTTGCTTCATCTCTCCTTTTGCCAAGACCATCTAACAAGTCTAGATAAACCTAGAAAAATCTTTCCTCATTCCTTCCCAGAGGCTTGAATTTTTTGGGTTTCATTATAGATACCAACAGAGCCATCCTTAAATTACCCCAATCGAAGGTGGACCTCATAAAAAAGGAAATTTGCCGTGCCCTATCTCTTCTACTATGTTCTCTCAGATCAATAGCTTGTCTAGTAGGTCTCCTGTCTTCCTCGATTCAAGCTATTTTCCCAGGTCCTCTTCACTACAGAGAGCTTCACAGGTTTAAAATTTGCCATCTACACAGAGGTCTAGCTTATTCGGACCTGGTGTCTCTAGACTCAGACTCCATAGAAGTGCTCACCTGGTGGCTGACTCATTTAGGTGCCTGGAACGGGTCAGCAATTTTCTCTGTTTCCCCAGATCTTGACTTAGAATCAGCTGGCACGCAAGATGTGGTCATCTCTCGACTGGAGATACATGGACAGGAGTCATTACTGCACATCAGTTGTTTAGAGATGCTTACAGGTTTGTTTGCCATCCAGTTATTTATCAAACACAGAGTAAAATGCACAGTTCTTCTTCGCATGGACAACCTTTCAGTGGTAAGGTACATAAATCGTCAGGGAGGTATAAGATTCAAACCTCTGGCAACATTAGCCATGAGTCTTTTGGAACTTTGCCTTCCGAGAAACATTTAGGTCAGAGCAGAATATCTCCCTGGCGAATTGAACATGGTAGCGGACTGGTTTTCCAGACACTTATATGACTCAAGCAATTGGAAGCTTCATCCTTCAGTCTTCAACCTACTTTCTTCGATCTTTGGCATCATGTCAATAGACCTGTTTGCTTCACGTACCAATACCCAACTTCATTTTTCAGTTGGAGACCAGATCCTATGGCTATTGCCATGGATGCATTTCTCCAAACATGGCCTCAAACCCTCTTGTATGATTTCCCACCCTTCCTCTTCATTGCCTGAGTCCTAACCCACGTTTGCAGACAACAATAATCACTAGTACTCATTACTCCTTTCTGGCAATCTCAACCTTGGTTCCCGACTCCACTGGAGCTAACCTTGGACTTTCCGATACTCATCCCTCCTTTTCCCGATCTACTCCTCGATCCGCAGGGACTCAGACACAACCTTATTCTGGACAGTCCCCCGTATCTGGTAGCTTGGTGGATTTTGGGGCTTCCTGGAGAACCCCAGACATTTCAGGAGATGCTATCCAGTTCATCCAACAATCCTGGGCTCCCCGGACAGCAAAAGTTCACAAATCAGCCTGGCTGGCATGGTATAGCTGGTGTTTGGACAGGGATTCTGATCCCTTTTCGGCAAATGTCACATTGGTAGTAAACCTTCTAGCTTCCCTTACTGCCCAAGGCAAACCTTATAGAATGGTCAATACTTATAGATCTGCAATTTCATCAGAATATGTCAGAGTGGATGGAGAACATCTTTTGGTATGTTGTCTGTTAAAGGGAGTACGTTTTGCCAAACCTCCCAGTGCTAAATACAGTAGTATGTGGGATGTTAATCTAGTTTTATGCCTTTTTCTCATGGGGACCCCTTCCAATTTGCGAGTGGGTTACCATCCATGCGACTCGCAATTTGCAACTCGCAAATTGGTATGCAGTACGGTGTCTCAGACACCGACTGCGACTCGCTATGGGGTCGCAATGACCCACCTCATCAATATTCATGAGGTGGGTCGCAAATTGCGGCCCCATAGCGAGTATAGGCACTCGCAAACATGGAGGCCTGCTGTCGTCAGCAGACCTCCATGTTCGTGACTGCTTTCAATAAAGCAGTTTATTTTATTTTTTAAGTGTAGCCCGTTTTCCTTAAAGGAAAACGAGCTGCACTTAAAAAAAAAAACGAAACCTTTAGTTTCGTTTTTTTTTCAGGGCAGGTAGTGGTCCCTGGGACCACTACCTACCCTGAAAAAATTGTTTTGGGTCCATTCACAAAGTGGAAGGGGTCCCATGGGGACCCCTTCCAATTTGCTAGTGGGTTACCATCCACTTGAAGTGGATGGTAACTGCGACACCATTTGCGACCGCGTAGGCGGTCACAAATGGTATTGCATACCACTCAGAATCGCAAATAGGAAGGGAACACCCCTTCCTATTTGCGATTCTGAAATGCATATTGCGAGTCGGTCCCGACTCGCAATATGCATTTCTGCATAGCAAAGAGGCATTTGTGCCTCGCAAACGGCGATTTTCGCCGTTTGCGAGGCGCAAATCCTTTGCTACATCCGGCCCTTAGTGTGTGGGCACCCTGGCACTAGCCAAGGAGCTCCCACATTGTTCAGGACAAATTCCCCAGACTTTGTGAGTGCGGGGACACCATTACACGCGTGCACTATACATATGTCACAACATATGTATAGCGTCACAATGGTAACTCCGAACATGGCCATGTAACATGTCTAAGATCATGGAATTGTCACCCCAATACCATTCTGGCATTGGGGAGACAATTCCATGATCCCCCGAGTCTCTAGCTCAGACCCGGGTACTGCCAAACTGCCTTTCCCGGGGTTTCACTGCAGCTGCTGCTGCTGCCAACCCCTCAGACAGGTTTCTGCCCTCCTGGGGTCCAGCCAGGCATGGCCCAGGAAGGCAGAACAAAGGACTTCCTCAGAGAGAGGGTGTTACACCCTCTCCCTTTGGAAAAAGGTGTCAGGGCTGGGGAGGAGTAGCCTCCCCCAGCCTCTGGAAATGCTTTGATGGGCACAGATGGTGCCCATCTCTGCATAAGCCAGTCTGCACCGGTTCAGGGATCCCTCAGCCCTGCTCTGGCGCGAAACTGGACAAAGGAAAGGGGAGTGACCACTCCCCTGACCTGCACCTCCCCTGGGAGGTGCCCAGAGCTCCTCCAGTGTGCTCCAGACCTCTGCCATCTTGGAAACAGAGGTGCTGCTGGCACACTGGACTGCTCTGAGTGGCCAGTGCCAGCAGGTGACGTCAGAGACTCCTTCTGATAGGCTCCTTCAGGTGTTGCTAGCCTATCCTCTCTCCTAAGTAGCCAAACCTCCTTTTCTGGCTATTTAGGGTCTCTGCTTTGGGGAATTCCTTAGATAACGAATGCAAGAGCTCATCAGAGATCCTCTGCATCTCTCTCTTCACCTTCTGCCAAGGAATCGACTGCTGACTGCGCTGGAAGCCTGCAAAACTGCAACAAAGTAGCAATGATGACTACTGCGACCTTGTAACGCTGATCCTGCCGCCTTCTCGACTGTTTTCCTGGTGGTGCATGCTGTGGGGGTAGTCTGCCTCCTCTCTGCACTAGAAGCTCCGAAGAAATCTCCCGTGGGTCGACGGAATCTTCCCCCTGCAACCGCAGGCACCAAAGAACTGCATCACTGGTCCTCTGGGTCTCCTCTCAGCACGACAGGCGAGGTCCCTTGAACTCAGCAACTCTGTCCAAGTGACTCCCACAGTCCAGTGACTCTTCAGTCCAAGTTTGGTGGAGGTAAGTCCTTGCCTCCCCACGCTAGACTGCATTGCTGGGAACCGTGTGTTTTGCAGCTACTCCAGCTTCTGTGCACTCTTCCAGGATTTCCTTTGTGCACAGCCAAGCCTTGGTTCCCGGCACTCTAACCTGCAGTGCACGACCTCCTGAGTTGTCCTCCGGCCTCGTGGGACCCTCTTTTGTGACTTTGAGTGAGCTCCGGTTCACTCCACTTCGTAGTGCCTCTTCCGGCACTTCTGCGGGTGCTGCTTGCTTCTGAGTGGGCTCTTTGTCTTGCTGGATGCCCCCTCTGTCTCCTCACGCAATTGGCGACATCCTGGTCCCTCCTGGGCCACAGCAGCATCCAAAAACCCTAACCGCGACCCTTGCAGCTAGCAAGGCTTGTTTTCGGTCTTTCTGCACAGAAACACCTCTGCACGACTCTTCACGACGTGGGACATCCATCCTCCAAAGGGGAAGTTTCTAGCCCTTGTCGTTCTTGCAGAATCGACAGCTTCTACCATCCGGTGGCAGCTTCTTTGCACCCACAGCTGGCATTTCCTGGGCATCTGCCCACTCCCGACTTGATCGTGACTCTTGGACGTGGTCCCCTTGTTCCACAGGTACTCTTGTCAGGAAATCCATCGTTGTTGCATTGCTGGTGTTGGTCTTCCTTGCAGAATTCCCCTATCACAACTTCTGTGCTCTTTGGGGAACTTAGGTGCACTTTTCACCCACTTTTCAGGGTCTTGGGGTGGGCTATTTTTCTAACCCACACTGTTTTCTTACAGTCCCAGCGACCCTCTACAAGGTCACATAGGTTTGGGGTCCATTCGTGGTTCGTATTCCACTTCTAGAGTATACAGTTTGTGTTGCCCCTATCCCTATGTGCCCCCATTGCATTCTATTGTGACTATACATTGTTTGCACTGTTTTCTATTGCTATTACTGCATATTTTGGTATTGTGTACATATATCTTGTGTATATTTGCTATCCTCATACTGAGGGTACTCACTGAGATACTTTGGCATATTGTCATAAAAATAAAGTACCTTTATTTTTAGTATATCTGTGTATTGTGTTTTCTTATGATATTGTGCATATGACACTAGTGGTACTGTAGGAGCTTCACTCGTCTCCTAGTTCAGCCTAAGCTGCTCTGCTAAGCTACCTTTTCTATCAGCCTAAGCTGCTAGACACCCCTCTACACTAATAAGGGATACCTGGGCCTGGTGCAAGGTGTAAGTACTCCTTGGTACCCACTATAAGCCAGTCCAGCCTCCTACACCTGGTGCCAATTTACAGGATATTCTAAGATCTGCAGATTGGTCAAATGAAAATAGTTTTAGAGCCTTTTATCTGAAACCAGTTAATCATCCATCTCAAACGGTGATCTCTGTGCTTTTAGCAAGCTTAATATGAGCCCCTAGTCTTGTAAAAAAATTGAGATTTTCCTAGCCTTGGTTCATGAAAGGCTAGATTTTATTAAAGACACGGAGGTGAGTATTATCCCACCACAGATCTCTAACCCGCCCTTTTTCATATCACTGCAGTTCCGATACTTTCAACCAGCTCCACTGTTGCCATGTAACGCAAGAAGCTCATCTCACCTTCCGGATCTTCCTAGTTGGATGTCCTCTCTGGATCCACCAGGACTGGCCTCCCCCTTTGTCATTTTTATGGACAGCCTCAAAGACTTGTTGTATGCCTTACTGACTCTTGGTTTTTTTCTTCTTCTTATTTCCTTTTTTCATATTGACTGACTCTCGCAAGAAAAGAGGGCTTGTTGCTTCCAGTCAAGATAGATATATTCATATTTGACGTGTGATTGGTGTTCCTATTATGATGTAATACTGTAGTTTTCTTTACCAGGGTTTCTGGGTATTGTTGTTTTTCTTGCTGCTGTTAAATTAAAACTAGAAAAGAAAGCATAATACTCACCTCTGTGTCTTTAATAAAATCTATCCAAGGGTAGGAAAATCTCAACTTTAACTCAGTTAAAATTGTGATTCCTTGAGACGTGTGGTTAGAGTGCAAGGTTATTGTTGGGTGGCCAACACAAGAGCCAGCGAAGGTTGGTCCGAACAATGCAACTTCTGCAATAGTAACAGATAAATAAAAGGTTGCCTTTGAAGATTTGAAAATTTTAATTCCTGAGAAAGATGTGAATTGGGAGAGATTTTGAGAACCACATAGGAGTCAAAACAATCAGTGCATTCATATTATGAGAGATTGATGCAGATTTATAAAAAGCATAGCCGAGTTGAAAACCCCAAGTAAAGTGGTGCTTTTGGTTTTGTTTCCACATTTGTGAACAGTTTGAGAGCAGAAATTAGTAATCACATTTAGCAGAGTGAATTATGCTGGCAGACAAACTGCATTGATGAGATCTTCATGTTGGCGAAAAGTAGTAGTGAATATGTTTGAGGCAAAGCAGAAGAAGCTTAAAGAAAAGCAGATTTTTGCTCACACAAAGCAATTTGATAGAGGTAACTGTAATCAAGCGGTTTCAAATAGTGAAGGGACTGAATCAAGAAAGGCAAGGTGTCAGGAATGATGGCATGAATGTCAATGATCAGATGTTGATAAAGAATACAGGGCCTGATTACAACTTTGGAGGAGGTGTTAATCCGTCCCAAAAGTGACGGTAAAGTGACGGATTTACCACCAACCGTATTACGAGTCCATTAGATCCTATGAACCTCGTAATACGGCTGGTGGTATAGCCGTCACATTTGGGACGGATTAACACCTCCTCCAAAGTTGTAATCAGGCCCACAGTGTCTCACTGTTGTGAGAAGATCGGGCAGTGTAAGTGTAGTGCACAGATAGGTCATATTTTATTTGTTTATAGCCCATATTTGTTTAAGATCCTTTTATCAATGATAAATAGTAGGCTGACTTGTTATGTGCAGACTACATTTGCAGCAGAGAACGTATTAATTCAGAGATGTAATGTTCAGAATCCAGTGCACCTGATTCCAGACAAAACTGATGAAGACAGAGAATGTTAAATGGATGATGGTTTGACTCATGATTACCTGGAGGTGATTGAGTTATGCACAAAACCAAGACCAGTCATCACAGAAATTCCTTTGAAAATAGCTGATATGACACTGATTGTGGATGTTATTGCTTAAAGGACAAGTATGGAACATTGAAGGCTGCCTATGCATTGCGCTCTATAACAGAGACACTGGAAGTGTCTTCCACCCTAATGTGGCATCAACACAATTGTCAGAACTGCTTGCCTTGACTAGAGGTTGTTGCCTGTCTGAGAATATGAGTGTGAGAATTTACACAGATAGCCAGTATGATTTTGGTGTTGTTCATGACTATGGGCAACAGTAGTCACAAAGGGAACTCGTGACATCTTCTGGAGCTCCAATAAAAAACAGTCTATACATATTGGATTTGTTAGGAGCTATTAAACAAACAAAGGAAAGAGCCATGGTCAAATGCAGCACTTATACAACTGGCAGGAACATAGTCACCCTCGGAAACAGATATGCTGGCCAGATGGCGAAGTACTGTGCACTACAGGACGTGTACGTTGTACAGCAAAGTGAAAGTGCTGAATTTGAAAATGATGCATTACAGGAATTAAATAATGTAATTTGTTTGTTTATGGATTCAATGCAAAAAAGTTTTAGTGAACTATGTGAGCTGCAGAATGCTGCTGCAGAAGAGGAAAAGAAAAAATGGGAATAATTGGGCTAGAAGAAGAATTATCAGGATGTGCAGGACAATGCAGATCAGAGGTATATTTTGCCAGAATTCATGCTGAAGTCTATCTGTAAATATTTGCATAATCAGAGTCATGCAGGAAGAGATAGTTTTTTTAAAATTCTTAAAAAATACTTGGAAAAGGTTGGGTGTGAACATGTTGCTGAAGACGTATGTAGCTGCTGCATAATCTGTCAGCTAAACAACCCAGGTAAACAAGCACTGGCAAAGCCAAAAATTCTCACACACGCAAGAGCTATTGGCTGTGCCAATGTTTTAGACATGTCGTACAACTGCCTGGCAGCTATTTTGCATGGTTAAATGTTAGTTACATAAGGGAGAGTGTCATGGAGTGGTGTGGAGTGGTGTAGAGTAGAGATGAGTAATGTGGAGTGAAGTGGAGTGTCATGATGTGGCATAGAGTGGAGTGACATAGAATGTCAGAGTGGAGTGGCATAGAGTGGCATTGACTGGAGTGGCACAAAGGGGAGTAGTGGAGTGGAGTTGTGTGTTGTAGAATACAGTGGAATAAAGTGGCCTTTAGTGTCATAGAGATAGTTTCGTAGAGTGAAGTAGTGTCATGGAGTGGAGCGAAGTGTTGTACAGTGGAATGGCATAGACTGGAATAGAGTTTAATGGAGTAAAGCGGTATAGGGTTTGTAAAGTGGCCTAGAGTAAAGTAGCGTAAAGTCCAGTGTGCAGAGTAAATTGTCAGAGAGTGTAGTGGCTCAGAGTGCAATAGGTTTGAGTCTAGTGGCATAGAGTGCATTGAGATAGAGTGGTGCAGAGTACAGTGGTGCAGGGTAGAGTACAATGACTGAATAGAATGATGCAGGGTGGAGTAGAGTGCAGTGGCATAGAGTAGATTGTTTCAGAGTAGAGTGAAGTGGTGCAGTGTAAAGTGGAGTGGTATAAGACAGAGTGCAGAGGTGTAGAGTATGGTGGAATAGAGTAGCATAGAGTACAGTAGTGCAGAGTAGAGTATAGTAGCATAGAGTGCATTGTAGAGATGAGTGGTGCAGTGGCATAGAATACAGTGGTGCAGAGCAGCAAATAGTTCAGTGGCAAAAAGTGCAGTCTTGAAGATTAGAGTGTCTTAGAGTACAGTGGTACTCAGTGCATTGGCTTAGAGTAGAGTATTGCATAATAGAGTGCAGTAGGGAGTAGTGGTATATAGTAAAGTGGTGCAGAGTAAAACAGAGTAGCATAGAGTGCAGTGACATAGAGTGTAATGGTGTAGAGTGGTGTAGCACGCAGTGGCATAAAGTTCAGTGGTAGAGAATTAAAACTTGTAGACTATCTTAGATACTGGTGGCGACAACCTTCTTAGAGACCTGTGGAGAAGGGGAGAAAAGAAAACCATTCTGCATTATTGCCTGTTCCCAGTTTGGAGGACAACCCCTCATTCAGACATATATTTTTCTGTTGTATGATACAAATAAAATACCATAATTAGCAAATCAACTCCACCTCCGAAACCATATAAGCGCCGATCCCTCCCACAGTTGGTGTCAGAAGTGGCATTGGGGATATGGAGTCTTTCCCAAAAGCATGGCGGAGAGTCAACAAAAATTAGAGACAACTGTGGAGATGTTTCTAACTGCAGCCACGGAGGACAGGGAAACCTTCCAGAAGGCTATGACCAATCATGCACAAACACAGGATTCAGCAATTGGAAAATTGGACGACTTGCTGGGCCAAACTCAGGGGACACACAACTTCGAACATCTGGCACAGGCAGTGGCATGGCCTGCGGACAGATGGGATCAGTAGTTGGGGCCCCTACCAGGGGATTTGGAAACTCAAGCAACTTATCTGCAGGGAACAGCCCCCAATGATGATATTAAAAAGAGCATCCTGGTGAGACTGAGGGTGGACGATTAAATGTACTGAGTCCAGTTACGGAAAATCAAGGAGGGAATACATGAGACCCTTAGAGCTCTCTACTAAAGGGTGAAAAACATAACTGATAGATGGCTCAAACCTGTGACTACTACTAAAGAGGAAATCCTTGAGAAAATATACCTGGACAAGTTTCTGGCTTCTCTCCACCCCCATACAAAAATGGGTGTGAAAACACAGTCAAGTGACCCTGGAAAATGCAGTAGAAATCACCTGCGCCTACAACCACATCCTTGAGCTCCAGAAATGTAGAGATGACAGAGGTTGGCGGTCCGTAGGACATGGTCCTGTGAGACGTTGCTAATTCATTGTAACCCGGAAACCTCAGGTAGTGCCTCTGTTACCTGGACCTGGTCCCCAACCAATACTGCTTCCACTGCTTGGGTATGGGACACATAGCCTGTTATTGTCCCCAAAAGGTAGAGCCAATAGACACTACCATAGCTAGATGCGTATATTACACCTCTTCTGGAGAATGTTCTACCTATCACTGCCTAATGAAAGTGAATGGTGTACCCATTCCTGCGTTGTTAGACACTGATTGTCACCAACGCATCATAAGACCCCAGCTATCTCATGAGAGCCCCCCCCCCAACATGAATGGTGAACATTCAGTGCATCCATAGGAACAAGAAACTGTACCCCGATACACAAATCACCCTCCAACATTAGAGAGATCCCATTGTGCCCCATCAGGTGGGTTTCATTCCCCAGCTGCCTGAACCCCTTATTATAGGCACAGATTATCCTGATTTAGAAACCCTAACCAACCAGACTTGGAGAGAAGGAGACACTTGATGGGAAAATGCCCCTTTCTCCCAAATGGAAGACTGTGAATACCCCCTACCAAAGACCTGTAAAAGCAGAACAGAAACGAGAGTCAGGAGATGCATAAGGTCCATCTTGCTTATATGGAAGATTATGGCGGTCATTACAACATTGGCGGTAAAAGCCACTCACCGCCGTGCAGAAGACCGACAACACACCGCCGCGGCCGCGGAATTCCACCACAGCTATTATGACCCACAGCACAGAATCCGCCAAAATTCAGACACCCACACAAGTACGCCACACCAAAGGTCAGTGATAAACTGGCGATAACAAAACCTCCACTGTCACGCCAACAGAAATACACCCACACTATCACGACACACGAATCCACGCAGCGGTCTTTCAACCGCGGTATTCCATTGGCGGTACACACCGCCGCGCTCAAAATACACACACTCTTACAAAACATAGCCAAATTGAACAAATCGAAATACACACACCTGATACACATACACACACTACTCCCACACACCCATTACAATATAAAACACACACCCACATCACCCACAAACCCCTATGACCACAATTACCGAGAGAAGGCCAGAGAGAGACACTACAAACTACTACCAAGCATCCACAGGCACACAATACCATCACCCACAGAACTTCCACGCACCTCACATAACACACCACTAAATATCACCACACTTATCACCACACACACCACCCCACACATCACCCACACCACCCCATGGCACGGCAAAGACACCCCAGGTTCTCTGAGGAGGAGCTCAGGGTCATGGTGGAGGAAATCGTCCGGGTAGAGCCACAGCTATTCGGATCACAGGTGCAGCGCACCTCCATAGCTAGGAAGATGGAGCTCTGGCGAAGAATCGTGGACAGGGTCAACGCAGTGGTACACCACCCAAGAAATAGGGATGACATCAGGAAGAGGTGGAACGACCTACGGGGGAAGGTGCGTTCCGTGGTCTCAAGACACCACCTTGCGGTTCAGCGGACTGGCGGCGGGCCCCCACCTCCTCCCCCACAACTAACAACATGGGAAGAGCAAGTCTTGGCGATTCTGTATCCTGAGGGCCGCGAAGGAGTAGATGGAGGAATGGACTCTGGTAAGTCAAAGCTTTACTATTATATCCCCCACCCTACCTGCATGCCATCACATACCCCCATCACTCCAACTCCTCACAAATGTCCCAATATCACAAACCACCCATCCCAACACCAAGCCCTGCATGCAACAACAAAGCATGGACACCCATCACCAAAGCATGGCCACTGCACATACCCATACACACCCCTAAACCACCATCCCACAAGGTCCCACACAGGAATGCAAGCACTGGGGTACACGGTCACCCACCTATTGCACGCCATGCCACACACAGGTGTAATAAACATCCTTTTATACCCCTGCAGGACCCCTACCCAACGTCACCGGACAGGAGGGTCCACACATGCCCACACCACCAACAGAAGAGGCCCACAGTGATGACAGCAGCTCTGTCCAACTGGATCTAGATGACCAGCCCGTCCCATCGGGGACCTCAGGACAGTCGGTTCCCTTGACACAGTCATAGGCCACTACAGAGCTTCCCCCCTCTGGAAACACCAGCACAGCACCCACCCAGCGGGCCCAGACCTCTGTCCCCAGGACACGTCAAGCAGCAGTGTGTCCACCACTTCAGGGATCCCAGGCTAACCCACCACCCCAACAATAACACGGACCAGGGGGCAGTGGCAGTGGGCACACGGTCCAGGGGACGGAAGCACAGGAACACAGGGGAACTGGGAGGGCTGCTGTGCAACAGGGAGAGGACAGGCCAAGGGAACCCACTCTCCACGAGGCCCTCTCCTCCATCATGGGAGCCTACCACCGCTCCCAGGAGACAATGGCAACGGTACTGGCCAAGTTTCAGGAGACCCAGCGCCTGCAGGAGGAACAGTATTTGGGCTCCAGGGAGGAACTCAGAACCATCAATTCCACCCTGGGCACCATCGTAGGGGTGCTGAAGGAAGTACTCAACACCAGGAGGGACACTGTGGCACAACAAGGGCCCCCTGACACTAGCATGGACGATGAACTGCTCACCACCTCCGCCGGCGCTAGTGAACAGGACGCCCTGCCACAGGACCACCACCCCAGCACCCCACCCCCTGCAGAGGGAGAACCACCCCGCAAACGGTCCCTGAGATCCAGGACAAAGACAGAGAACAATGCCAAGACCCCCGCCAAGAAATGAGACCACCCTGAATGTCATCTTTCTGTCCCACTTTGTCACCCTGTCCATCCTCAAACTCCCCCAGCTCCACTTCCTATGCCCATTTGGGCAATGCACCTGTGAGACTAATAGACTGGACTCTGCCATGGACATTCCTCCACCATCACCCCTCACCATTTTACAACACCCTCCAATATTTAGCACTTAAATAAACACCCTTGAAGCACCAAACAATCTGGAGTCAGTCTGTGATTTCGAAATAGTGTATTAGCAATTACAGTGACAAAATGCTCTTTCAATTGTAATGTCAACATACCTATGTCTCACAGCTCTGGTCCATGAGGAAACAAAGCAGATGTCACACTGTGGGACCCACATCTGTGAAATCGTAAGGGAAAGTGACAACTCAGTGACCATACACTGGATGAAAAGGACAGACAGTAGAGAGGTAGTAGTGTTAAAGTACATGTAGTAGGCAGGTCTGTATTCTTACCTGTGTCTCACTGGAAATATTGCAGGATCACCGAGTTCCTGTTGTCCATGTCCTCTTCTTCTGCTTCCTCATCTTCACTGTCCACAGGCTCCAAAGCTGCAACAACACCTCCATCTGGACCATCCTCCTGCAGAAAAGGCACCTGTCGTCGCAAAGCTAAGTTGTGAAGCATACAGCAGGCCACGATGATCTGGCACACCTTCTTTGGTGAGTAGAATAGGGATCCACCTGTCATATGGAGGCACCTGAACCTGGCCTTCAGGAGGCCAAAGGTCCGTTCTATAATCCGCCGATTTCGCCCATGGGCCTCATTGTAGCGTTCCTCTGCCCTTGTCCTGGGATTCCTCACTGGGGTCAGTAGCCATGACAGGTTGGGATAACCAGAGTCACCTGCAAATGGCGAGGGACAACTGTTAGACACACACTAACCTGTTGGGATATCATCAGACCCAGACAACCATTCCCACTGTCTTGCTTCCAGGTGCTCACCTAATAGCCACACACGGTGCCTCTGGAGTTGACCCATCACATAAGGGATGCTGCTATTCCGCAGGATGTAAGCGTCATGCACTGAGCCAGGGAACTTGGCATTAACATGGGAGATGTACTGGTCTGCCAAACACACCATCTCCACATTCATGGAATGATAAATCTTCGGGTTTCTGTACACCTGTTCACTCCTGCGAGGGGGGTACCAAAGCCACATGTGTCCCATCAGTGGCACCTATGATGTTGGGGATATGTCCCAGGGCATAGAAATCACCTTTCACTGTAGGCAAATCCTCCACCTGAGGGAAAACGATGTAGCTCCGCATGTGTTTCAGCAGGGCAGAAAATACTCTGGACAACACGTTGGAAAACATAGGCTGGGACATCCCTGATGCTATGGCCACTGTTGTTTGAAATGACCCACTTGCAAGGAAATGGAGTACTGCACTTGAGGGGGGATTCCTGTGGGATGGCGGATAGCTGACATCAGGTCTGGTTCCAGCAGGGCACACAGTTCCTGGATTGTGGCACGGTCAAGCCTGTAGGTGATGATCACATGTCTTTCCTCCATTGTCGACAGGTCCACCAGTGGTCTGTACACCGGAGGATGCTGCCATCTCCTCACATGTCCCACCGGACGGTGCCTATGAAGGACAACAGCGAGCACAGAGTCAACCAACTCAGAGGTACATACACACAGTTTACACAGAACACGAATCATATTCCAAAAAGTGGCCTGTATGTGTGTTGAGGCTAGGCCTAGGTATGTGTGATGCAGTTAAAGTATAAGCAATGTGGGCCCCTGAAATGGCGGCTGCCTGACCTGTAAAGTGGGACAATGGGATGTGAGGTAACTGCGCTGGCATTGTACACTGTCGCGGTAGGCGGTCGAAGACCGCTGCACAATGCTGCATTGGTTAACATTGGACCCTATGGGTCCCAGGAGCCATTGACGATGTACGCCGACGGTGACGGTACGCACTGCTCCGGACGTGACCGCCATTTTCTATCTGTTCAATCACTCGATACCTGATCTTCGACAGTAGAGGACCTACACTGCAAGTGCTGCTGTGACCTCGGTCTGGAAGAGACAATGGCTCGAGTGTCTGGGGAAAGGGCCCCTGCCTTCACATCGGAGGAGTTTGAGAAACTCGTGGATGGGGTCCTCCCCCAGTACACGCTACTCTACGGTCCTCCAGACAAATAGATAAGTACACTGGGAGCATGCTGTATGGGCTATGCCTGTGTGGAGTGGGGTGGATGAAAGATGGGGGGAGAGATTGAGGCGTGCATGAAACGACGATGAGTGCATGTGCCACATGGCAAGGATAGGGATGGGGGCCAATGACTGTGACGGTGCATTTGGTAATAACATTTCTTTTCCCCCTGTACAATTCATGTAGGTCAGCGCCCACCAGAAAAAAGATATTTGGCGTGCCATCGACAAGGACGCCCGGACCCTGGGGGTCTACCACAGACAGAGCACCCAATGCCGTAAGAGATGGGAGGACATTTGCCGCTGGAGCAAGCAGACGGCGGATGCTCAGCTGGGGATGGCCTCCCAACGTGGGAGGGGTGTCCGTCGCACCATGACCCCCCTGATGTTCAGGATCTGGCGGTGGCGTACCTGGAGTTGGATGGGCGCTTGGGGGCATCACAGCAGCCACAAGGGGGTGAGTACACTCTCATCCTGCTGATTTTGCACGCAGTGGAGGTGTCTGGGTGGGGGAGGTGGGCTGTGGGTTTCCCTAGGCCAGGGCGAGTTTAGTAGGCAAGGTTCCTCCGTAAGGCAGGCCATGTGGCACTCCACCCCACCTGTGTACAGTGCCAAGTACAGCTAGTCATGCTCCTGTGTCATCCATGTGTGCAGATGTCGTCCATAGCCTTGTAAGCCATGTCCCAGGGATTGAACAGTGGAGCCCAAGAGCGCGGCGTAGTGCAGCGGGCTTCTGTGTCTGTCGTGTCCGCCAACGGTAGCGGTAATGCATGCACTCAACATGTCTTTCTTCTGTCGCCCCACCCCCCCTTTTTGGGGTCTCCCTGTTCTTGTGTGCATTAGCATCATCACGCGGAGGAGCAATGGCACCGGAGCAGGAGGGAGCTGCATCCCACATGGCCCTGGAGGGCGATACAACCGAGTCTGATTTCACCAGTGGGACGGAGGGCGAGGGGAGCTCCACGGCGGGGACAGGTGCTGACACCAGTGACACGGACTCGTCCTCTGATGGGAGCTCCCTTGTGGTGGCGGCAACATCTGTGCCCTCCGCATCTACAGGTACAGCCGCCACCCCCCCCACCAGCACCGCCCTCCCAGCAGCCCCTCAGCCTTTACCCCGTGCCTGCTCACCCAGGAGGGTGGCCATCACCTTCGCCCCAGGCACCTCAGGCCCTGCCCCAGTCACCCATGCTGCCCTCGGTAAGGAGGCCATTGACCTCCTCAGGTCCCTCACTGTTGGGCAGTCTACCATTTTAAATGCCATCCAGGGTGTAGAAAGGCAGTTGCAACAAACAAATGCATTCCTGGAGGGCATTCATTCTGGTCAGGCGGCCCTTCAGCGAGCTTTTCAGACTCTGGCCTGATGGCAGCCATTGTCCCTGTCTCTAGCCTCCCCCTCCAACTTCCTCCACCCAGACCCAATCACCTGTACTTCAGCCTATCCCAAGCACACCTTCAGACCAGCATGCACACACCTCAACACACAAGGGAAGCTCAGGCAAACATAAGCACCACACATCCCACAGACACTCACGCAAGCATCACAGACATGCAGACACACCAACATCCACTGTCTCCACTGTGTCCCCCTCCTCCTCGTCTCCCTTCTCCCTCCCAGTCTCATCTACACTCACACCTCCATGCACTACATCTACAGCCACTGCTGCCATCACCAGCACACACACCACCACACCCCGCTAACTTGCAGTCACCACCCCCACTACCATTCACACGTCCCCTGTGTCCTCTCCTAGTGTGTCTGTGTCGCCACCTCCCAAGATACACAAACGCAGGCACCCACCCACCCAACAGCCATCCCCCTCACAACAGCCTCCAGCACATGCACCTTCACCCAAAGTCACCAAACGAACACCTCCTACAACCACAACCTCTTCCTCCACTCCCAAACCCCCTCTAGCTACCCATCCCAGTGTCTCCCAAAAACTTTTCCTGTCCAACCTTGACCTCTTTCCCACACCTCCCCCACCCCGTCCGTCTCCTAGGGCCTGACTCTCCAGGTCCCAACCTAGAACTTCAGCCACAAGATCTCCGGGACCAGTGGTGCCTGTAGTCACCGGAATCTGGAGTGCACCGGCCACCAGGGCAGCCAGTGTGGCACGGAGCCACAGCACGGACAGTCCCCCACCTGTGAAGCATCAAAAGTTGGCCAGTGCCCGGCGGGAGAGGGGGAAGACTCCAGACACCAAAGCTGCTCTCAGGGGTACAAGTGGGAGTGTGGAGTCAGCTACGACACCTTCCAAGGTGGGGAAGGGCCACAAGAAAGTCAGCAGGTCTGGGAAGAGCAGCACGGCGGAGAAGACCGCCATCATCCCCGCTGCCCAGGAGGCCACCGCCAGCACCTGCCCTGCTGCCGAGGAGGCCGCTGCCAGCACCTGCCCTGCTGCCCAAGAGGCCACTGCCATCATCCCCGCTGCCCAGGAGGCCACCGCCAGCACCTGCCCTGCTGCCCAAGAGGCCAGCGCCATCATCCCCGCTGCCCAGGAGGCCACCAACATCATCCCCGCTGCCCAGGAGGCCACCACCAGCACCTGCCCTACAGCCCAAGAGGCCACTGCCATCATCCCCGCTGGGCCAGACACGACCGCCAGCACCAGCCCCGCTGGGCCAGAGAGGACCGCCTGCACCAGCCCCGCTGGGCCAGAGAGGACCGCCAGCACCAGCCCCGCTGGGCCAGAGAGGAGCGCCTGCACCAGCCCGGCTGGGCCAGACACGACCGCCAGCAACAGCCCCGCTGGGCCAGAGAGGACCGCCAGCACCAGCCCCGCTGGGCCGTGAAGGACCGCCAGCAGCTGAGTCACTGCAAAGGAGCCCGCCGCCACAAGCACCACTGAACAGGGCACGGCCGCCACAAGCACCGCTGAACAGGGCACCACCGCTACAAGCACCGCTGAACAGGGCACCGCCGCTACAAGCACGGCTGAACAGAGCACCGCCGCTACAAGCACCGCTGAACAGGGTACCGCCGCTACAAGCAGCGCTGCCAAAGACACCGCCGCCACAAGCACTGCTGAACAGGGCACCGCCGCCACAAGCACCACTGCCAAAGACACTGCTGCCACAAGCACCGCTGCCAAGGACACCGCCGCCACAAGCACCGCTGCTAAGGACACCGCCGCAACAAGCACCGCTGCAAAGGGCACCGCCGCAACAAGCACCGCTGGCCCATGAGCGCCAAAAGCTCTGACGCTACTGAGGCCACCACGAGCAGGATGAAGCACTCTGGGCACAAGGCCCCCTCCAGAACCAGTGGAGATTTACATACACTACCTCTGTCCTTGGCAGGATGAAGCACTCTGGGCACAAGGCCCCTTCCAGAACCAGTGGAGAAAGGCATCCACTACCTCTGTCCTTGGCAGGATGAAGCACTCTGGGCACAAGGCCCCCTCCAGAACCAGTGGAGATTTACATCCACTATCTCTGTCCTTGGCAGGATGAAGCACTCTGGGAACAAGGCCCCCTCCAGAACCAGTGGAGATTTACTTCCACTACCTCTGTCCTTGGCAGGATGAAGCACTCTGGTCACAAGGCCCCCTCCAGAACCAGTGGAGAAAGGCATCCACTACCTCTGTCATTAGCAGGATGAAGCACTCTGGGCACTAAGCCCCCTCCAGAACCAGTGGAGACTGTTATCCACTTGAGAGACTGTGGCTTTGCCCTCCCCAGGATGGAACAGTGGGCAACCCACCCACTTGCGAGACTTGAGTAACTGTGGCTTTGCACTCCCCAAGATGGAACAGTGGGCAACCCACCCACTTGTGAGACTTGAGAGACTGTGGCTTTGCCCTCCCCAGGATTGAACAGTGGGCAACCCACCCACTGTAGAGACTTGAGAGACTGTGGCTTTGCACTCCCCAGGATGGAACAGTGGGCAACCCACCCACTGTAGAGACTTGAGAGACTGTGGCTTTGCACTCCCCAGGATTGAACAGTGGGCATGTGGCCCCCTCGTGGATTTGGCGTTGTGCACTCAACCGGCTGAGGTGCCCCCCTTCCCTCCCTGTGAGGTGCCTGTTTTATTGCTATCTGATGCCCCTGCAGTGTTCTCTCCGTCATGGTCGGTGATCTTGTGTGGGCCTCACCCATACTGTGTGGGCCCAGTGTTCCACAGACTTCAATGGAGCACTACCTGGACTACTATTCTTGGTGTATATTTTGTTTATAGTGTATATATGTATATTTTTGCATACTGGATTTTAATATATTACAATGGGTACACTCATTTCCTTTGGTCTTTGCATTCTTCCGGGGGTTTGGGAGGTGTAACTGTAATGTATCATGCTGTATTAGTGTGTGTGTTGTGGTGGGTGAGGGTGGGGGTGGGGGTGTTGCGTGTTGTGTGTGTGTGTCCCTGTTTTCTCCCTCCCCCCTCCCCTGTGTCGTAGGTGCAGTACTCACCGTGTTCTTCGCCGCCGGTGTTCTTGCTCCTGGTAGAGGAGCAAGAAGATAAGGGCTGGCAGGATCTGCAGCTCTGGTTCCATGGCGTCCGGATTCCTCGTGGGATGTGTAGAGGTGAGCGTTTTTCCTTCGAAGTCCTGTTTCCGGCGTGTTTATGTCCGCGGTGAATCCGCCCCGGAAAAGGTGGCCGATTGGTAGGTTGTGATATTGTGGGCAGTACTTTGTCCTCCACCTGTCTGTTGGCGGTGACCGCCAAGCTGTTTGTTTGTTCCGCCGTGGCGGTCGGAGTGTTAAAGTGGCTGTCTTTGTTGGCGGTTTCGCCAAGGTCGTAATTTCAGGTTTTTTTCCGCCGGCCTGTTGGCGGTCTTACCGCCCCTCTAACACCGTCCGCCAGGGTTGTAATGACCACCTATGTCTGGAGTTCTGACCAAAATTTCTGAGCAGCCCGAGGAATGAGCCTCTTTTCAGGGATGCATGGAATACAGCTACTAAAAAGGAAGACCCTCAGACATTAGATCCCTAGTTATTTCTACAAAGAGGGTTGTTACACAGGAAGGAGGGGAACACATCCCAAGCAGTTATTGATACCCACACCATTCAAGGGAAAGGTCCTATTAATTAGAAAGACACTTTGGCCCCAAAAAACTGAAAAAACAATACTCATTAGCTTCTTTTGGCTGAGCATTTGCAGCTGGGTGAAGAGATATTGCCGAGAGTGTCTGGTTTGCCAAAAACACAGTCACTATCAGCCTATGCGAGCTCCCTTGCTTCCCCTATCTGTGATTGATTATCCTTTCTCACAAGTAGGGATGTATATAATGGATCCCCACTTCCTTCCCACAGTGGGTGCCACTGCATCCTAGAAATGGTGAACTACACTACCAGATACCCAGAGGCGGTTGCCCTGCATCAACCCAATATGACCCAGATCGCAAAAGCCATGATACAGCTTTTCACCAAGGTGGGTTTTCCCAAAGAAATATTAACTGATCAGGGAACACCATTTACTGTAAGCTCATGAATCAAGTGCCTCACCAGTTGGGTATTAAGCAAATATGCATTGCAGCCTACCATCCTCAGACAGATGGCCTCATACAAATGTACAATGCCACTTAGAAAATCATACTAAAGAAACTGTTAGATGAGGAGGCGTGGAAATGGGAGCAGATGCTACCATTAGCCATTTTCGCTATATGTTGCAAGGTCCATAGCACAATGGGATTCTCACCCTTTGAGTTACTATTAAGCTGAAAGCCATGCACATTGTTGAACATGGTCCAGCAAGAGTGGGAGCAGGAAAAGGATGATATGAAACTCCTCCTGGAATATGTCTCCAACCTAAAGACCTACTTAAACTAGATACAGAAAATAATGAAAACCAATCTAGAGAAGTCCCAACAGACACAGAAAACCCAATATGACAAGAAAACAAAATTAAGAGTATTTGCTGTAAGAGATCCAGTACTCCTCATGTTGCCACCCTCTGAAAATAAACTGTTGTGTCAATGGCAGGGCCCATATATAGTGTTGGGGCAGGTAACCCTAGGTTACCTATAGAGTGGAAGTTAACAAGAAAAGGAAGGAGCCACAGATCTACCATGTGAACCTACTTAAGAAATGGGTAGGACCCCTCATGGTCCTTTTTGGAGGTTTTGGAAAAAAGGATACACCGAGCCTCTGGTGTATTAATCCAGAACTCATGTGAGATCTAAAACAGGATCTGAAAGAGTATTTGAGGCCTTACTTTGAAGTGTTTTTCACAATTCCAGGAAAGACTAACATCATCCACCACTCAGTAACCACCTAGCCTGGGGAGAAGGTATGCCTTAGGCCGTATAGGATCCCTGCAGCACATAGAGAGGCCATTGAGAAAGAGGTACAGAATATGTTACAAATGGGTGTTATAGAGCCCTGTGCCAGCGAGTGAAACTCCCCTATCGTGTTAGTGCCAAAACCAGGTGGGTCTTTCTGATTTTGTATTGATTTCAGTGAAGTAAATAAAATATCAAAGTTCAATACCTACCCCCTCCCTTGTATTGACAAGAGGATAGAGAAGCTAGGTGATGCCCAATACATAAGCACGCTGAATCTGTGCAAAGGATATTGGCAAGTCCCCCTCAAACCCAGTGATAAGGAGCAGGCAGCCTTTTCTACCCCGGGAGGGTTATACCAATTTGCAGTTTTGCCCTTTGGGCTACACAGGGCCACAGCAACATTTCAGAGCATGATGACTAGCATCTTATGACCTCAAAGAGCTTACCCTTATGCAAATATTGACAACATCATCATTTCCAGTCGCATCTGGGATGCTCACCTAAAACATTTACAGGACATCCTACAAGCCTCAGTAGTGGTCGGACCATAAGTAAATCTTGCAGAAAGTCACCTTGCAGCCAAACGTGTAGAGTACTTGGGATATTTGTTAGGGGAAGGTCATCTACAACCTCAATCTGAAAAGGTTTCTGCTATGCGGCAAGTACCCTTCGCGGAAACAGAAACTGATGCTTCAGGCATAGGTCTTGAAGCAGTCCTTTTTTAAATCAACAAAGCAGTAGTATATTTTTCTGTTGCATGATACCAATAAAATACCATAACTAAATCAAATCAGCCTCTGAAGCCATATATCCACCCATCCCTCCTACACTAGCATAGAGTGCAGTGGTGCATAGTAGAGCCCAGTGGTGCAGAGTAGTGGTGCAGAGTAGAATGGTGTAGAGTGGTGCAGCACAGAGTGGCATAGAGTGCAGTGGCATACAGTAGATTGTTTTAGTGCAGAGTGAAGTGGCTTCGAGTGGAGTGGTTCAGGGCAGAGTGAAGTGGTTTGGTAGAGTGAAGTGGCTTAGAGTAGCACTGTAGAGTGCACTGCAATAGAGTGGAATGGTGCACAGTAAAGTACAGAAGTGTAGAGCACAGTGCTGCAGAGTAGTTTTGTAGAGTTCAGTGTTGCAGTCTACAGTGTCATAGAGTGCAAAATATATTGGTATAGTGCAGCAGTACAGAGTAAAATAGAGTGGGAGAGTGCAGTGTTGCAGAGTGCAGTGTACAGTGGCGTGGAGTGCATTGTTTTCAGTAAAGTAATGTAGAGTGCATTGGCGTAGAGTGCAGTTGTCTAGAGCGGAATAGTGCAGAGCTTAGAGGACAATGGATTAGAGTAGATCATTTCTGAACTGAGTGGCATAGAGTTCAGTGGCAGAGAATGCAGTGTTGCAGAGTAGACTGCCGTAGAGTGCAGTGGTGTATAGTAGAGTGCCTTAGAGTACATTGTGTAGATTGCAGTTGAATAGGGTTGTGCAGAGAAGAGCGGCATAGAGAGAGGTGTGACACCAATTACAGTGGTGCAGAGTAAAACAGAGTGTCTTAGAGTGCAGTGACATAGAGTACAATGGTGTAGAGAGCAGTGGCATTGACTGTTGTAGGGTATGGTGGCATAGAGTGCAGTGGTGCAGAGTAGTTTGCATAAAGTGCATTATTGTTGAGTTAAGTAGTGTAGAGTACATAGAGTAGGGTGGCACAGGGTGGAATGGTGCAGCGTAAATTGCAGTGGCATTGTGTGGAGTGGCGCAGAGCAGACCGCTTCAGATTAGAGTGAAGTAGTATAGAGTGGGGTAGTGCACTTCAGAGTGGAGGGGTGCAAGATAGAGTGCAGTGGCACAGTGCAGATTAGTGTGGTGTTAAGTGGATGGCAGAGTGCACTGGCGTAGAGTGGTGTGGTACAGAGTAGAGTGCAGTGGCATAGAGTGGAGTGGAATAGAATGGAGCAGCAAAGAATACATGGTGAAAAGTGCAGTGGCAAAGAGTGCAGTGGTGCATAGTTGAGTAGAGTGGGGTAGAGTGCATTGGGATACAGTACAGAGGCATAGAGTGAAATGGTACAGAGTAGAGTGCAGTGACGCTGTGTGGAATGGCATAGCGTGCTGTAGCGTGGAGCGGTGCGTTGTAGAGTGGAGTGTCATAGAGTGGAACATGCATAGTGTGGTAGCACACTGCCATTACAGACAACACATCATTAACAGAAACGACCATTACATTTGCACAGATATACAGTTTTACAGATAAAACGTCACAACATACAAGCAATAAAATGTGTGGAAATGTCATTACCTAGTGTATTGATTTGTTGTGATGGTATTAAAATATTTGTTTCCAAAACACTTTGGAACTACCCCCAGTAGCCAGCATGATTTTTACATAAATCCTCTCCCTTTGAAGTCAGAGAAAGAAAAGTACTCACCAAGCTCCCTCAGAAGAACGAGTCTGACATTTTATCTCTGTATTTGATGCACAGAAATTGACAAGATAAGAACCAGATTTAAAAGCTTGTTTACAGAAAAGGAGCACTCAGAAGGATACTCTAATTAAGGTTTGGGTAAGGGAAGGGACAAACTCAAGCTGGACAGCCTAAAACAAAGAAAGCCAACAAATAGCAAGAAAAAAATAGTTACAAACCAAAAAGCCAATGGTAAGCAACTGGCCAAATGTATTCCCTGTGGAGCTTTCCAAATGTCTCCTAGATGTTGAAAGCAAACCAGGCAGCTGCACTGTCTGGTAGGCTTGGCCCTCAAAAAATGTTACTGTCTGTTCTCCAAATGGCTGGAGGCATATCCCACAAGGAGAAGTAGAATGCCTTACTGTTGCCAAATTGCGGTTCAGGGATTGATACCTAGATTTGGCATACCCACTTTCATTGAAACAGATTGTGGTGAGGATAATCTGCACAATATTTCATGTCATTCAGCATTTTCATTGTAGTTATCCTCTGGATTGGTGGAGAGAATGAGTGGGCTCTCAAGAACAAGCTGGCGAATGTGTGTTTCATCTGGTTTGAAATGGCCCGATGCTCTTCCTTTTGTCCTTATGAACATGAGAAGTACCCCTAACAAGACATCGATGTTACCTGCTCATGAGACAGTGATGGGCAAAGCAATGAGACTTGCATTTGTACCTTCAGCTGCACTAGATTCAATAACTGATGACATCCTGTTGAGCTGATCAAGGGTCCGGCTGACATGGTTAAATCTATCTCTCACAAGGTGAATGTGTTTACAGAAGGCTACAAAGACATACCCTGCCACTAGCTAAATGCTGGTGACTGGATCGTGATCTGTAAGCATGTCTGAAAAGGGTGCCTAAAGGAGAAGTGGAAGGGCCCTTACCAGATTGTGTTAACAAATACAGCAATCAAGTGGGCAGGAGTGCCTCAGTGGATCCTTCGCTGATCACATGAAAAGAATGAGAGGAGCTGAAACAGTGGATGAAGCCTGTGATCAAAACTCAGAGTACATACAGATGTCTGAAAGCAGAAAGCTCGAGTTCACAGTGCGTATCCATAAAGGGGGGTGTTGTGAAGATTTTTCTGAAACTGGTGAAGACATAGCTTGTGAAAATAGAGATAAACCTCAAAACTAAGTAGGAGAGGTGAAGTTTCAAATGAGCAAGAGTTCTGATGAAGAAAATGAAACTCAAAAAGTACATTTTCAGTGCGATCAGAGTGAAGAGCTGTTGCAAACCAAAGATCAAAGCATGAATGGCAGCAAGAAGAGGTAGTCTCTGATCAGAGCACTGCCAATTAACGTGATCTAAAAACCCAGCTCAAGACAACCTGGAGAGCCTCCACAGAAACAAGAAAAATGATTTTTCTTTAGAAAAACCCTCACCCACCAGGTGACATGCTTCATCATTGGGTCCATCTTATTCCGTTGTAGAACAAGGTGTGCCGCGACCAATGATTTACGTGGGAGCAGTTTTTTCAGACTGTGTAACGTACTTCACTGAGGTGACAGGAAATAGGAGTGGGGGGGTCTTAGCAGTAACAATACCTACCTACTAAGGATATACATTTATCAATACCTGCCCTAGTGGAGGTATGATTAATAGGAGTAAATGGAAGTGGGCTATATTATGTACCTGCCTTCCTGGTCTACATGTTTCAAAGCCTACCCCTAGGCTTTTCATCAGGACCAAGGATGACTCCCTGGTGCCACTCCTTAAAGAAAAGAAAATGTGTCCATGCATGTCCATTGCATGCTATAGATTAAGTATACTGCACCTATCTCATATGGTGGCATCAGAATTTTGCCTATGGAGACATAAAGGGAAAGTTTGCCTGCCTTAACCTCAGCAGTATCATTGCTTAATTATATGACCTAGGATAATGCGCAAAACGTTGGCATACAAGCCCCCAAAACGTGCAGAACACTTGCAGCGTTTAAGTGATAACAATGCATGATCAGATTCATAAGTGCTTATGCAAAGTAATACAGCACTAGAGAGACAAATATAAAGCACACACAAAAAGGAAAGTCTCTGTTGTTGAAAAGATCTTGCCTAGCCCAGCCCTGGCCCCAGACACACACCAGGGTGTTGGAGACTGCATTGTGTGAGGACAGGCACAGCCCTTTCAGGTATAAGTGTCAGCTCCTCCCTCCCCACTCTAGCCCAGGACTCATCAGGAGATGCAGGCTACACCCCAGCTCCCTTTGTGTCACTGTCAAGAGGGAATTCACAACAGCCCAACTGTCAGTCTGACCCAGACGTGGAATACACAAGCAGGCAGAGCCACAGAATGGTTTAAACAAGAAAATGCCCACTTTCTAAAAGAGGCATTTTCAAACTGACAATCTAAAAACCAACTTTACCAAAAGGTTTATGTTTAAAGTGTGAGTTCAAAGACCACAAACTCCACATCTCTGTCTGCTCTCAATGGGAAACTGCACTCAAAATATATTTAAAGGCAGTCCCCATGTTAACCTATGAGAGAGATAGGCCTTGCAACAGTGAAAAACGAATTTGGCAGTATTTCACTGTCAGGACATGTAAAACATATCAGTACATGTCTTACCTTTAACATACACTGCACGCTGCCCATGGGGCTACCTAGGGCCTACCTTAGGGGCTACTTACATGTAGTTAAAGGGAAGGTTTGGGCCTGACAAGTGGGTGCACTTGCTAGATCGGTTTGACAGTTTAAAATTGCACACACAGACACTGCAGTGACAGGTCTCAAACATGTTCACAGGCCTACTCATGTGAGTGGCATAATCAGTGCTGCAGGCCCACTAGTAGCATTTGATTTATAGCCCCTGGGCCCACACAGTGCACTTTACTAGGGACTTATGAGTAAATCAGATATGCCAATCATGGACAAACCAATCACCAATGTAATTTAATTAGGGAACACTTGCACTTTGTCACTGATCAGCAGTGGTAAAGTGCACAGAGACAATAAACCTGCAAAAACAAGTCCAGCATACCATAAAACAGGAGGTCAGAAAGGAAAAAGACAGGGGATACATGCCATAAAATGCCAGGTCTAACATGATCATGCTACCAGGGGGTAACTCTGGTGGGTGAGTGTTTTTCTAAAGAAAAATTACTTTCTCTTGTTTCTGTGGCGCTCTCCAGGTTGTCTTGGGCTGGGTGGTTTTTAGGTCATGTTACATAGTAATTTAGGAGGGCAAGGCCAGCCCGTACTTTCCTCCTACTTCCTCTTGTGTTTAAGAACCAAGAACACTGCCAATTGACAACTGAGAAGCAAAGTCAAAAAGACCTCTGTTGTAAAGAGAATGATTTCTGTGAACAGAGCAACTGGCGAAAGGACTGATCGGAATACAAGTTTGGGCTCAAGTCAAAGTTCGGACTTTGAACAAAGGTTTGTGATCGCTCCGCAAAACAAACTTCAAACCCCACAGGTATGTCCTAAAATATTCAGCATCCCAAACAGCAGCCAAAGCCTCACATTCAATCACTGAATAATTACGCTCCGCTTGAGTAATAGTCCGAAAGGCAAATGTGACTGTCCTCTCCTGACTCCCATGCATTTGAGATAACACAGCACCCAAGCCAGTTCAACTTGCATCCAATGTCAACACAGAACACAATTTAATGTCAAAAGCAGCCAGTATACCCGCAAGCAAATTTCATTTTTGATATTATCGAAACAATGTGATTGTTCAGTTGACCAAGAAAAATTGTTCCCCTTTCTCAGCAATTTCCGTAAGTCCTCAGTCTTGTCAGCAAACTTGTCCACAAATTTGGAATAGTACTCGACCAAACCCAGGAAAGACCTCAACTGATTCTTATCACTTGGTGCAGGTGCCAATCTAAACAGACTTTTCTTAGGTTTGATGTTCCCTTTTGAAATTGTGTACCCCAAGTAATCAATTTCTTCCACCAGAAAAGTGCACTTTTCCTGATTTAAGCTTAAACCTGCTTCCTCTATAGGCTTCAGAACCTCTTTCAATGTGAGATTGTGTTCACAGTTTCTCCTAAAACTAAGATGTCATACTGAAAGAACAAAACATTCTTAATGTTGTCAAAAGTATTTGTCATCATGCGTTGAAACACACTTGCAGCAGATGCAAGACCAAAAGGCATACGAGTAAATTGAAAAGTGCCTTCAGGGTTCACAAACGCCGTCAAATGTTTAGACTCAGGATGAAGTTTGATCTGATGATAGGCATTCCTCAAATTCAGCTTTGAAAAATACCTTCCCTTTTTAACTGCTGTCAACAATTCACTAATATTAGGGAGAGGATAGGTGTCAACCACAATGTTTTGATTTAAAGACCTTAAATCAACACATAACCTCACCCTACCATCGTATTTCAGCGTGATAACCACTGGAGAAATCCATTGAGACACTTCAACAGGTTCTATTGTACCTTCAGATAACATATTATTAATCACTTTCTTGACCTCATCTCACACTACAAAGGATATCTTGTGCAGTTTGTGCTGCTTTGGCAGAGCATCATTTTTCAAAATGATCTTGTGTACATACCCCTTCAAACATCCCAAAGTTTTCTTGAAAACGTCCTTGGCCCCCTCCAGAATATCATGCAATTGCATATCCTCTACCACAAAAATTTGATTGGGCAACCTTGGACTAAATACATTATTAAGATCAAATTGATTCATCCACCCTAAGATAGGTGGACCTTCAACGGCTACATAAACTTTCCCCATGACACATCTCCCTTCAAACTGCATTTGCTTTAACATGTATCTCAACAAATGAATTTTCCCTCCTTGATATCCTCCTGGAGAAATATCGTTTGGAAACAACTCCTCATCTTTCCAATGTTTTCTAAAAAGACTTTCAGGAATTATAGTATACAATGAACCAGAGTCTATCATAAGACTAATCTGAAATTCACCTATAGTGAAGAGAGCAGTGGCCTAGAAAGCCTTCACCCACTACCAGCCTCCACTAATCTCTGATCATCACTCACAACTAAAATTGGGGAAACACCACTATTGGTTGCTCCGGAGTGCTTAACTCCGATGTCGTCTGCTGCGCGTCCGTTGATGTGCGGTAGTCCTCCTCCTCGCTTTCCCACCGGAGATCGCCCCTCGGAGAAATGCGACTGTTTATTGGTCCGGAGTGCTTAACTCCAATGTCATCCGCCGCGTCGTCGAAGACTCTAAGAGCGGGACGCTCAACACGCCAAAATCCGAAAAAGAGCCATGGACTGACCTAGGTCATGTTTAACTGACGCTTGTCGCCAAAATGTGGTAAGGAAAGGTACGGTCCACACAGGTGAGTTCTTTAAATGTTGATTTATTCACGGTAACATGATCTAGCATCCAGCCATCAACAAGAAAGCCCAGTAACTGCTGCCTCTCAAATGTCAGGACGTTCGCATTACAAGGAACATTACATGTAGGCAAAACACAACATGTGCCATTAAAAGTTTAGGGTAAATCGGATCCTGAAATTGAAACAGAGGAAGAACCGCTTGATATAGACTGAGTTAGGCTAAAGATAATAGAACATAACCCGGAAAAAAGAGAAAACAAGGATTTGATGATTTTGTGAAATTAAAAAATTTCCCAAAGACTGAACCAGAACTTTGAGTTAAAGAACACTTGATAATACTTTGGAAAACAAGATGATTTTTGTTTTAAGTAGAATTTTTTAGTTAGTTTTAGTTTTGTCTTTTTGTCACAAAGGTTCTGTAAAATTGTGGGTATAATGATATTGATTGCAACATAAAATGAGATGGACTCCAACATTATATGCTCAATACACTGTGATGAGTATACCACATAATCTGTGCCACTCAAGATGCCGTCATCTTGAGAGGTGATAGTATTATCATACAAAGCACCTTGATTGCCCAGACCCTACCGCTTGCTCAACAAGCATATTAGGGAATGGTAGAGACATAAACAAGATCTTGTGTAATGGTCTGATTCTCCGGTCTTGATCAAATGGTGGTGGACCTCATCAGTGGATGCCAGCTCTTCTCACACCAAAAGCAGTGCTGAAGGGTAGCACTGATAATCACCAAAGAAGAGGCAATAGACCTGTGGACTGGTGTTGGCACTGACTTGTGCGCCAAGACAGATATGTTGATATTAGTAGGCTCTGGCCTGAATATCTGCTCATTGAAATCGTTTCACCCACTGCATTTGAGTCTGTCAAGCCAATGCTTGATCACAAAAGGTCTTGTAAGAATCCTGAAGACAGATATTTAGTCTCTCTGGAAAAGCAATACATTTGAGGAATACCTCCAAGCCCTCATCATAGTCATCAGGAAACCACCCAGAGAGGACCCCGGGTGAGCATAAAAGTTGGCGATTCATGTGCAGTATGAAGAAAGCTTATACATATGTGGACATTAACAGGAAGGTACCAAATGGGAAATGCATAAATCCCTCTGAGTTTACATCAACATGGCATACTACACCACTACATTCCCCCTGTATCTAAGTTGTTAGAGTAGGCAGTCATATACAGCTACCTAAAAGCCCCCAGTACCAGTGCTCCAGAAAAAAGGAGACAGTTCACAAATAAGCAGATATTTCGCAACAGAGTTACAAGACCGCAACACTCAGCATTGGTGACCAGATCCTAGCCCAGTATAGCCATACTGATGGAAAGTACAAATGCCATTCAGTGACACAGCAAGGCTGTCATGGGCCCAATGTAAATAAACAAAAGAGAGCCCATCCTAATAATTTAGGTAGCAAAAAACAGTTGAGAATGAGTTGCAATGAAACCTGCAGGCCCTAAGCACCCACACCACTGCATCTGTTGCTCGTGTTCCAGTCTCTTCATTTCCCCATACGTCTATATATGCCCTGAATATTTCAAGCCCCTTTCTCTTTCATGTCATCCGTATTATGTGACCTTTCACCTTTTGCTTTCCCCCCACACCTTTTGTATCCCTCCACTTTCCTTCTCTTTGTTGTTTGCCATTGCTGGTTATAAATCCCCTCAGCCACCGCACTTTTTTCCTGCATCTCTTTTGTTGCTTTGTGTCCCGGTAGTGCTTCACTTTCCCTAATGCATTACTTTTCCTCTTATCCCTACATCCTTTCTTGTATATCTCCTCTTTACCCTCCTCTTGCATCTTGTGTATCTCATTACATTCTACCCTTTATTCTCCCCCTACTCCCACCTACATCTCTCTACTTTTTCCTCTCTTCATTGCCCACTGATTTTTCCATTTTGGACTGTATCAAGCCCTTCTTCTCTTTTTATTTTCTGATGTGTCACTCAAATACTTTTGCACTCTCATTTCTTCTCTCCCTTCCTTAATAAAATGTAATTTATCATTCCTAGCGAGAACCCTGATGTGCTCTTCCAGGGTAAGTTGAGGGGTCACAGAATGCATGTTGTTTTCTTTTGTGAGATTTTAATACAGGTATGGTAAATTGGGGTTCACGGAATACATGTCCTTTTCTTTTGTAAAATGTCAATTAACGTGTCTCCCACCAGCATATAACTGTAATTGGACTTTAACTTAGTAACTGTCTTTATCTCACCATAAGAAATTTAGTTTTATATTTAAAGTCAGCCACATAATTTAACTGATTAGTATCCTGTTCATTGTTTTCGCATAGACGTAGAAGAATCTGTGTATTATCAGTATACAAACTCTAACCCAGCTCTCTTGACACCAGAAGATCATGTAGAGGTTTTACATGTACATTATACAAGGTAGGTGAGAATAGTGAACCTTGGGGAATCCCATATCTCGTCTTCACAGCTGTTTCCAACAGATCTCTACACCAGGGGGCAGATTTAGCATTCTTCCACACAGTCCAATGCAGCAAGCCGCTGCGCTGCCGTCCGTGAAAGGGAAATGGCAGGAATCTGCCTGATTTTTCCATTATATGGTGCATTACTGCACTTTCTTATCGCTAGTGTGCTTTTGACTGCTTAGCACCGGTGCGTCATGGTGCAAGGGTGCCTGCGTTGTAGATAGGATTGTTTTTGTGCAGGAAGGAGTTCCTTCATGCACAAAAACAATCCTGAGATGCATGTTCCTCTTTCCATGTGTGGTACAGAGTGGCCTTGCATGGCTTGCTAAATCTCACGTAGGTTTTGTGTCGCCCTTGCGACCCCTTGCTTGGTGCAAGGGTGACACAAAACCCTAGATAATTATGGGCCTGACCTGCAAATCCCTAGTGTGTAGAAAGGATGCAAAGAGCTGTCCCCCTGAACCCCAATTCTTTCACCTGAATGTCGTGGTCAGTGATATTAAAGGCAACAGAAAAGCAAGGCAGCACAAGCAGTTCCGCCTTGTCCTTGAGAGCTACCTCCAGCTGATCTGAAGACCTGTATAATCTTAAACACCTTGTCCTAAAAAAAACTAGTAAGGGAGTTTCCTCAGCAATTTCAATAATCGTAGTAGGTTCTGACTCAGATTTACTTGGCTGACTTTAAGAATGTAGAAAATTGCTTTATGCAGTTACCTACCAATGATTTTCTCTTGGCATAATACTTTTTCTTAACAGTCTTTATTGCTGGTCTATATCTCTCCCTGATCTCTTTTGCTGCATGTTCCCACTTTGATTTCTGACACCTAACTGTGGTGGCTCTCAGATTACTTTTGATTAAATGTAGGTCTGTTGAATTGAAATGTTGCCATTCTGTAGCTGTTTTCCTACTAAACACGGCACGATAGACAACCCCGTCACAACTCCAGGCGTAGAGTTGATCACTATGTCCACACTGCACCCAACACCATGGTAAGACCTTTCTCATTCTCAGACTGCCACTTCTCATCTCATTCACCTCCCAGCTACCCGCAAGCACCCAGTTCTACTCCTGACCATCACACCCACTCACTTAACATCCATCACCAACCACTGAGATGCACACTACTCAACACTCGGTCTCTTCATAAACATGCCACACAGGTGTGGAACTTCATTGCTCACGGAAACATGGCTCAACCTGTCATCTGCTCCAGACTTCGCCAATGCCCTCCCAGCACGCTACAAGATCCTGCACCAAGATATAATTTCAAAACCCTGAAAAGGCAATAAAAAGTGTACTGCCAACAACGACCCAGACACCACCTTCATCGAGCACCCCCACTTCAAGATCCAAACGGACAGCAATTCAACATCAAGGTGGTCTAATAAAGACTGAGAATAATTGTTATCTCACTCCTTTTTCGAGCTGTTAACATCACCTAGTATCAGGACCTACTGACCATGTTCCACCAGCCTGAGAACAAAATCAGTGAAATCTTCAAAACATTTTTGAGTTCTGTGTGGTCTATATTAAGCTACCATAGTCAACATTGTTTTAGGCAAGGTGGCACATTTACAGGCAACAGGCTCAAATATGTTAGAATTATATTACTTGGCATATTTGGGCATCATTTTACCCTTTTCCACAATGACTACATTCCCACCCTTAAAATGTACTCTGCGAGCCAATCCGATGGATTAAACTTTCTGAGAGGACCAAATTTAAATAATTCCTGGACTGCTCATTCACACAGGCTTACTCTTTTGCAGGGGCATTTCTATTATTTTCGTTCAGCCGAAAGCAAACATAGTAACCATGAGCAATCATCAAGCAAGCTTTGAGCCTAGCTATTTTAAAGTCATATGAAATGCCTTTTCAGGTATATTCCGATGCTGCATCTTTCAGTGTGTTTGAAAGACGGAACCCCTTGGGACGGATAAAATATCCTTGTGCAACAGGGTTAATTTAACACCATCATAAGTAATCTGTGGATGGCTTCTAGCTGTTGTCATGGAGCCCCATATTTGAGATGTGTCTGAATTCCCAATTTCCCCAATATTTCCTCCACACTTAGGGGCATATTTACCATACTTTCACGTGCACTCCTCTGCATGAAAAGGGAGGGACAGGAATGAACCGTATTTAATTTTATGCAGCGCTTTGCTGTAATTTCCTTGCACTGATGCACTTTTGGCTGCCTAATGCAGGCACGCTTGCACCATGGTGGAAGTATGCCTATGTTGTAAGCAGGATTGTTTTTGTGCAGGAAGGAGCACCTTCCTGCCCAAAAACAATCACAAGAAGAGTTTTCCTCTTTCTATTAGTACTGCAAAATACAGCACACATAGAGGAAAACTGAGGAGAAATAAATATATTTCTCCTTGTTATGGGGTTAGCATTCTGACACATTCCCGGGTCTACCAGTATTGGTAAATCAAGGAATGCGCCATAATCCATGGGTGAATCCGTGGGAACGGCCACGCTCCCCCACTGGAATGCCTCCTTGGGGAAGAGTAACACAAGGCAGTGATTTGCACTGCATTGCGGTATTCCAGATTTATCAAAAAATGCAGGGCCATGCATGGTGGATGTGCTTGATTTGATAAATCTGACTTTAGTGTTGTGTAACCCTTGCGCTCCATTGAGTAATGCAAAGGCCGATGCTACACTATGAAAAATATGGGCCTTAGTTCCTGCCCCAAAAATACTTAACTACATTATCTAGTAATGTTGCATCGCTGACAGAAAACATTTGGTTAACTTGTGGCTGAAGGAACATGTCCAACGGAACTTGCATCCCTGCATTGCTCTGGAGCATCCACCTGCACTGACAATTTAGGACAGTCTTATGTGATAGAAGAATCCAAAGTAATGGGGCTAGGCTGTTAGCTGTTTTCTGTTTCAGTATCAAATGATCCTTTCCATAATGGCTCACACAGCTGGGCCACGTCCGAGGTTTCATGACGGTAAGCCTGCCCATGTTGAGGATACTTTTGCTTTGGCAGCCGCCGTAGCCTCATCTTGTTTGTGCCTGCAGTGGGGTTCCTTGAAATTAAGAACTCGGTCTGCATTCATCCTCCTGACTCCCAAGGAAAACGGTAAGAAGAAAAAGCACAAAAACAACTTACCAACAGACGCCTGTAACTATATCACTGTAATGGGTGCATGCACTATCAATTTATCAACCATTATAAAAACTGAAGATTTGTTTCTGCGATATAACTTGAGCACAATTTTAAAGAATAATTTTGTTTATTGATGCCTGCCAATCAGAAAAATCTCTTGACACGTATATCTGTTAATTATGAAGCTAATCTTTGACACTTTTTAACAAAAAGAATTAATCTAATTCCTTGATTTACATACAACATGCATAGTCGTCGTCAGACCCAAGGTGGAGTGAGTTCAGGGGATCCTTGAAAGGGTTAGAAATATGGTCTGCAATAGTATAGAATACTTCCATTGCCTTCCTTCCTTTAGGATATATCAACGAAATTAACCCATTCCTGACAATAAGGATAAACCTCTAGTGGGAAAGAGGAAAATCTTAGGTAAAAGGGTTGGGATTTGTTGTTTCCATTTAGTATTGACCATTAGTTGTAGTACTAGTAACATACTTTATTGTTGTAGGACAACACAAAAACTCTCTAAATCCCCACTGAAGGTACCAGTCGGAAGGAAAATACAAGAGACACCTATACTGAGGGTTGCCAGGCTGACCAGATGTCTCTCTCTCGCTCCTTCTCTCTCTCGCTCTCTCTCTCTTACTCTCTCACTCTCTCGCTCTTTCTTTCTCTCTCTTCCCCTTTCCCCTAATAGACTGTGTGTCAAGGTCCCACTCACCTGGCCATAAATGAATTCTAGAGGAGTGAAGATAGTCCATCCTCTCACTTCTAGGTTAAAACCAAATGCACCAAGATAACAAGGTAGGGCAAGTATCCCTTAGGGGAAATGGGGAATGGTAATTAGAAATAGAAAGTACAGGAAGATGATTCCAGAGGCAGTGGAGTGGGGAATCAGTTTCTCTGGTATGGCAACCCTCACAGCCATTGCTAACAGACCACGGCCCTCATTACAACCCGCCAAGGTTTGACCGCCAATGCGGGCGCACTCCCGCCGGCCCCATTTTGACATCCCCACCGGCCCACTGTACAGACAGTGAAAAGCAGTGTGGGGCTGCGCCTGGGGGCCCCTGCACTGCCCATGCCAAATGCATGGGCACTGCAGGGGCCCCCAGGGGCCCCGCAACTCCCCTTCCCGCCAGCCTGTCCATGGCGGTCTCTACCGCCATGGACAGGCTGGCGGGAAGGGGACTCGTAATCCCGTGGGCAGCGCTGCCCTGCGGATTAAAACCGCTGGGACAACCATGGTGGGAAACCACTGGTCCCGGCGGTGCGACAGTGACACAACCGCTGCGGTCGTAATCCGCAAGATTGTACCGCCAGCCTGTTGGCGGTACAATCGCCGAAACAGCCCTGGCGGTCTTTGACCACCAGGGTTGTAATGAGGCCCCACATCTTTATTAGAAATAGAAAACACACAAGAATTATGTGAGGGACTTGTGGGACAATCAACAGACCCCATGCATCCTTTACCTTCCCCCCATGCATGCAGCTTTTCACTCACTAATGCCCTTAAGAAGACGCCACTAGTCCAACGTTCCTCTTATCTTCATAGGAGTATCAACCTCCAAGGTTTCATGTTAAAGTACGTAGAAAGGGTAGGCGTGGAACCAAAGTCACGGAATTAGGTGGAGGAAAGTGTGGCCTCAGATACCCATCCAGAGGTGGAGGCACAGTAGACAACCAACTGGGCAAAGTTTCAGGATAACCAAAAGTAATCCACAGAACTAAAAAAATGAGCAAGGAAAAAACTTGTGATACCTTTCCAGGAATTAGCAGAGTTTGATTGTTTCAATACAGTGCACTGCCCGGGAGGAATAAAGAAGGGGAAAAAGCACTAGACAGCCAAGGAACAGGAGACACAGGAAAAAGGGAAAACATATCAAGAGCTATATTTGTGCATCCATCTGGTCAGTAGCCTGCCGAAAAATAACAGAATAGCCCAAGTGTAAAATTTTATTTTTAACTAACCGGTTCCCTAAAACAGAAGAGGATCACCAGAGGTGTCTCCCTGCCTGCATGGAGAGTGTTGAATGAGTCGGTTTAAGAGACAACTACAGCACCCATGTGGACTACTAGATCACACAGGTCTCTCTCTCTCTTATCAGGGAGAAGCGGTCTCTGATGTGTCTCTTGAGAAGGACTTTAAGTCAGCAGTGTGATCTAGAAATGTTTTCCATACTTATATCTGTGTTTCTAAAATGATTTAAAAAGATATACCTCAATATATTTAAAGGTTCTCTGCATTGAGTGGTTTCTTTCTTTCTGGATAAAGATGCCTAAAAGTGAAGTGCTGGATGTGGTGGATGCTCCAGTGTTCATTGTTTAGCTTGTCTGAGGGAAGAGCAATTTAACTAAGCAGCCACTTTGCCTTCTTGCTTGATTAAAATAAACGTGTAAGGAGCAGGTATCTCCTTTAAAGGGTTGTAAGGAGGAAAAAGCCACAACATATTTATCATGGTTTTGCATCGCCCTTGCACCACGCAAGGTGTCACAAGGGTGACACAAAACCCAAGTCAGATTAATCAAGCCACACAAGGTCACCTTTCATGGCCGTGGGTGGCTTGATAAATCTGGAGTAACCAAGGCAGCACAAATCACTGCCTAGTGTTACTCTGTCCCAGGGAGGCGTTCCATGGATGGAGTATGGGTGATCCCACGCATCCACCCATGGATTCTGGTGCAATCGCAGTTTTACCAACACTGGTAAACTTGGGAATGCGTCAAAATGTGACACCTTCTGAGGGGAGGTGCAAGAAGGAAAAATATATTTATTTCTCCTTATTGTTTGCTCTTTTTAAGTGTGCTGCATTCTGCAACACACTTAGAGGCCTCTGAGGATTGATTTGTGCAGGAAGGTGCCCCTTCCTCCACAAAAACAATCCTGCCTGCAAATCAGGCATCCTTCCACCTTAGTGTAAGGGTGCCTGTGTTGGTGCAAGGCAGCACATTGTGCACCAGTGCAAGGATAGGACAAGAATGTGCTAATCATGTTAAATATGGCACATTCCTGCACTTTCACATAGTGCCCCAAGGATGCTTGCTGCAGTTAGATCAGACAGCCTTATGGTGGTCACCCCCAACTTTTTGCCTGCCTCCCTCCACTTTTTGACATTGTTTGTGCCGGTTTTAGGACCCTGCGCACTTTACCACTGCTAACCAGTGTTAAAGTGCATATGCTCTCTCCCTTAAAACATGTTGACATTGGTTTATACCCAATTGGCTTATTTAATCCACTTGCAAGACCCCAGTAAAGTGCAGTACATGTGCCCAGGGCCTGTAGATTAAATGCTACTAGTGAGCCTGCAGCACTGATTGTGCCACCCACATAAGTAGCCTCTTAACCATGCCTCAGGACTGCCATTGCAAGGCCTGTGTGTGCAGTCTCACTGCCCCTTCGGCTTGGCATTTAAAAGTACTTCTCAAGCCTTAAAACCCCCCTTTTTCTACATATAAGTCACCCCTAAGGTAGGCCCTAGCTAAGCCATAGGGCGGCGTGCTATGCAGATAGAAGGAAGGACATGTACCTGTGCAGTTTATATGTCCTGGTAGTGTAAAACTCCTAAGTTCATTTTTACACGGCTGTGAGGCCTGCTTATTTCACAGGCTAACATTAGGGCTACACTCATATACTGTTTGAGTGTAGGCTCTGATCAGAAAGGGGTAGACAAGTCATATTTAGTATGGCCAGAATTGTAATACAAAATCCTGCTGACAGCTGCTGTTGGATGTTATATTACTTTTTTAGAAATGCCACTTTTAGAAAGTGAGCATTTCTCTGGACTTAAAACCCTTCTGTGTTTTACAGCCTGTCTACAATCCACGTTTGGGCTGGTTGGCAGCTCCTTTGTGCATTTCACCCAGACACCCACAAACACAGGATGCTCAGTCACACCTGCACACATCTGCATACTGAATGGGTCTTCCTGGGCTGGAAGGGTGGAGGCATGCCACTTACTTTTCAAAGGGCAGTGGCCAGCTGTGGGAAACAGAGCTGATTGCAGAGACCCCCTTACTTTGTGCCCCCATTTTTCACTTTTTGCTGGTGTTTTCCTGACTCTGATGGTGCCCTGGGTATTGCTAACCAGTCCCAGGGCCTGTGCTCTGTGTAAAATGACTATGCAAATTAGGCTAATTATAATTGGCTAAGTCAACCTACCTATAAGTCCCTAGTATATAGTAGGGCATGTAGGTTTAGGGACCCCAGAATAGGTGGTGTCCCCATAGGTGCACTGCTGAGGTGCCCAATGTCATTTTAAAGGCAGGCCTACCCTGCTGGCTGCTTTTAAAGTGAAGTTACATGCAAATTCGACTTTGGAATTAAAAGTAGTTCCAAAGTCTTAGACTACCTTATTTTCACATTTGCCACCCCTAAGGTGTGCCCTATGTGCCCCTGAGGCTGGGTGCCATGTAACTATAAGCAGGGACCTTAGAAAAATAGTTTTATAAGCCCTGGTGAGGTGAAACAGCCAAATTTGTATTCCCCTCATTGTAGTGAATGGCCTCCATAGGCTAGAATGGGGAGACTTTATTTTAATTTCTAAAGTCCCATTAAGTAAAAGATACATCAAGTTGGGTATCAAATTATCCAGTTGTTGGATTTAATATAACTTGTTCAGGTAAAGAGTTTTAAACGTTACCTGAAAAGATGCCAACTTCAGCCCTGCAGTGTTTTTGCTGCTTTGCTCTGATTGGCTAGCCTCTGGCAGCCTGGCCAGGCTGCCTTGATGAGGTGTGAAGTGGCCTGGCTCAACACAAAGAGATGTGCCTGGGGGAGGAGATCTTCCCTCAGCAGATGGAGAGACAGGAAGGGGAGGGCTGCCAAACTGGTGTTCAAAGGCAGGGAAGGACATTTGGAGCACTCCAGCACCTCCCGCACATCCTGCAAATCCAGACAATTAGGTGCACCCCTGATTAGATTAGTAGAGGACAGGAGAATGGTGTGTTTAAGATTTTTAGCCACACCAGTGGGTGGGCTCAGCCAGATGTAACCTCCAAAAATCATTTTCAGCCAAGATGGATTTTTGAGGAATGTTGCTTCCTGGGATTGATTTTTGCCACACTTCCCAGGAAGTGGTCATTACAGGGGGAAGGACCCTGCACCTGATTGGAGAACCAGGACCACCCTATTTTTCACCCAGGAGCAAGGATAAAACTGGCAGACCTGCAGCCACACCTCAGATCCCTACCAGATTCCAACAAGGAAGAACTACAGAAGAAGGACTGCCCTGCTGGACCCCTGACCTGCTCCTGAACACTGCACTCTGGAGACAACTGCACCAGCTGCACGCTTGGGCTTCACCACAGGATCAACTTTGCCTGGCTTCAACTAGTTCAAGGAGGGACTCCCTGTTTGCTACAGGTGGAAAATTGGTAACCAGAGGCCCCTGCACCAACTCCTGAAGGAATTGACCAGCTGACTACTGTCCAGTGGCCAAAAAGGAGTTTGCGCCAGGTCCATTCTGGGAGTTGTAGTCCGCACCCTTAAGGACCATCTCAGAGCTTCTGGAACCTTTGGGTGAGCTGTGGACCTCAAAATAACCTCAAAGGAACATCTGGAAGAAGATCCAGAGGTTTGGAGAACTTTTGGAAAAAAGTTCCATAAAGGGACCAACCCGCCGCAGCATCTCTAGCTGGCTTGCCTCAACCACGACCCAGCCTGACTTGCAGGCTCGTCCCGGTGAAGAAAATCTCCAAATAAGGGACTAAGTCAGAACGTAGGAAGTTGACCGTGACCTCCCAGGCAGTGTATCCAAAGAGAGAGGGCTCCAGGGACATCGGATCAAGGGTCAGGCTTGCCCCGATCAAAGGATTTTCATCTTCAGACTAAGTCCGAAAGTAAAAATCTCCACCGAGGGCTACTGCGCCGCGTATCCGAGGAAGAGTTCCAGAAGGTCGAATTGGACTGGGGACTTGGTCCCGCTGAAGAAAAGCTCCAGAAAAATAACTAAGTCCGAAGTTAAACTTTTGACTGAGGCATCTGGCGAGCTGTAGCCGAGCAGGGCTCCATCGTGGTAGGCCTCAAACTTTAACTTTGCCTCAGTCGAGGTGCGACTAGATGACCAGATTGGCGCTATTCGTTTCTGAGTGCTAAAAAGCATTAATTCTTTAAAAATTCATATCTCCTGTTCCCCTTATCCTATGTTAATGTCAAGTTTTGGTGTAGGCTTACCATCCACACCAGAGGCAGATGGAGTGCGACTCCGATTCTTGCAGGTCCGGCTCTGGCCGAGGTAGGGGCGACCCTTTCCGGTAGCCACGGTGCTGTTGACAGTGGACGCCAATACAGTCCGTGCCTTCCAGAAGGATTCCCTCAGGAAAAACCCAAAAGGGAAAAAACCTCCAGATGGGAACTCCCTGGAAAAAAAAGAAGACACAAGAAAATCAAAGTCTTGAACCAGGACTTAAAACAAGAAAAAGCAGAAAAACAAGAGAAGAAAAACTGGAAATCTGAAAGTAAACCAGCAGGAGCGTAATCCCAACAGAGCAGTGTTGCAACGCAAGGAGAAAGAAAATCAAGGCCCTTATATACCTCTAAACAGGAAGTGAGAAACAGGAAAAGGAAAGACTGCCATCTTGAATTGTGAAAAGAGTAATGGAACAGATAGGAAAAAACGTTACAGGAAGAAAAGAACAGATGCATGCAGGGAACCAGAGGAGAGAAAAGTATGATGGGATAGCCAAGATGGCTTCCCACAGGAAGAGAAGAAGAAAGAAAAAAGAAGAACTAAGAAGATGCCAGGTAAGAAAGAGGCTGTGGAGGGCGTGCCCAAAGACCTAATTAAAGTCTGTATGCCACGCAAAATGCGTGGCGAGAACAGTAGCCCAATTCTGGGCTCCCGTCCTCGCTGCAGCGCTGAGGACAATCTGTGGCAGGAAAAAGGGGGCACAGCAGGCACTGCGGCACCGGAATCGGACCACGGCACCCGCCGCAACCCGATCCGACCGCGCCACCGGGAGGCACGGCGCAACAGTTAATGGTGTTTGTGTCATTTTAAAGATAAGACTATAACCTATGGTTATACATTGGTGTTAGATTTTTATTGAGTTTTGTGTTTTACTTATTTACTGTTTTGTGATTTTTAACTGCTTTGCACATGTCTCCTAAGTTAAGCCTTGTCACTCGTTGCCAGGTTACCAAGGGTTGAGCTGGGTTTAATTTATTGAAACCTAACTGGACCTAAAGGGAGGTTAGTGGCCTATTGCTAAGTGTAGGTACTTACCTGCCCTTACCAATAACCCATTTTCTGAAATTTTTGGTGCAGTGATGGGATCCGGGACGTGTGTTTAATATCACATTACAGTTTTAAGTAAAATAAGTTAGAAATCCTCTAAATTGACCTACAGCTAAAGTATTTATGATTTTTCACATTTGGACTTTTTTTTTTAATTACTTAATTTTTGATTTTTCTAAATTGTTCTGATCAATTGGTGCCAACGTTTTTTTTTAAGTGACCCAAAACTTAAGGGAGACCATGGCACTTGATCTGGCTATCCTACCCACACTTACTGCAGCTGAGCTTAGGGTGTTGTGTAGAAAGAGAGGATTACCTGCTACTAACCTCCTTATGCAGGCTGTGATGGTTATGTCCCTTGAAGCCTGGGTAGCGCAGAAAGAGACAGAGGAAGCTTTAGAGGTAGGAAGGGAGAGGGAAGACGTCCTCTCCAACCTCCAGGAGGAGGAGGATGATTGCCTCACTGTGATCTCAGCAGCTAGGGCCCCATCCAGAGCTAGTGGGAGAGGAAGGTCTGTAGCGTCAGACCCAGATGAAGTAGAACTGGGCCTCAGTGAAAGGGAACTTGGGGCCCAGGAAGCCCTCATTGCTTTGGAGGCAGAGAAGTTGGCCTTAGAGAATTAAAAGTGGGCAAGAATTGAACGGAGAGATGGTGGCAGTGACAGAGAAATGGAGGTGTCCATGGGTGGGGGTTTTGTCCTAGACTACCCAAGGGGGTGGTTCATGCTTATGAAGAGGGGGATGACATAGACAAGTGGTTGGAGGCCTTTGAGAGGGCACTCCAAATGAGAAGGGTTAGGCCTCAATACTGGGGTTCACTTCTATGGGAGTTGGTCCCCATCTCAGGGAGGGATAGGCTTCTAACCTTAAGTGGGGAGGAGGCAGATTCGTACCCTAGTATGAAGAGGTGCTCAACCCAGAAGTTTGGTCTGACCCCAGACCAGTACAGGATGAAGTTCAAGGACACCCAAAAGATCACTACCCAGTCTTAGGTTGATTTTGTAGATACCACACTTAAGGCACTAGAGGGCTGGATTAATGGTAACAAAGTAAATACCTATGAGGGCTTATACAGTTTTTTCATGAGAGAGCACAACACCTTGTCCAATTGTATGCAAGAAAGGTTACGCCAGCATCTAGTGGACTCTAAGCTGACCAATCCCAGAGAGCTGGGGAGGCAGCTGATGAGTGGTTAAGAACCAGGGTGGTTGTCAAGTCCCAGGGGGGAGATTCCAAGAAGGGGGGGGTCTGGTCCCCAAAGCCCTAAGGAGGGAGGTGGTAAGCCCACCACAGAGACTCCCTCGGTATACCAGAACCCTAAGAAGGAGGGGAGTAAATCCCACTCCCACTCTGACAAGCAGTGGCAGGGAGACCCAGGGTTGAAAACGCTCTTGGACAGTAAGGCTTGCTTTGACTGTCAGCAGACAGGTCACTTCAGGGGAGATGCAGCCTGTCCAGGGAAGGTGGTTAGCACTGGGCTGTCCAGTGTAGCCATGGAGGAGGACTCCTCAGATGATGAGGTCCTCATAGCATTGGGCTGGGAGATAGGACCAGATGGTAAGCCGGTGATCTCTGAGGGTGGGAGTAGGCACTTCAGGTGAATGGGATCCCTACCACTGCCCAGAGATACACCTGTGCCAGTCACACTATAGTGAGTGACTGTTTGGTGACCCCAGACATGTTTGTCCCAGGGGAGACTAAAAAAGTCAGGATAGCCACAGAGGAGGTCACCTCCAGACCTGTAGCCATAGTGCCCCTGGAGAGGGAGGGTATCCTTGACTGGTTTAGAGTGGTAGTCAGTGCTGACCTCCCCCTAGATTGCATCCTGGACAATGACCTCCCAGAGGTGAGTCTGGGCCCAGATGGGGCGGTCGCCCAGAGCGCCCCCCCCCCAAACCCAAAGTCCTTGGGAGCCGGTCCCTATAGTTAAGAGACAGGGGTCCCCAAGAAAAGGAAAGAAGAAAAGGAAGGGTATGCCCCTCTTAAAGAGAGTTCCAGGGAGCCAAAGGCCTTCTGCCCCAGTGGGGGAGGGGCAGAGTTGGCACTGGTGAGGCCTTACCTGACCCCAAGGAAGTCCTGCATAGTTAGGTAACTGTCCAGCTGCAGAGGGTTGGACCTGCACTGACAGAAGGGAGAGTGGAAGGAGGGTGTCTGCCACAGGAGATGGTAGCCCCACACTCTAGAGAGCAAGAGGGGTGCCAGGACCCCACAGTTGCCCCTAAAGCAGCTCAGCCACCTGTCAGTGGAGACCTTAGGGTATGGTTCTGGGTGCTGACAGCTGTCAATAGCCTCTGCTGGGTGCTAGCCTTCATGGCAGCACTGCACTTGGCCTTGGAGGCAGACCCCAGGGCCAAAAGCAAAGTAGGCCCCTGACCCTGTTGGTCATGGTGGGGTTGTTCAAGTGTTGGGTGACCTCTTTGGGTAAGCTAGGTGTTGCCCTAGCAAAGTTAGGGATAGGGGAGGTTGGCACCTCACTACCCAGGTTGGCAGAGAGAGAGGAGGAAGACCCCCCCTAGAGGGAAGTTTCAGTTTAAGATGGGTCCTTTCACTGTTGGGATGGGTTCACTGCCCAGAGGGAGTGACCGTGACAGGAGGATGTAAAGCAGAGTAGACCCTACAGAGGGACAGCCAGTTTTCCTCACTGTCTTCCTCGCCTAACACGCCAGGAAGACTTTCCCAGGGCTGGGCTGAGTCTCCTGGGCGTGTGGGCTGGGAGGGGGGGGGGACTTCTGTGGGAAAAAAGGGCTGATTGCAGATGCCCCCTGACTTTTTGCCCCCCTTTTTTCACTTTTGGCTGGTGTTTTCCTGACTCTGATGGTGCCCTGGGTACTGCTCACCAGTCCCAGGGCCTGTGCTCTGTGTAAAATAAGTATGCAAATTAGGCTAATCATAATTACCTAAGTCAACCTACCCCTATGTAGGTTTAGGGACCCCAGCATAGGTGGTGCCCCCATAGGTGCATTGCTGAGGTGCCCAGTGTCATTTTAAAGGCAGACCTGCCTTGCTGGCTGCTTTTGAATTAAAGTTACATGCAAATTCAACTTTGGAATTAAAAGTAGTTTCAAAGTCTTAAACTACCTTATTTTTACATAAATGTCACCCCTAAGATGTGCCCTAGGTGCCCCTAGGGCTGGGTGCCATATAACTATAAGCAGGGACCTTATAAAAATAGTTTTATAAGCCCTGGTGAGGCAAAACAGCCAAATTCGTTTTTCCCTCATTGTAGGGAATGGCCTCAATAGGCTAGAATGGTTAGACTTTATATTAATTGAAAAAGTCCCCTTAAGTAAAAGATGTCTCAAGTTTGGTATCCAATTAATTGTTATAATAAATCCCACAACTTTCAGCTACCAAGGGTTGAGCTGGGTTTCATTTAGTGAGACCTAACTGGACCTAAGTGGAGGTTAGTGGCCTATTGCTAAGTGTAGGTACTTACCTGCCCTTACCAATAGCCCATTTCTAACACCTGCCCTCACACAAAGTACTGCCAAACCCCCTACTGGGACCCTAGCAGACAGGGTTGTACTGAAAGGGGACCTTGTGCACTTCAAAACCACTCTTTGAAGTCTCCCCTCTTCAAAGGCACTTTTGGGTATTTAAACTGGGTCCCTGACCCTACCAAATTAGACACTTCTGGAGTCTGACACTCTGCACCAGAACTTGCAACCTGCCAAGAGAAGCTGTCTGGCTGCCCAAAGGACTCACGTGGACTGCTTTGCTGTAAAGGACTGCTGCCTTGCTGTTGTCCTGCTGGCCTCTCGCTCTGCTGAGAAGTGCTCTCCAAGGGCTTGGATTGAGCTTGCTTCCTGTTTCCTGAAGTCTCAGGGCCAAAAAGACTTCATCTCTGCAAAGTAACTCCTTGTGTGGCAAAAATCGACGCACAGCCTGCTGGAATTGACGCACAGTCTGCCCAGCGTTGGGAAAATCACTGCATCACAAAAAAGGAATGGCACGGCTGACTCCCGGAGTGAAGATCGACGCATCACCAGCATTGCGACCAGAAATTCAACGCACAGCCCACAGGATTGATGCATTGGCGAGCCGGAATGATGCAGCCCGACCTCCTGCCTGAGGAATCAATGCAGCTCCTGCGTACGACAGAAACTCTGACGTTTCACCCATCAGATCGACGCAGCACCTGTGACTTCATCCAGCATGCCAGGATTTCCATGCATCGTCCCTGGGCATCAAAAGACCCCGCATCACAAAGAGGATTCAAGCCTTTGTGCCGAAATTCAACGCACAGCTCTTGCCGCTTAGAAAAGAATCAACGCATCATCTGTATGCGCCTGGAAATTTGACACACACCCTTCATTTTCCACGCATCTCCTCCTCTGCGGTCCTCGTATGTGTAATTTTGATGCAAATCAGCTACTTTGTGCTGGCAAGAGACAATTGTTGCTTTTAAGAACTCTTCTTATGATTACCAAGGTGATATTTCAACTTGTGATTATCAAATCTTGATCATTTTGACCTTAATTTAATCAGATATATATCTTATATTTTTCTAAACCTATGTGGTGTCTTTTTGTAGTGTTTCCCTGTGTTATTGCATGATTTATTGCACAGATACTTTACACATTGCCTTCTAAGTTAAGCTTGCCTACTCAGTGTCACGCTACCAGAGGATAATTTGGATTGTGTGTGACCTACCCTGACTAGAATTGTGGTCCCTATCTGGACAAGGATGTATACCTCTGCCACATAGAGACCCCATTTCTAACATTGGTGACAGCGGTGGGATAGGACTTGGATTTGTGTAGTAACATACAATAGCTACATGTACACTACCTACCCACTACCTACCCACAGTTAAAGGTCAACTTGATTTTTTCTCTTTTTCTGAAATTTAGTTTTTCTGCTTGACATTTTAACCTAATCCTGAAACAACATGTCTCTGGCTGGGTTTCAAGTAGGAGCTGGAGAGTTCGACCTATTCAAGCTACACTGTCAGCCAGCTGAAAGGGTTCTGCAAGGGGATGGGTGTACCTACCCGGGGTGCCTCCAGGATAGAGGAGTACCAAAAGGCACTGAGGGCCTGAGCAGAAGCCCGTTCTCAAGATGATGTTGAGGTGGAGGAGCGAGACAATGGCCCCTCAGACTTTTTACCACCAGCAGTGGGGGATGTTACCCCTGGAATAGTGCCCCCTGCTAAACCAGGGAGCAGTGTCTCTAGCTGTGCCCTGACCGCAGAGGAAAGGAGGGAAGAGAGAGAATTTCAATCACAAATGGCAAGGTTAAACATAGAGGCAGTTGAAGAGAAGCCAAGCAAGCTGAGGCTCGGAGAGCCTTGGCTGAAAAGAAACTTCTTCTGGCTCACAAACTGAGTCTCAAAGAGCTGGACCTCACGTCTAGGCAGTCTGAGTCCAGCAGTGACGAGTGCAGCTTACATGCAGGACTTGCTGGAGACAAGAAGGTTCGTAGACCCAAAAATGTGGTGCCAAGTTATGTGGTGGGGGAATACATTGATAAGTGGTTGGCTGCTTATGAAGTTGCAGTAAGGGCTCATAGGGTTCCTGAGGAACAATGGGGAGGAGGCTTGTGGAGATATGTGCCAGTTATTGGGAGGGACACACTCCTCACATTAGATTCAAATGATCAGAACACATACTCGCCCATGAAAACCACTTTACATGCCAAGTTTGGGCTGACCCCTGAGAAGTACCATCAGAGGTTTAGAGAGAGCACTAAGCTCTTCACACAAACTTGGGTAGACTTTTTTGCTTTTTCCAGTAAGGCACCGAATGGATGGGTGCGGGCAGTAAAATAGATGACTATGTAGGGTTGTATAATTTGATCCTGAGAGAGCATATGCTCAGTGTTTGCTTTACATAGTTGCACCAGTACCTAGTTGTCAGTAAGCTGACTGACCCTAGGAAGCTTGCGGAAGAGGCGGACCTCTGGGTTAGGACCATAGTATCCAAAAAGGTATCTGAGGGGAACACCCACAAAGGTTGTCAGGGTTCCCATCAGAAGAAAGAAGGGGAAGAAAAACTTTAAAATAAGGCGCTCTCGAAATGCCCCCAAAGCAATTCCCAGGGAAGTGGTGGTAACCAGTCCCAGCCTGAGTCTGAGAAGAGGCCAGGGTTCTTTGATAAGAAGAAAGGGAAGTTTGTACTCAAATGCTTAGAGTGCACCAAGCATGGTCACTTCAAGGGCGACTCCAAGTGTCCATTGCAGGCACAGCCCCCCACTGGAGGACAGACACTGGGGTTGGCTAGTGTAGTGCTCGGGGAGGAGACAGTCCCAGATAGTTTTGGGGAACAGATAGAAGTAACCCTAGTGTCCCTGGGTGATGAGGAAATGGTGCCAAAAGCCCAAGTATAGGCAGTTGGTCACCATTAATGGGCAAAGGGAAGAAGTTCAGCGTGACACAGGAGCCAGCATGACTACTGTCAGGGGTGAACACCCCAACCCCCACCCCGACCCTCACCCACTACAACACACACACCAATGCATATCTATACATTATAGTAACACCCCACAACCCGCCCGGAAGAATGCAAAGACAAAAGGAAATGAGGTTAACTATTGTAATATATAAAAAATCAGTGAGCAAAAATATACATATATATATACACTATAAACAAAATGTATACCACGATTATTAGTCCAGGTTTTGCATCATTCATAGTCCGTGGACCACTGGGCCCAAAATGCATGGGCGAGCCCCACACAAGATCCCCGACCATGACGGAGAGAACAATGCAGTGGCATCAGAGAGCAATAAAACAGACACCTCAGGTGGAGGGAAAGGGGGGGCACCTCAGCCGGTTGAGTGCACGACGCCAAATCCCTGAGGGGGCCACATGCCTACTGTTCAATCCTGGGGAAGCAAAGCCACAGTCTCTCAAGTCTCTCCAGTGGGTGGTTTGCCCACTGCTGCATCCTGGGGAGTGCAAAGCCACAGTCTCTCAAGTCTCTACAGTGGGTGGGTTGCCCACTGCTGCATCCTGGGGAGTGCAAAGCCACAGTCTCTCAAGTCTCTACAGTGGGTGGGTTGCCCACTGCTGCATCCTGGGGAGTGCGAAGCCACAGTCTCTCAAGTGGATAACAGTCCCCACTGGTTCTGGAGGGGGCTTTGTGCCCAGAGTGCTTCATCCTGCTAAGGACAGATGTAGTGGATGACAGTCTCCACTGGTTCTGGAGGGGGCTTGGTGCCCAGAGTGCTTCAGGGCTTCATCCGGACTCAGTAGCGGCAGTGCCTTTGGTGCTCATGGGCCAGCGTTGCTTGTGGCAGCGGTGCTTGTGGCGGCGGTGCCCTGTTCAGCGGTGCTTGAGGCGGCGATGCCCTGTTCAGCGGTGCTTGAGGCGGCGGTGCCCTGTTCAGCGGTGCTTGTAGTGGCGGTGCCCTGTTCAGTGGTGCTTTAGGCGGCGGTGCCCTGTTCAGCAGTGCCTGAGGCGGCGGTGCCCTGTTCAGCGGTGCCTGAGACGGCGGTGCCCTGTTCAGCGGTGCTTGTGGCGGCGGTGCCCTGTTCAGCGGTGCTTGAGGCGGCGGTGCCCTGTTCAGCGGTGCTTGTGGCGGCGGTGCCCTGTTCAGCGGTGCTTGAGGGGGCGGTGCCCTGTTCAGCTGTGCTTGAGGCGGCGGTGCCCTATTCAGCGGTGCCTGAGGCGGCGGTGCCCTGTTCAGGGATGCTTGTGGCGGCGGTGCCCTGTTAAGCGCTGCTTGAGGCGGCGGTGCCCTGTTCAGCGGTGGTTGTGGCGGCGGAGCCCTGTTCAGTGGTGCTTGAGGCGGCGGGTTCCTCTGCAATGACTCATCTGCTGGCGGTCCTCTCTAGCCCAGCGGGGCTTGTGCTGGCTGTCCTCTCTAGCCCAGGGGGGCTTGTGCTGGCTGTCCTCTCTAGCCCAGCGGGGCTTGTGCTGGCGGTACTCTCTAGCCCAGCAGGGCTTGTGCTGGCGGTCCTCTATAGCCCTGCGGGGCTTGTGCTGGCGGTCCTCTCTAGCCCAGCGGGGCTTGTGCTGGCAGTCCTCTCTAGCTCAACAGGGCTTGTGCTGGCGGTCCTCTCTAGCCCAGCGGGGCTTGTGCTGGCTGTGGCCTCCTGGGCAGCAGGGCAGGTGCTGGCCTCCTGGGCAGCGGGATGATGGGGATGGCCTCCAGGGCAGCAGGGCAGGTGCTGGTGGTGGCCTTCTGGGCAGCGGGGATGATGGCGGTCTTCTCCGCCGTGCTGCTCTTCCCAGACTTGCCGGGTTTCTTGTGGCCCTTCCCCACCTTGGAAGGTGTTGCAGCTGACTCCACACTCCCACCAGGACCACTGGGATCGGCTATGGTGGCTGGAGTCTTCCCCCTCTCTCGCTGGGCACTGGCCAACTTCTGATGCTTGGTGGGGGACTGTCCGTACTATGGCTTCGTGCCACACTGGCTGCCCTGGTGGCCAGTGCACTCTATATTCTGGTGACTACAGGCACCACTGGTCCCGGATATGTTGTGGCTGAAGTGGTAGTGCGGGACCTAGGAGACGGACAGGGTGGGGGAGGTGTGGGAAAGAGGTCAAGGTTGGACAGGAAAAGTTTTTGGGAGACACTGGGACGGGTAGCTGGAGGGGGTTTGGGAGTGGAGGAAGAGGTTTTGGTTGTAGGAGGTGTTTGTTTGGTGACTTTGGGGGAAGGTGCATGCGCTGGAGGCTGTTGTGAGGTGGATGGCTGTTGGGTGGGTGTGTGCCTTCATTTGTGTATCTTGGGAGGTGGCGTTACAGACACACTGGGAGAGGACACAGGGGACATGTGAATGTTAGTGGGGGTGGTGACTGCACGTGAGCGGGTTGTGGTGGTGTGTGTGCTTGTGATGGCAGTAGTGGCTGTAGATGTAGTGCATGCAGGTGTGAGTGTAGACGAGACTGGGAGGGAGGAGGGAGACGAGGAGGAGGGGGACACAGTGGAGGCAGTGGATGTTGGTGTGTCTGCATGTGTGTGATGCTTGTGTGAGTGCCTGTGGGATGTGTGGTGCTTATGTTTGCCTGAGCTTCCCTTGTGTGTTGACGTGTGTGCATGCTGGTCTGAAGGTGTGCTTGGGATAGGCTGGGGCACAGGGGATCGGGTCTGAGTGGAGGAAGTTGGAGGGGGAGGCTAGAGACGGGGACAATGGCTGCCATCAGTGCTGAGGCCAGAGTCTGAAAAGCTCGCTGAAGGGCCACCTGACCAGAATGAATGCCCTCCAGGAATGCATTTGTTTGTTGCAACTGCCTTTCTACACCCTGGATGGCATTCAAAATGGTAGACTGCCCAACAGTGAGGGACCTGAGGAGGTCAATGGCCTCCTCACTGAGGGCAGCTGGGGTGACTGGGGCAGGGCCTGAGGTGCCTGGGGCGAAAGTGATGCCCACCCTCCTTGGTGAGTGGGCACGGGGCAAAGGCTGAGGGGCTGCTTGGATGGCGGTGCTGGTAGGGGAGGGGGTGGCGGCTGTACCTGTAGAAGCAGGGAGCCCAGATGGTGCCGCCACCACAAAGGAGCTCCCATCAGAGGACGAGTCTGTGTCACTGGTGTCAGCTCCTGTCCCTGCCGTGGAGCTCCCCTCGTCCTCCGCCCTCCGTCCCACTGGTGAACTCCGAGTCTGTTGTCTCGCCCTGCAGCTCCCTCCTGCTCTGGTGCCACTGCTCCTCCGCCTGATGATGCTAATGCACACAAGAACAGGGAGACCACAAAAAGGGGGGGGACAAAAGAAGAAAGACATGTTAAGTGCATGCATTACCGCTACCGTTGGCGGACACGACTGACACAGAAGCCCCCTGCACTACGCAGCGCTCTTGGGCTCCACTGTTCAATCCCTGGGACATGGCCTACAAGGCTATGGATGACATCTGCACACATGGATGACACAGGGGCATTACTAGGTGTACTTGGCACTCTACAGAGGTGGGGTGGGGTGCCACATGGCCTGCCTTTCGGAGCGACCTTGCCTACTAAACTCGCCCTGGCCTAGGGAAACCCACAGCCCACCTCCCCCACCCAGACACCTCCACTGCGTGCAAAATCAGCAGGATGAGAGTGTACTCACCCCCTTGTGGCTGCTGTGATGCCCTCAAGCGCCCATCCAACTCCGGGTACGCCACCGCCAGGATCCTGAACATCGGGGGGTCATGGTGCGACAGGCACCCCTCCCACGTTGGGAGGCCATCCCCAGCTGAGCCTCCGGCGTCTTCTTGCTCCAGCGGCGAATGTCCTCCCATCTTTTCTGGCAGTGGGTGCTCCGTCGGTGGTAGACCCCCAGGGTCCGGACGTCCTTGGCGATGGCACGCCAAATATATTTTTTCTGGTGGGCGCTGACCTACATGATTTGTACAGGGGGAAGATACATTTTATTACCAACTGCACCATCACAGTCATTGGCTCCCATCCCTACCCTTGCCATGTGGCACATGCATTCATCGTCGTTTCATGCACGCCTCATTCTCTCCCCCCATCTTTCATCCACCCCACTCCACACAGGCATAGCCCATACAGCATGCTCCCAGTGTACTTACCTGTTTGTCTGGAGGACCGCAGAGTAGCGTGTACTGGGGGAGGACCCCATCCACGAGTCTCTCCAACTCCTCCGATGTGAAGGCAGGGGCCCTTTCCCCAGACACTCGAGCCATTGTCTCTTCCAGACCGAGGTCACAGCAGCACTTGCAGTGTAGGTCCTCTCCTGTCGAAGATCAGGTATCGAGTGATTGAACAGATAGCAAATGGCGGTCACGTCTGCGGCGGTGCGTACCGTCACCGCCGGCGTACATCGCCATTGCCTCCTGGGACCCAAAGGGTCCAATGTTAACCAATGCAGCATTGCGCTGCAGTCTTCGACCGCCTTCTGCAACGGTGTACAACGCCAGTGCAGTTACCTCACATCCCATTGTCCCACTTTAGAGGTCAGGCAGCCGCCATTTCAGGGGCCCACATGGCTTAATTTTTAACTGCGTCACTCATACCTAGGCGTAGCCTCAACACACATACAGGCCACTTTTCGGATTAGGATTTGTGTTCTGTGTAAGCTGTGTGTACGTACCTCTAAGTTGGTTGACTCTGTGCTCGCTGTTGTTCTTCATAGGCACCGTCTGCTGGGACATGTGAGGAGATGGCGGCATCCTCCGGTGTACAGACCGCTGGTGGACCTGTCGACAATGGAGGAAAGATATGTGATCATCACCTACAGGCTTGACCGTGCCACAATCCATGAACTGTGTACCCAGCTGGAGCCAGACCTGATGTCAGCTATCCGCCATCCCACAGGAATCCCTCCTCAAGTGCAGGTGCTGTCAGTACTCCATTTCCTTGCAAGTGGGTCATTTCAAACAAAAGTGGCCATAGCATCAGGGATGTCCCAGCCTATGTTTTCCAACGTGTTGTCCAGAGTGTTGTCTGTCCTGCTGAAACACATGCGGAGCTACATTGTTTTCCCTCAGGTGGAGGATTTGCCTACAGTGAAAGGTGATTTCTTTGCCCTGGGACATATCCCCAACATCATAGGTGCCATTGATGGGACACATGTGGCTTTGGTCCCCCCCCCCCCCAGGAGTGAACAGGTGTACAGAAACCGGAAGAGTTATCATTCCATGAATGTGCAGATGGTGTGTTTGGCAGACCAGTACATCTCCCATGTAAATGCCAAGTTCCCTAGCTCAGTGCTTGACGCCTACATCCTGCGAAATAGCAGCATCCCTTATGTGATGGGTAAACTCCAGAGGCACCGTGTGTGGCTATTAGGTGAGCACCTGGAAGCAAGACAGTGGGAATGGTTGTCTGGGTCTGGGGATATCCCTACAGGTTAGTGTAAGTCTAACAGTTTTTGCAGGTGACTCTGATTACCCCAAGCTGTCATGGCTACTGACCCCAGTGAGGAATCCCAGGACAAGGGCAGAGGAACGCTACAATGAGGCCCACGGGCGAACTCGGCGGATTATAGAACGGACCTTCGGCCTCCTGAAGGCCAGGTTCCGGTGCCTCCATATGACAGGTGGATCCCTATTCTACTCACCAAAGAAGGTGTGCCAGATCATCATGGCCTGCTGTATGCTTCACAACTTAGCTTTGTGACAACAGGTGCCTTTTCTGCAGGAGGATGGTCCAGATGGAGGTGTTGTGGCAGCAGTGGAGCCTGTGGACAGTGAAGACGAGGAAGCAGAAGAAGAAGACATGGACAACAGGAACTCAGTGATCCTGCAGTATTTCCAGTAAGACACAGGTAAGAGTACAGACCTGCCTACAACATGTACTTTACCACTACTACCTCTCTACTGTCTGTCGTTTTCACCCAGTGTACGGTCACTGAGTTGTCACTTTCCCTTACGATTTCACTAATGTGGGTCCCACTGTGTGACATCTGCTTTGTTTCCTTATGGACTAGAGCTGTGTGATATAGGTATGTGGACATTACATTTGAAAAAGCATTTTGTCACTGTAATTGCTAATACACAATTTCGAAATCACAGACTGACTCCAGATAGTTTTGTGCTTCAAGGGTGTTTATTGAAGTGCTCAATATTGGAGGGGGTTGTAAAATGGGGAGGGGGGATGGTGGAGGAATGTGCATGGCAGAGTCCAGTCTATTAGTGTCACAGGTGCATTGCCCACATGGGCATAGGAAGTGAAGCTGGGGCAGTTTGAGGATGGACAGGGTGACAAAGTGGGACAGAAAGATGACATTCAGGGTGGTCTCATTTCTTGGCGGGGGTCTTGGCATCGTTCTCTGTCTTTGTCCTGGATCTCAGGGACCGTTTGCGGGGTGGTACTCCCTCTGCAGGGGTTGGGGTGCTGGTGGTCCTGTGGTGGGGCATCCTGTCCACTAGCGCCGGCGGAGGTGGTGGGCAGTTCATCGTCCATGCTAGTGTCAGGGGCCCCTTTTTGTGCCACAGTGTCCCTCCTGGTGTTGAGTACTTCCTTCAGCACCCCTACGATGATGCCCAGGGTGGAATTGATGGTTCTGAGTTCCTCCCTGAAGCCCAAATACTGTGCCTCCTGCAGCCGCTGGGTCTCCTGAAACTTGGCCAGTACCGTTGCCATCGTCTCCTGGGAGTGGTGGTAGGCTCCCATGATGGAGGAGAGTGCCTCGTGGAGAGTGGGTTCCATTGGCCTGTCCTCCCCCGTCGCACAGCAGCCCTCCCAGTTCCCCTGTGTTCCTGTGCCTCCGTCTCCTGTACCGTGTGTCCACTACCACTGCCCCCAGGTCCCTGTTGTTGTTGGGGTGGTGGGTTAGCCTGGGTTCCCTGTAGTGGTGGACACACTGGTGATTGATGTGTCCTGGGGACAGAGGTATGGGCCCGCTGGGTGGGTGCTGTGCTGGTGTTTCTAGCGGGAGGAAGGTCTGTAGTGGTCTGTGACTGTGTGAGGGGAACCGACTGTCCAGAGGTCCCCGATGGGCCGGGCTGGTCATCTAGATCCAGTTGGACAGAGCTGCTGTCATCACTGTTGGCCTCTTCTGTTGGTGGTGTGGACATGTTTGGACCCTCCTGTCCGGTGACGTTGGGTAGGGGTCCTGCAGGGGTATAAAAGGATGTTTATTACATCTGTGTGTGCCATGGTGTGCAATGGGTGGGTGACTGTGTACCCCAGTGCTTGCATTCTTGTGTGGGACCTTGTGTGATGGTGGTTTATGGGGTGTATTGGTATGTGCAGGGGCCATGCTTTGGTGATGGGTGTCCATGCTTTGGCGTTGCATGCAGGGCTTGGTGTTGGGATGGGTGGTTTGTGATATTGGGACATTTGTGAGGAGTTGGAGTGATGGGGGTGAGGGCGGGGTATGTGATGGCATGCAGGTAGAGTGGGGGATGTAATAGTTAAGATTTGACTTACCAGAGTCCATTCCTCCATCTACTCCTGTGAGGCCCTCCGGATGCAGAATCGCCAAGACCTGCTCCTCCCATGTTAGTTGTGGGGGATGAGGTGGGGGCCCGCCGCCAGTCTGCAGAACCGCAAGGTGGTGTCTTGAGACCACGGAACGCACCTTCCCCCGTAGGTCGTTCCACCTTTTCCTGATGTCATCCCAATTTCTTGGGTGCTGTCCCACTGCGTTGACCCTGTCCACAATTCTTCGCCATAGCTCCATCTTCCTAGCTATGGAGGTGTGCTGCACCTGTGCTCCGAATAGCTGTGGCTCTACCCGGACGATTTCCTCCACCATGTCCCTGAGCTCCTCCTCCTCAGAGAACCTGGGGTGTCTTTGCCGTACCATGGGGTGGTGTGGGTGATGTGTGGGGTGGTGTGTGTGGTGATAGGTATGCTGATATGTAGTGGTGTGTTGTGTGAGGTGCGTGGATGTTCTATTGGTGATGGTATTTTGTGCCTGCTTGGTAGTTGTTTGTAGTGTCTCACTCTGGCCTTCTCTCGGTAATTGTGGTTGCAGGGGTTTGTGGTTGATGTGGGTGTGTGTTTTATATTGTATTGGGTGTGTGGGAGTGGTGTGTGTATGTGTATCAGGTGTGTGTATTTGGACTTGTCCAATGTGGCTGTGTTTTGTAAGAGTGTGTGTATTTTGAGCGCGGCGGTGTGTACCACCAATGGAATACCGCGGTTAAAAGACCACCGCGTGGATTCGTGTGTTGTGATAGTGTGGGCGTATTTCTGTTGGCGTGACGGTGGAGGTTTTGTTTTCGCCAGTTTATCACTGACCTTTGGTGTGGCGGACTTGTGTGGGTGTCTTGATTTTGGCGGATTCCGAGCTATGGGTCGTAATAGCGGTGGCGGATTTCTGCGGCCGCGACAGTGTGTTGGCGGTCTTCTGCATGGCGGTAAGCAGCTTTTACCGCCAATGTTGTAATGAGGGCTAAGCATTATACAAAATAAAAGAGAATAGGTAAAAGGTAAGTGATGGTAAGTTACTCCCTCTGGAGTAGATGCAGGCAAGTAAGCACAAATGAAGCAGTCATGTGCGTGCATGACTCTAGAGTATGTAAAATCATCAAATTGAACTTATACTTTCCATCTCTGTCAATACAATTGGGTTTAGCAATGGTGCAAGCATGTTTGACAGGAGAATTCAAGCCCCTTAACTAGAATATCATGAAAAACACTAAATCAACTGCCACTACATTTAGTAATACTCTGTACATTTATGATAAAGTAGACACCATGATTTTTTTAGTCTTACATCAAGGAACACAAAAATCAAAGCAAAAGCAAATTCTAACTGTCTTCTACTGTGCAAATCTGCAAAAACAATTAGTTCAGAGATGAATATATAAATCTTTATTATCTCCAGAAATAAACCCTAACCCTACATCAGCTTCTTCTAAAGTGATGACCCTAGTATTCTTCTGAAGCCTGGGCCTCAAGGAGCTTCAAAAAGTTAGAAAAGATCAGTTTGTTTATACAGTTTACTTGGATTTGAATCAAGAAAGCAATCAATATTCAGTCTGGTAGTCCTATTCATGGAGGTTTTTCAAGTACTTTTCATTGATCCTCAGTCTCCTGTGCTCTCGAATCAGGCTCACGCTCAGCAAAGTATGTCAATTCAGGAGCAGAGTACCTTCGACAAGGCACCAATGTTCTCTTTGATCTGATCACTGCCTGTTCATCTTCACTGTCACTTTGCTAGCTTGTCTCTGTTTCTTCAGTGGCTGGCTTTGAGATGTGCTCCTCTGACCCAACATTTCTCAATCTCACCGTTTGTCGGCCACTCTTCTTTCCTTGACCCTTTGCTAATTACTCTTCTTTGCCCTTACTCAGGATAAAAGTTAAAGTTCACAGTCTCCAGCTCGGTTCACTCTTGCTACTCTTGGCTCATTCACCACAGGCTCAGCACTGGTCGCTGCTTGACTTTGAGCCACTCAAGCATACTGTTCTCCCCCCTCTGATAATTCAGCGTACTCAAGAGCTTAAATATGCAAATTAGTGGTTGAAGTCACCACCTCTTCACCAGCCTGTCTCATTCTTCAGGTGTGAAAGCATGTACCTAATTCGGAAGGTGACCACTTTTGACATATGATCTATGTCTGAGGTGTTGAGTTCTTAACCTAAACCAAAACACACTCTAACAGGGAAAGACGATGAGATTGTTAGCTATCCCTTACTTGTCAACATGGGAGGCAGTAGCTAATAATTAAATAAAGCATTCCACCCATCACTTTTTTATTCCCCTGTATATGAGATAAGAAAGTCTTCTCTACTGATTTTACACACCCTGAAACAACAGTTATGGTCCTAATACATAGAACAACCAGAGGACAAATTGTCAATGCCAAGTGCTCCGCGAGTACACTCTGGAAGACTTTACTTACCTGCCCTCAAAAACTGTTTGTGCTGTTCTCCCTCTTGTCACTCAAACATATTACCCAACAAATGCTAGGCAAATTCAGGAGTGCACTCATTGTCTGCACCATGAATACTACCGACCAAGGTAAACTACTGGTAATACATGAGACCACTACTTAAGTGGCCAGACCCTGGAAGCCTGACTGTGTGTGTAGGTGTTTATTCCACTGCCAAACGTAAAATTAAATGACTGACTAAGGAATAGAGTCAGTCAAAGACTATGGGGTGTGTTTTATTCATTGATATCTCCACATTAACTATTTTACATTGCACAACTCTATCTTTGGCTCTGTCAATACTTTCCACATACTTATTAACTCATTGGCCTAACTATATCTAACACATCTGGTACAAAGCACTACACACTCAAACCTCTGTGGAGATCACCAACCTTTGCCCCACTTCTCTGCACACCACCCTTCATAGGACTTAAAATTCCTATAAACTATAGTAATCTGAACGGAAATCACGAGCCATCTGAAACAACAACTATTCCCATCAGTGACAAACAATACCTGTTCTAATTACTTGTATTTGATAAACATTTAATATTATATATGTGACAAGACACCGTGGCGGTCATTCTGACCCTGGCGGTCAAAGACCGCCAGGGCGGAGGACCGCGGGAGCACCGCCGACAGGCCGGCGGTGCTCCAATGGGGATTCCGACTGCGGCGGTAAAGCCGCGGTCGGACCGGCAACACTGGCGGTCTCCCGCCAGTGTACCGCCGCCCCATATAATCCTCCAAGGCGGCGCAGCTTGCTGCGCCGCCGAGGGGATTCCGACCCCCCCTACCGCCATCCGAACCGGATGGCGGTAGGGGGGGTCGCGGGGCCCCTGGGGGCCCCTGCAGTGCCCATGCCACTGGCATGGGCATTGCAGGGGCCCCCGTAAGAGGGCCCCTACAAGTATTTCACTGTCTGCTTGGCAGACAGTGAAATACGCGACGGGTGCCACTGCACCCGTCGCACAGCTTCCACTCCGCCGGCACGATTCCGAGCCTGCTTCATCGTGGAAGCATCTTTCCCGCTGGGCTGGCGGGCGGCCTGAAGGCGGCCGCCCGCCAGCCCAGCGGGAAAGTCAGAATTACCGCGGTGGTCTTTTGACCGCGCAGCGGTATTCTGGCGGCCCCCGACAGGCCGGCGGCGACCGCCGCCGGTCAAAGTCGGAATGAGGGCCCATGTCACCACAATCCGCACAGAGGTGTCATATAATGGGAAAGGCCTATTAAATGTTGCTGAGAAGAAAACGGTCTTATTTTTGACTTCACAATATACAGGCATAGCACTATTATAGAAACCCACCTGTTACAGACAGAAAAACTAAAAAGGGACTAGGATGGCAAGGTTTTGTACAGTGGCCTGTTACCCTCAACTAAAAGTAAATCGCCTGGCAATCCAAACAGTTCTAAAAAATTTGGTGTTGCTGTACTGGTGAGAAATGAAGTACCTTGCACAACTCTCTAGGCATGGAAGGATATGAAAGGTAGGAATGTGCTTGCTCAAATATTGATAGGTATGCAGACTGTCATTGTGGGTTCTAGCTATGCTCCTAACTCGCAAGACTCCACTTTTTTCTCGACTATCCAGAGGTATTAATGAATTAGGAATGGAATTCAATATTATAAGGAGGGCTAGACCTAAGACATGATCCACAACAGAATGGGCCTGAATGGCTTCCTAAATGACAGAGCTTTTCTGACAAAATTAATGGGGGGCTAAGGTCTGTTAAAGATATGGAATCTTAGTCTCCTAAACAACAGAGAATACACGTTCCTCTCTTGGTTCTGAAATCTAGGGTAGACATTTTCTCAGTATCACAACCTATAATGTTATGTTGCAAGATCTTGGAGGTGTTTGATTTTTCCGGACCATTCCCCCGATACAGTTAGACAGGAAAATCACTATGTCCATAACAAAACCACAGAGACTGAAAAATATTGTGTTATAAACTGTCCACAGAAAAATACGTAATTAAAATCCCACATTAAAACCTATCTAAAAAGAAGATGAGCTTGGTGAACTAACTCTCTGAAGATCCCATGGATGGCTGGAAAACAAGAATAAGTGGGCAAGTAAGGAGAGACTCAACAATCACAAGCAGAGAAAAGAAAACACCCACTCAAAAGAGAAATTTGGAAATGTCTAAGTTGGCCCATAACACCCTCTGCATTTCAACAGCAGTGTGAACTCTTCTGGCTCAGATCCCATCATCACGAACAGGGGGAAAAAGCTGGCAAGTTACTGGCAGCTCAATGCAGGCAAAGTGTCTGTCCCTACCATTTATGATGCCAGAGGCAACCAGGTGTGCCACAGAAGCTAGCTGGCACATTTGCTGTCTATTACCAACCTTTATGTACCTGAGTCCTCAGGTGACCTGTAGGCAGAAGAGCTGTTCCTCTAAAATAATCTAATCCTGAAATTGAACGCAGTTAATAGATCTCTGCAATTTCACTTTTCATGATTCCCTCTTCTAGCAAAGGCCACATCGAGCTTCATTAATAATAAGGCACCTGAAGAAGATAGCTTCCCAGGCGAATGTAATACATGGGCACTGTGTGCATCAAAGGGGTTCTGTATGGAATTTACAGAGGCAAAAACCACAGGTTATTTGTCAAATTTCTGATCACTCTACTCCTTAACAGGGTAAAGTCTCCTAAAATGTCACAGCTACCATGCCATATATGTACTCAATGTGGATTAAAAAAATATTACTAAAATCAAAGGAAACAGGCTTAAACAGTTGATACCGTTGCTCACTCATACACCACACACAAGTAGGATTTGTCCTCAGCAGATCTCCAAGAAACTATGGCTCTCATTACAACCTTGGCGGTTGCTGAAGACCGCCAACATACCGTTGCTGTGGTGGAATTCCGCTACAGGTATTACGGCCCACATCTCGAAATCCGCCACAATACAGACGCCCACAGATGTCCGCCACACCAAAGGTCAGTGATAAACTGGCGATACCAAAAGCTACACCATCACGCCAACAAGAATACGCCCAAACTATCACGACCCACGAATCAACACGGCGGTCTTACAATCGCGGTAATCCATTGGCGGTACACACCGCTGCGCTCAAAATACACACACATTTACAAAACACAACCACGTTGGACAATTCTAAATACACAAACCTGATACACATACACACACCACACCCACACACTCACAACACTATAAAACACACACCCACATTACCCACAAACCCTTACAATGATTTTTTTTTTAAAAAGCTGAGAGAGAGAGAATAGCAAACACAACACCAGCATCCACAGGCACACAACACCATCACTCATACAACATCCACGCACCTCAAACAAAACACACCAACACAACACATCACACAGCACAAAAAAACAGCACCACACACAACACCCACACAACATCATGGCACCTCAAAGACACCCCAGGTTTTCAGAGGAGGAGCTCAGGGTCATGGTGGAGGAAAACATCCACACATCTCCCCCACAACTAACAACATGAGAGTAGCAAGTCTTGGCAATACTGGATCCTGAGGGCCTTGCAGGAGTAGCAGGAGGATTGGACTCTGGTAAGTCATATCTTATTTTCCAAATCCCCCCACCCCACCTGCATGCCATCACATACCCCCACCCTCACCCCATCACTCAAACACCTCTTATATGTCCCACTATCACAACCCACACATCCCAATACGAAGACCCTGCATGCAACACCTGTGCATGGACCACCATCACCAAAGCATGTCCAGTACAGATACCCACACAGACCCCAAACCAACTATCACAAAAGGGCAAACACAATTATGCAAACACAGGAGTAGAGGGTACCTCACCCAATGCACAAGATGGCACACACAGATACTAAAACTATGCATTTACTCCTCAACAGGACCCATACCCATCGTCATCGGACAGACATATCCAGTCCCCCCACAGAAGAGGCCCACAGTGATGACAGCAGCTCTGCACGCCTGGATCAAGATGACCAACCCAGCCCATCAGGGAGCTCTGGACAGTCGGTTCCCCTGCCACTGTCACAAGCCACCACAGAACCTCCCTCCTCAGGAAACACCACCACAGCACCCACTCAGTGGGCCCATCCCTCTGTCCCCAGGACACGTTAATCAGAAGTGTGTCCACCACTACAGGGAACCCAGGCAAACCCACCAACCCAAGAAAATCAGGGACCTGGGGTCAGTGGCAGTGGGCTCAGGGTTCAGGGGACAGAGGCACAGGATAATAGGGAATCTGGGAGGACTGCTGTGAGACAGGGGGAGGACAGGCCCAGGGAACCGACACTCCACGAGGCACTCTCAAACATCATGGGAGCATACCACCATTCCCAGGAGACCATGGGTACGGTACTGCCCAAGTTTCAGGAGACTCAGCGGCTGCAGGAGGAACACTACCTTGGGATCAGGGAGGACTTGAAGTCCATTAACAACACCCTGGTTAACATTGCAGGGGTGCTGGCAGACCTTGTCAACACCATGAAGGACACAGTGGCACAAAAACGGCCCCCTGACACTAGCCTGGACGATGAACAGCCCTCCACCTCCGCCGGCGCTAGTGGACAGGAGGCACCGGGCCAACAGGCCACCAGCACCCCACCCCCTGCAGAAGGAGAACCACCCCGCAAACGGTCGCTGAGATCCAGGAACAAGACAGAGAACATTGCCAAGACCCCCGCCCGGAGATAAGACCCTCCTGAATGTCACTCTTCTGTCCCACTTTGTCACCCTGTCCACCTTAAACTGCCATTGCTCCACTTCCCATGCCCCATTTGACAATGCACCTGTGAGACCAAGAGACTGGACTCTACCATGGACATTCCTCCACCATCACCCCAGCCCATTTCACACACCTCTCCACTTATTAGCACATAAATAAACACCCTTGAATCATAAAACAATCTGGAGTCAGTCTGTGCTTTCACAAATGTGTAATTGCAACCTCTCTATAATATAGCAATGTCAATGAACTTGTTTACATACCAATGTTACACAGTTGTAGGCCAGCAGTAAACATAGCAGAGGGCACAAAGTGGGACCCAGATCTGTGAAATGGAAAGCCAAAGTGACAAGTCAGGGTCCATACACAGAGGTAAAAAGGTAGATTTATGCTAGGTCCTACAATAGTCTGAGGTGTGGTAAGCAGTTCTATCCTCTTACCTGTGCCTCACTGGAAGTATTGCATGATGATGTTGTTACGGTTGTCTACATCTTCTTCTTCTGCCTCCTCTTCTTCACTGCCCACAGACTCCATAGCTGCCACAAGACCACTATCAGGCCCATCCTCCTGCAGAAAAGGCACCTGGCGTCGCAAAGCCAGGTTGTGCAGCATACAACATGCCACGATGATCTGGCACACCTTCTTCGGTGACTAGTATAGGGATCCACCTGTCAGATGCAGGCACCGGAATCTGGCCTTCAGGAGGCCGAAGGTGTGCTCTACTATCCTCCTAGTTTGCCCATGTGCCTCATTGTAGCGTTCCTCTGCCCTTGTCCTGGGATTCCTCACTGGGGTCAGTAGCCATGACAGGTTGGGGTAACCAGAGGGACAACTATTAGACATCCTCCAAACATTAGGGAATCTCCCATACCCAGACAGAAAATGAAACTGCGTGGGGACTTTAGGCTCACCTATTAGCCACACACTGTGCCTCTGGAGTTGCCCCATCACATAAGGGGTGCTGCTATTCCTCAAAATATAAGCGTCATGCACTGAGCCAGGATACTTGGCATTCACCTGGGAGATGTACTGGTCTGCCAAACACACCATCTGCACATTCATTGAATGGTAGCTTTTGCGGTTTCTGTACACCTGTTCAGTCCTGCGGGGGGTGGGGGGACAAATGCCACATGTGTGCCATCAGTGGCACCAATTATGTTGGGAATATGTCCCAGGGCATAAAAGTCACCTTTCTCTGTGGGCAGATCCTCCACCTGAAGGAAAACGATGTAGCTGTGCATGTGTTTCAGCAGGGCAGATAACACTCTGGACAACACGTTAGAGAGCATTGGCTGTGACATCCCTGATGCCATGGCTACTGTTGTTTGAAAAGACCCACTTGCCAGGAAATGGAGCACTGACAGGACCTGCACTAGAGGGGGGATTCCTGTGGGATGGCTGATAGCTGACATCAGGTCTGGCTCCAACTGGGCACACAGTTCCTGGACTGTTGCACGATCAAGTCTGTAAGTGATAATGATGTGTCTGTCTTCCATTGTTGAAAGGTCCACCAGGTGTCTGTACACCGGAGGATGCTGCCATCTCATCACCTGCCCCAGCAGACGTGCCCTATGGAGGAGAACGGTGAGCAGAGGGTCATACACCACATAGGTTTCACAAGGCTGTTTAGCACAATTATTACATTTTCTCTATGTGCCTTTGCCTGTCCGTATTCCTGGCCTAAATAGGTGTCACACCTATTTAGGCCAGGAATACGGACAGACAAAGGCAGTTACTTGGCCTGCCATGTGGCCCCCTGAAATGGCGGCTGCCTGACCTGTAATGTGGAACAAGGGGAAATGAGGTAACTGCGATTGCGTTGTGTAGCGTCGCGGAAGGCGGTCAAAGACCGCTGCGCAATTCAGCATTGGTTATCATTGGGCCCTATGGGATCCAGGAGCCAATGACGATGTACTCCGGCGGTGACGGTACGCACTGCCACGGACGTGACCGCCATTTTCTATTTGTTCCCTCACTTGATACCTGACCTTCAACAGGAGAGGACCTACACTGCAAGTGCTGCTGTGACCTGCGCCTGGAAACCACAATGGCTACAGTGTCTGGGGAAAGGGCCCCTACCTTCACTGCGGAGGTGTTGGTTGGTGTCTTGAGGGCATCACAGCAGCCACAAGGGGGTGAGTACACTCTCATTCAGCTGACTGTGTGCTTGACAAGGTGTCTGGGTAGGGGAGGTGGGCTGTGGGTTCCCCTAGGCCAGGGCAGACGCGCAAAGGTAGATCCATTGATTTGCAGCCTCATTCCCAGTCCAACCCAAAAGGTGGTATTTGCCCTCTACACCTAGTCAGGCTCCTATGGGTTCCAGCTGTGCATGAAATGGTTCTCGACAGAGTCCCCCATGGGCATGTGCTTTTCCCCTGCCCTTTTAGTGCATAGGGCTGCTCCCTGTGTGTTGTGTCCGCCAACGGTAGTGGTGTTGCAGGCATTGACCATGTGTCTCTTGTGTCTTTCCCCCCCTTTTTGTTTTGTCACCCTGTCCTTGTGTGTATTAGCATCATCTGGCGGAGGTGCAGTGGCACCGGAGCAGGAGGGAGCTGCATCCCACATAGCCCTGGAGCATGAAGCAACTGAGTCAGAAGGCACCAGTGGGATGGAGAGCGAGGGGAGCTCCACGATGGGGACAGGAGCAGACAACAGCGACAGCGACTCCTCTTCTAATGGGAGCTCCTTTCGGTGACGTGCACCTCTGTGGCCACCGCATCAACAGGTACAGCCGCCATCCCCCCTACCAGCACCTCCCTCCCAGCAGCCTCTCATCGAGTTTCCCGTGCCCGCTCCCCCAGGAGGGTGGGCATCTCCTTCGCCCCAGGCACCTCAGGCCCTGCCCCAGTCAGCCCTGCTGCCCTCAGTGAGGAGGCTGTGGGCCTCCTGAGATCACTCATTGTTGGGCAATCAACCATTTTGAATGCCATCCAGGGTGTTGAGATTCATTTGCAGCAAACAAATGCATACCTGGAGGGCATTCATTCTGGCCAAGCGGCCCAACAGAGAGCATTTCAGGCTCTGACCTCAGCACTGATGGCAGCCATTGTCCCTGTGTCCAGCCTCCACCCTCCAACTTCCTCTACCCAGACCATTGTACCTCAGCCTATCCCAAGCACACCATCAGACCAGCATGCACACTCATCAACACACAAGAGTGGACATGGCAAACATAAGCACCACACATCCCACAGGCACACACACAAGCACCATCCCCATGCAGACACACCAACATCCACTGCCTCCACTGTGTCCCCCTCCTCCACGTCCTCCCCCTCCCTCCCTGTTTCGTCTCCACTCACACCTGCATGCACTCCATTTTCATCCACTACCTCCATCACCAGCACGCTCATCACCACACACCGCTCACGTGCAATCACCACCCCCACTACCATGCACACAATCCCTGTGTCCTCTCCCTTTGTGTGTGTGTGAGCCCTCTTCCCAAAGTACACAAACGCAGGCACACACCCACCCAGCAAACATCCACCTCACAACAGCCTCCGGCCCATGCACCTTCACCCAAATTCAGAAGACGTACACTTCCTACAACCACTACCTCTTCCTCCACTCCCAAACCCCCTCCATCTTCCCGTCCCAGTGTGTCTAAGAAACTTCCTGGCTAACATTGACCTATTCCCTACATCTACCCCCCCCCATCCTTCCCCTACGGCCAGGCTGCCCAGGTCCCAGCCCAGCACCTCAGCCACCAAATCATCCAGCACAGTGGTCTCAGCAAGTCCGGTCACATCGCGGGTGGCATCGATCAGGGCTGCCAGTGTGCCACCTAGCGAGGCCAAGGAGCAGGCCATTCCGCCACCTGCCAATGTGAAGAAGGTGCCCACATGCCGGAGGGAGAAGCCTCACCTACCACCAAGCAAGGGCTCCTCCTAGCCAAAAGGGGACAGTGGCAAGGGACCAGCAGCGACAGTAAAAGGTGGGGAAGGGACACAAGGCGAAGAGCAGGTCAGGACAGGGCATGGAGGCTCTGGCTGAGGGACCACAGTCACCCCTTCTGTCAACCAGAACACCAATCTGTATGGCGGTGGACACCGCCACCTGCACCGCCACCTGCACGTCTGCTGCCTCAACAACAGTCCCCAGGGAATGAGACCTGCCACACTGCATGTGAAGCACTCTGGGCACAAAGCCCCCACCAGAACCAGTGGAGATTCACATCCACTACCTTAGTCCTTGGCAGGATGAAGCACTCTGGGCACAATGCCCCTTCCAGAACCAGTGGAGATTCACATCAACTACCTCAGTCCTTGGCAGGATGAAGCACTCTGGGCACTAAGCCCCCTCCAGAACCAGGGGAGATTCACATCCACTACCTCAGTCCTTGGCAGGATGAAGCACTCTGAGCACAATGCCCCCTCCAGAACCAGTGGTGACTGACATCCACTTGTGAGACTGTGGCTTTGCACGATAAAGCAGTGGGCAATCCACCCACTGGAGAGACTTGTGAGACTGTGGCTTTACACTCCCCAGGACAAATCAGTGGGCATGGAGTCCCTCGTGGAGCAGTGGCGTCGACCGTTCATCCGGTTGAGGTGCACCCCTCCCCCTGAGGTGCCCGTTTATTTTCCATCTGATGCCCCTGCAGTGTTCTCTCCGTTTCGAGTCAGGTATCTTGTGTGGGCTTCTCCCATGCATTTTGGGACACTGATCCACGGACAATGATTTTATTCATATCCGGACTTGTGTAGTTGGTGTACATATTTGTATGTACTGATATTTGAATTTGGTCTATCTGATATTTCTCTGATTACACTTGTTACAATCATTTCCTTTTTACCTTGCATTCTTCCAGGGGGGGACGGGGTGTTTATGTAATGTTGCTGCATGTATTTCTGTGTATGGTGTTGGGGGTGAGGGTGGGGATGTTGCATGTTGCGTGTGTGTGTCACTTTCTTTTCCCTCCCCCCTCCCCTGTGTGCTAGGTGCAGTATTCACCGTGGTCGTCGCCGGCGTCTTTGCTGCTCGTGATACAAGAGGAGGTAGACCAGCATCGACAGGACCTGTAACTCGGGCTCCATGGCGTCCTGATGTCGAAAGGTGAGTGGTTTCCGTTCCAAGTCCTGTTTCCACCGTGCTTTTGATGGCGTTGTACCGCCGCAGAAAAAGTGGCGGATAGGCGTGCTGTAATACAGTGGGCGGAACTTTGCTTTCCGCCTGTCTGTTGGCGGTTACCACTGCGGTGTTTGTTTCTACCGCCGTGGCAGTCGGAGTGTTAAAGTGGCTGTCTATGTTGGTGGTTTCCGCCATGGTCGTGATTCAATTTTTTTTACCGCCGGCCTGTTTGCGTTATTACCGCCGTTTACACACCGACCACCAGGGTTGTAATGAGGGCCAAAATGTTCACTCTTTCCCTCCTCTTATGGCTCCCTAACGAAGTACAGCCAGAGACACTTCCTTGACTTTAAAAAGACATTCAACAGATAGAATGGGACTACATATTTCATTTAATGCGTAGAAGAGGCCTGGGTGATGACTTCATTACTTATGTTCAGTGGCTGTACGATTCACCCACAGCGAAGGTTAACTACAGTGGCTTCTTACCAGACCCCTTTCGTATACAATTAGTGACATGACAGGGGAGCCCATTATGAACCTTCTTGTTAACTCTAGAACATCTGGTGACAGCCATAGAGCAATCAGAAGTAGTAGTATTAGGAACACTGGCAGGCGACTTTAAAATACTTCTATATGCAGATTACATTTTGCTAACACTTATAGACCTGGAAACATCTCTGCTGGCCCTCATGAGATTTCATCACTGACTTTTCCCACATCTTACAGCATATGGTAAACTGGGACAAAAACAAGGCACTCCCCATGGCTTGGATCATGACACAAGTCTTCGGTGTGGGATATATTTTTCAGTGGAAACTGGGTAAGCATAAATACTTAGGGGTCTATGTTAATAGGGGCCTAGAATGGATGTTGGATGACGATACAAACCAATTCATTACTAATGCTGCCAATCTCTCTCTCTCTCTCTCTCTCTCTCTATATATATATATATATATATATATATATATATATATATATATATATATATATATATACTAGCAGCCCTCAAACCTATTACTATGGAGTAGGGTACAGACCATCAAGATGATGGTGGTTCCAACTTCAGGTATGTAATGGACATGTTACCTCCGACAGTGACACACAATTACTTTCAATACATAAGGACATCAGATTGTCCAAAACACCCAGGTTAAACGTTTTCACATTAATAGCCAATAAGAAAGTTGGGGGTATATGGTGCTAAGAACTGAATTTCCCTGTTACGCATTGCATCTTTCTTAGCTGACAAACATGTTAACAGAGGTAAAGAAGAACCACTGTGGAAGGCGATAGAAAGATGTCTCATCAGTGATAGTTTGGGTTTGTATTCTCTATATGCTTCAAAAAACCCTAATTGACAACTGAAAATCCAGTAAATCAAACTGTGGTGAAAACATGATGGACCTTCCATAAACTGTAAGGAGTGATGCCAGGATTCACAAACATGCATTTGTTTAGGCCAACACAGGTAACAAAATAAGGGGTAGCATCATTCAGTCGGACTCACGGAAAATAGGAGAAAACCATACGACCAACTGGGGTAATGATAGATGTGGGCCCATATCCACTATTTCAAACTGAATTCAAGTTATAACCGTCACAAAAAATGGAAGCAAGTGCACCTGAGTCATTCTAAAAAGCATATTAGGACCACAACCCTGAGACCTTGGGAAACCCCCATGCTGCAGAATCTGAGACATGGGGTTAGTTATAGAAAACTAATGTCGAGAATATATATTATCCTGGTCAACTGTCTTTGTTCCAAACCCTGAGAGATCACCTATGGAATGAATGGCAAACATGACTTAATCATGAACACAGGGAAGATGACTGGCACAGGTACTAGAGCAATGCAGGCATTGGAGAGGACGCTCTAAATGTTACCATTTGAAGAGATTTTCTAATTGGCAGTGACCCCCCCAGAACATTGTCACAGCAGGGCTATTAGAAAATTCTGAATTCTGGGGGTTTCAACAGCTGCAACATGCCTGAGCATTGTGGGCACTATTCATCAGTATGGAACACCTTGAATGAAACCTCAGATAAAACTGTCCAATTTTTGTCAAACAACACATTTTATGCATGAGATATTTTTCCATCAAAGGCCACGACTATCAACTACACTACTCATGGCAACAATACGTATATTGAGGCATTGGCGGTCCCTTCATCTGAAGAATGGGTTACTGAAATGTATACACTAGACTCGTAGGAGCGAATCATACACAAACTACAGGACTAACCAAGTGTTTTCCTTGGCTTACGTTAGCCTTTCCATACAACTGGGTTAGTGCCTGAATACATCAAATTAGGAATCTATAACCCTCTATAAATAGGCATAAAAAGACCTGCTAGCCATAGAACCATCCTAATTGTAAATCACAAATGGAGGGTTGAGAGGTCCCCGGAGGGATGGAATATCCAGTCAGTTGTTGCTCGCACCATCTGATATATTTGACTTATATTGATCATAATGTTGAATATGCTTGTGAATGATCTCGTATGAGAAACGTACTTGTGATGTAATTATTGTATAACTATCATGAATGTATCAATTGGATAACACTTGAATTAGGGATTGAAGGGAGATAGCACGACTATCGGAGATGTGATGGTACATCTATGCTTCAAGATATGGCGAAGGAGACGCATACCAATACTGTGATAATGAGGACTTGGAGCATCTAATCTGCCCTGCTTATCGATCTCTTTTCAAACTGTGCAAGTACGATTCAATGTATACTATGAAACCCTTAGTTCACTGCTTAAAAATATATTTTATTTTGTCCTGGGATGTTAAATTGGGTCAGTGTGACAGCGGTTTTGTGAACGGACGTCCGATCTGCCCTTTTTTGTTCTATATTTTCCCTTTCGTCTATGTTTTTCCTGTTCCTAGCTTTCTGCATACTTCCGTGTTACCATTGATATCACTGCAATACAAAAATTCACTCATTTGGAGAATCTTATAAAATACCATGACGTTTCGGTTGTGATATGTAATATGTAACCTGTAAAAAATAACAAAGAATTACAACAATTCATGAAAAACTGGTGTGGTTAGGTTGATTAATGGCTAATCCTGCTACATGTATCAACACAGAACTGAAAGAGCGAAGTAGTAAATGCTATGTAGGACTAAAATTATTTACATTAATTAAATCTCATTCGTATGATCCGTCAAGTTATCAAGTTAGTGCTGCCATCAGCATGATAAGAATACAATTGAGCATTTTAATTTTAAAATAAATATATTTAATGAAATGGAACTGTTTTGCTGTTAAATATTTCACAAAGAATATTAAATGAGTGATCAGAAGGAAGTTTTGAATGAAACACATTAATCAAAAGATGATGATTGTTTCAGGAACTAAAGAAGAAAAGCAATGGCAGTGTAGGTGTTCTAAGGAGCATTAACTGGCAAACACGTGAGTTAATTTTAGCATGTGATAAAGATAACAGATAAGGACTTCAGGAGAAGTACAGCATTAAAGGTGTGATTTTTTAATCGCAGGCATCAGGTCAAACTCAGGCTGATTGAAGATCCAGGTAGGAGGAACTATAGTGGTTGAAGATCCAGGTAGGAGCATACAGGTTCCACTGCAGTTGAGTTGGAAACTGAATCCAGATTTGATGTATGTTTTGTTCTTTTTTAAGACTATGGGGGTCATTACAACCCTGGCGGACGGTGTTAAAGTGGTGGTAAGATCGCCAACAGGCCGGCGGTAAAAAGTTTGCAATTACGACCGTGGTGGAAACCGCCAACAAAGACAGCCACTTTAACACTCCGCCGCCACGGTGGTACAGACAAACAGCGCGGCGGTCACCGCCAACAGACAGGCGGGAGACAATGTACCGCCCACACTATTATGACAGGCCAATCCGCCACCTTTTCCAGGGCGGATTCACTGCGGATAAAAACACGGCGGAAACAGGCATTTTGAATTAAAAATGCTCAACTCTACACACTCCACGAGGAAGGAAGACAGCATGGAGCCGGAACTTCATATTCTCCCAGCGCTAGTCTTCCTGCTCTTCTATGAGGAGCACCAACGGCGGCGGCGAAGACCACGGTGAGTACTGCACCTACGACATAGGGGAGGGGGAGGCAAAAAACAGGGACACACACACTCAACCCCCCAACCCCCACCCCGACCCTCACCCACTACAACACACACACCAATGCATATCTATACATTACAGTAACATCCCCCAACCCCCCCGGAAGAATGCAAAGACAAAAGGAAATGAGTGTAACTATTGTAATATATAAAAAAGCAGTAAGCAAAAATATACATATATATATACACTTTAAACAAAATATATACCACAATTAGTAGTCCAGGTTTTGCATCATTCACAGTCCGTGGACCACTGGGCCCAAAATGCATGGGCGAGGCCCACACAAGATACCCGAACATGACGGAGAGAACACTGCAGGGGCATCAGATAGAAATACAACAGGCACCTCAGGGGGAAGGGAAGGGGGGGCACCTCAGCCGGATGAGTGCACGACGCCAGATCCACGAGGGGGCACCATGGCCACTCATCAGTCCTGGGGAGTGCAAAGCCACAGTCTCTCAAGTCTCTACAGTGGGTGGTTTGCCCACTGTACCATCCTGGGGAGTGCAAAGCCACAGTCTCTCAAGTCTCTACAGTGGGTGGTTTGCCCACTGCACCATCCTGGGGAGTGCAAAGCCACAGTCTCTCAAGTCTCACAAGTGGGTGGTTTGCCCACTGCACCATCCTGGGGAGTGCAAAGCCACAGTCTCTCAAGTCTCTACAGTGGGTGGTTTGTCCACTGCACCATCCTGGGGAGTGCAAAGCCACAGTCTCTCAAGTCTCTACAGTGGGTGGTTTGCCCACTGTACCATCCTGGGGAGTGCAAAGCCACAGCCTCTCAAGTCTCTACAGTGGGTGGTTTGCCCACTGTACCACCCTGGGGAGTGCAAAGCCACAGCCTCTCAAGTCTCTACAGTGGGTGGTTTGCCCACTTCACCATCCTGGGGAGTGCAAAGCCACAGTCTCTCAAGTGGATAACAGTCTCCACTGGTTCTGGAGGGGGACTGGTGCCCAGAGTGCTTCATCCTGTGCTGGACAGACAGAGTGGATGCTGTTCTCCACTGGTTCTGGAGGGGGACTGGAGCCCAGAGTGCTTCATCCTGTGCAGACAGACGGAGTGGATGCTGTTCTCCACTGGGTCTGGAGGGGGACTGATGCCCAGAGTGCAGCACTCACCCCGTGACGGTCCCAGTTGCTTCACTGCCCCTGCCGCTAATGGGCTAGCGGTGCTTGCCATGGCGATCTTTGCCCTGTTCAGCGGTGCTTGAGTTGGCAGTCTCTGACCTGTTCAGCGGTGCTTGCCATGGCGGTCTTTGCCCTGTTCAGCGGTCCTTGCCCTGTTCAGCGGTGCTTGCCATGGTGGTCTTTGCCCTGTTCAGCGGTCTTTGCCCTGTTCAGTGGTGCTTGCCATGGCGGTCTTTGCCCTGTTCAGCGGTCCTTGCCCTGTTCAGTGGTGCTTGCCATGGCGGTCTTTGCCCTGTTCAGCGGTGCTTGAGTTGGCAGTCTCTGACCTGTTCAGCGGTGCTTGCCATGGCGGTCTTTGCCCTGTTCAGCGGTCTTTGCCCTGTTCAGCGGTCCTTGCCCTGTTCAGCGGTGCTTGCCATGGCGGTCTTTGCCCTGTTCAGTGGTCCTTGCCCTGGCAGTCCATCATTGCCCAGCTGGGCTGTGGCTGGCGGTCCTTAATGGGTCAGCAGGGCTATGGCTTGTGGGGCCCTCCTGGGCAGCTGGGCTGTGGCTTGTGGGGCCCTCCTGGGCAGCTGGGCTGTGGCTTGCGCGGCCCTCCTGGACCGCTGGGCTGTGGCTTGTGGGGCCCCCCTGGGCAGCTGGGCTGTGGCTTGTGGGGCCCTCCTGGGCAGCTGGGCTGTGGCTTGCGGGGCCCTCCTGGGCAGCGACGATGGGGCTGGCGGTGGCCTCCTGGCCGGCTGGGATGATGGCGGTCTTCTCCGCCGTGCTGCTCCACACTGACTTTGCAGGTTTCTTCTGCCCCTTCCCCACTTTGGGAGGAGTCACATCTGAGTCCACACTCCCCCCGGGACCCCTGTGAGCGGCTTGGCTGGCTGGAGTCTTCCTCCTCTCCCGCCGGGCACTGTCCAACTTCTGGTGCTTCACAAGGGGGGGTCCCGCTGTGCTGTGGCTCCGTGACAGACTGGCTGGCCTGGTGGCCGGTGCACTCCACATACCTGTAACAACAGGCACCACTGGTCCCGGAGATTTTTTGGCTGAGGTGCTAGTACGGGACCTATGAGTTGGAGGGGGGGGGGTGGGAAATAGGTTAAGGGTGGACAGGAAAAGTTGTTTGGAGACACTGGGACGGGTAGCTGGAGGGGGTTTGGGAGTGGAGGAAGAGGTGGTGGTTGTAGGAGGTGTAACTTCTGTGGATTTGGGTGCAGGTGCATGCACTGGAGGCTGTTGTGAGGTGGATGGCTGTTGGGTGGGTGTGTGCCTGCGTTTGTGTATCTTCAGAGGGGGCGTCACAGACACACTGGGAGAGGACACAGGGGACGTGCAAATGGTAGTGGGGGTGGTGAGTGCACGTGAGCGGGGTGTGGTGGTGGGTGTGCTGGTGCGGGACGTAGTGGCTGTAGTGGTAGTGCATGCAGGTGTGAGTGTAGATGAGACTGGGAGGGAGGAGGGAGACGAGGAGGAGGGAGACACAGTGGAGGCAGTGGATGTTGGTGTGTCTGCATGTGTGTGATGCTTGCGTGAGTGCCTGAGGGATGTGTGTTGCTTATGTTTGCCTGAGCTTCCCTTGTGTGGTGAGGTGTATGCAGGCTGGTCTGATGGTGTGCTTGGGATAGGCAGAGGTACAGGGGATTGGGTCTGGGTGGAGGAAGTTGGAGGGGGGAGGCTAGACACAGGTACAATGGCTGCCATCAGTGCTGAGGCCAGAGTTTGAAGGGTTCGATGAAGGGCAGCCTGACCAGAATGAATGCCCTCCAAGAATGCATTTGTGTGTTGCAACTCCCTTTCTACACCCTGGATGGCATTCAAAATGGTAGACTGCCCAACAGTGAGTGACCTGAGGAGGTCAATGGCCTCCTCACTGAGGGCAGCAGAGGTGACAGGGGCAGGGGCTGAGGTGCCTGGGGCAAAGGTGATGCCCACCCTCCTGGGTGAGCAGGCACGGGGCGAAGGCTCAGGGGCTGCTGGGAGGGCGGTGCTGGTAGGGGGGGTGGCGGCTGTACCTGTTGAAGTGGGGGGCACAGATGTTGCCGCCACTACAAGGGAGCTCCCATCGGAGGACGAGCCCGTGTCGCTGGTTGCAGATCCTGTGACCACTGTGGTGCTCTCCTCGCCCTCCGTCCCACTGGTGTATTTAGAGTCCGTAGAGTGGGCCTCCATGCCCATGTGGGATGCAGCTCCCTCATGCTCCGGTGCCACTGTACCTCCGCCTGATGATGTTAATGCACACAAGAACAGGGAGACCGCCCAAAAAGGGGGGGGGGGAAACAGAAGAAAGACAGGTTGAGTGCATAGCTTACCACTACCGTTGGTGGACAATACAGACACAGGAGCCCCCTGCAGTACGTTGCGCTGTTGGGCTCTACAGTGCAATTCCTGGAAATGGCCTATAAGGCTATGGACCACATCTGCACACATAGATGACCCTGAGGCATGAATAGCTGTACTTGGCACTCTACAGAGGTGGGGTGGGGGGCCACAGGGCCATGTCTTACGAATGGGCCTAGCCTATGGAACTCGCCCTGGCCTAGGGGAACCCACAGCCCTCCTCCCCCACCCAGACACCTTTACTGGGCGCTAAGTCAGCTGAATTATAGTGTACTCACCCCCTTGTGTCTGCAGTGATGCCCTCAAGCACCCATCCAACTCAGGGTAGGCCACCGCCAGGATCCGGAACATCAGGGGGGTCATGGTTCGACGGGCACCCCTCCCACGTTGAGAGGCCATTCCCAGCTGAGCCTCCGCCGTCTTCTTTCTCCAGCGGCGAATGTCCTCCCATCTCTTCCGGTAGTCGGTGCTCCGTCAGTGGTGGACCCCCGGGGTCCGGACGTCTTTGGCGATGGCATGCCAAATATCCTTCTTCTGGTGGGCGCTGACCTACATGAAATGTACAGGGGAAGAAGAGAAGTCATTACCATCTGCACCGTCAAAGTGAGTGGCCCCCATCCCTACCCTTGCCATGTGGCACATGCATTCACTGTCTTTCATGCACGCAGAACTCTGCCCCCTTCCTTCTTACAACCAGCCCTCTCCACACAGGCATAGCCCATACAACATGCACCCTGTGTACTTAACTGTTGGTCTGGAGGACCGTAGTGTAGCGTGCACTGGGGGAGGACCCCGTCGACGAGCTTCTCCAACTCCTCTGCAGTGAAGGCAGGGGCCCTTTCCCCAGACGCACGAGCCATCGTCTCTTCCAGACCGAGGTCACAGCAGCACTTGCAGTGTAGGTCCTCTCCTGTCGAAGATCAGGTATTGAGTGATTAAACAGTTAGAAAATGGCAGTCACATCCGCGGCAGTCACGTCCGTGGCGGTGCGTACCATCACCGCCGGCGTACATCGTCATTGGCTTCTGGGACCATAGGGTCCAATGTTAACCAATGCAGCATTTTGCCGCGGTCTTCGACCGCCTACCGCGACGGTGTACAACGCCAGCGCAGTTACCTCACATTCCATTGTCCCGCTTTAGAGGTCAGGCAGCCGCCATTTCAGGGGCCCACAAGGCCTAATTACCAACTGCGTCACACATACCTAGGCCTACTCTCAACACACATACGGGCCAGATTTTGTGTATGAATCGTGTTCTGTGCAGACTGTGGGTACATACCTCTGAGTTGTTTGACTCTGTGCTCGCTGTTGTCCATAGGCACCGTCCGCTGGGACATGTGAGGAGATGGCGGAATTCTCCGGTGTACCGACCGCTGGTGGACCTGTCGACAATGGAGGAAAGACATTTGATCATCACCTACAGGTTTGACCGTGCCACAATCCAGGAACTGTGTACCCAGTTGGAGCCAGACCTGATGTCAGCAATCCGCCATCCCACTGGAATCCCCCCTCAAGTGCAGGTGCTCCATTTCCTTGCAAGTGGGTCTTTTCAAACAACTGTGGCCATGGCATCAGGGATGTCCCAGCCGATGTTTTCCAACGTGTTGTCCAGAGTGTTGTCTGCCCTGCTGAAACACATGCGGAGCTACATCGTTTTCCCTCAGGTGGAAGACTTGCCTACAGTGAAAGGTGACTTCTATGCCCTTGGACATATCCCCAACATCATAGGTGCCATTGATGGGACCCATGTGGCTTTGGTCCCCCCCCCACAGGAGTGAACAGGTGTACAGGAACCGGAAGAGTTATCATGCGATGAATGTACAGATGGTATGTTTGGCAGACCAGTACATCTCCCATGTGAATGCCATGTTCCCTGGCTCAGTGCATGACGCCTACATCATGCGGAATAGCAGCATCCCTTATGTGATGGATCAACTACAGAGGCACCGGGTGTGGCTATTAGGGGACTCTGGTTACCCCAACCTGTCATGGCTACTGACCCCAGTGAGGAATCCCAGGACCAGGGCAGAGGAACGCTACAATGAGGCCCACGGGCGGTCTAGGAGGGTAATCGAACGCACCTCCTGAAGGCCAGGTTTAGGTGCCTTCATATGACAGATGGATCCCTATTCTACTCACCAAAGAAGGTGTGTCAGATCATCGTGGCCTCCTGTATGCTTCATAATTTGGCTTTGCGACAACAGGTGCCTTTTCTGCAGGAGGATGGTCCCGATGGCGGTGTTGTGGCAGCTGTGGAGCCTGTGGACAGTGATGAGGAGGAAGCAGAGGAAGAAGACATTGAAAACAGGGACTCAGTCATCCAGCAATATTTCCAGTGAAACACAGGTGAGAATACATTCCTGCCTACTACGAGTACTTTTACACTTCTACCTCTATCCTGTCTGTCGATTTCACCCAGTGTATGGTCACTGAGTTGTCACTTTCCCTTACGGTTTCACAGGTGTGGGTTCCAACGTGTGTCATCTGCTTAGATTCCTCATGGACTAGAGCTGTGTGACATAGGTATGTTGACATTACTATTTCCTGGAAATGTTGTCACTGTAATTGCAAATACACTATTTCAAAATCACTGACAGACTCCAGATCTTTTGGTGCTTTAGGTGTGTTTATTTACATACAAAATATTGGAGGGGGAAGTTAAATGGTGAGGGGTGATGCCGGAGGAGTGTCCATGGCAGAGTCCAGTCTATTTGTCTCATAGGTGCATTGCCCATATGGGCATAGGAAGTGGAGCTGTGGCAGTTCCAATATGGACAGGGTGACAAAGTGGGACAGTGGGTTGACAATCAGGGTGGTCTCATTTCTTGTCGGGGGTCTTGGCATTGAGCTCTGTCTTGTTCCTGGTTCTCAGGGACCGCTTGCCGGGTGGTTCTCCATCTGGAGGGGGTGGGGTGCTGGTGTGGTGGTCCTGTGGCGGTGCCTCCTGTCCACTAGCGCCGGCGGAGGTGGTGGGCAGTTAATCGTCCATGCTAGTGTCAGGGGCCACTTTTAGTGCCACAGTGTCCCGCTAGGTGTTGAGTATTTCCTTCAGCACTCCTACGATGGTGCCCAGGGCGGAGCTGATGGTTCTGAGTTCCTCCCTGAACCCCAAATACTGTTCCTCCTGCATGCGCTGGGTCTCCTGAAACTTGGCCAGGACCGTTGCCATTGTCTCCTGGGAGTGGTGGTATGCTCCCATGATGGAGGAGAGGGCCTCGTGGAGAGTGGCTTCCCTTGGCCTGTCCGCCCCCTGTCGCACAGCAGCCCTCCCAGTTCCCCTGTGTTCCTGGGCCTCGGTCCCCTGGACACTGTGCCCACTGCCACTGCCCCCAGGTCCCTGTTGTTGTTGGGGTGGTGGGTTATCCTGGGTTCCCTGTAGTGGTGGACACACAGCTGATTGACGTGTCCTGGGGATGGATGTATGGGCCTGCTGGGTGGGTGCTGTGCTGGTGCTACCTGAGGGTGTAAGGTCTGTGGTGGCCTGTGCCTGTGCGAGGGGAACCGACTGTCCCGAGGCCCACGATGGTCCTTGCTGGTCATCTGGATCCAGTTGCACAGAGCTGCTGTCATCACTGTGGGCCTCTTCTGTGGGTGGGGTGGAGATGTCTGGACCATCCTGTCTGGTGACGTTGGGTAGTGGTCCTGCAGGGGTGTAAAAGCTTAATTATTGCATCTGTGTGTGTCATGGTGGGCAATGGGTGGGTGACCAGTGTACACCAGTGCTTGCATTCCTATGTGGGGACTTGTGTGATGATGGTTTAGGGGGTTGTATGGGTATGTGCAGTGGGCATGCTTTAGTGATGGGTGTCCATGCGTTGGGGTTGCATGCAGGGCTTGGTGTTGGGATGGGTGGTTTGTGATAGTGGGGTATATGTGAGGTGGTGGAGTGATGAGGGTGAGGGCACGGGTAGGAGTTTGTGATGGCATGCAGGAAGGGTGGGTGATATAGTAGTAAAGATTTGACTTACCAGAGTCCATTCCTCCACCGACTCCTGCGAGGCCCTCAGGATGCAGAATCGCCAAGACCTGCTCCTCCCATGTTGTTAGTTGTAGGGGAGGAGGTGTGGGTCCGCCGCCAGTCCGCTGAACCGCCAGGTGGTGTCTTGAGACCACGGAACGCACCTTCCCCCGTAGGTCGTTCCACCTCTTCCTGATGTCGTCCCGATTTCTTGGGTGTTGTCCCACTGCGTTGACCCTGTCGACTATTCTTCACCATAGCTCCATCTTCCTTGCAATTGAGGTGTGCTGCACCTGTGCTCCAAATAGCTGTGGCTCTACCCGAACGATTTCCTCCACCATGACCCTGAGCTCCTCCTCCGAGAACCTGGGGTGTCTTTGCTGTGCCATGGGGTGGTGTAGGTGATGTGGGGGGTGGTGTGTGTGGTGATAAGTGTGGTGATATGTAGTGGTGTGTGGTGTTTTGTGCGTGGAAGTGTTACAACTCTGTCGTCCCATTTCTAGGGGGCGCTGTAAGAGGACTGTCGGAAACCTGGGAATCACCTTAAACACTTATCTAGAGTCCCTTGCTGACTCCTGTTTGTTTCTCTTTTCTCCATGGTACACTTGTGTAGTACTACATTTGCTTCCTGGGACTGCAAATCCCATAATGCACAGCCTGGTAGTCAGGAAAGCCCGGATTCTGTTTCCCATTGTTTTCTGTGAGAGAAGTCCAGTTGCTCCTTTTCACTCCTCCAGGACTTGCAAGTGTCTGAAACTACACACACCTGAGACCTCTCCTGTGCAGCCCAGCTTGGAACTGCTTATAAGCAGCCATTTCCTCAAGATCCCCTTCGTGCATTGGAGTTCGATTCCTTTGTGTTACAGACCCCTTGTCGGAGGGTATTCCAGTTTTGTTCCTGTGCTGTTCCAGCTTGATCCTGTTTCCTGTTTCTCTGCCCTGTTCCTGATTGTTCCAGCCAGAGTCTGCTCCCTACTTCTTAGCCTTGTACCTCTTTGTTTCTTCAAGGGGCTGCTCCCTGTTTCTCTGTCCTGCTCCAGCCTTGTTTCAGCCTGAACCTGCTCTCTGTTTCCCAGTCCTGTTTACTACTCATTCCTACTCCCTGTATTCCAGTCCTGTCCTTGCCTGTTCCAGCCAGAGCCTGCTCAGTTTCCCAGTCCTATCTCTGTTTGTTCCAGCCAGAAGTTTGCAACCTGTTTTCAAGTCCTAGTCTTGCCTTTACTTCAGCCTGAGCCTGTTCCCAGTTCGTGCCTCTGCCTCTTTGTTTGTTTCCTTCTGTTTCTGTTTCTTCTTGGTTCTTTGTGTCTGGTAAGTGTTCTATCAGTCTTCACCAGTGTATAAGTGTCCTTCTTTGTACTGCGGTTGGCTCCTGGTTTCCAGGAGGCAATTCCAGCCCCCATCCTTGTCTAGTGTTATACAATGTCTTTTGTGCCTAACAGTGACAGTGTGCTATTGCTGTTTTCTCAGGAATCGCCACTGTGTTTCCAGCTGGACCCACAAGAGCGTGTCCTGTGTATGTAAGTACTATCCTTGTTTGTGCTCTAGGGTCCAGAGACAGAATCACTTCTGCTGCCTCCTTTCTATGGGGCTGGCAGGGTGACTATCTGTAAGAGCAAACTGCACAGAGGCATTGAGATTCCCTGTCACTGTGGGAGGTTCTGCACCTTACTCTGTGCACAACCCCAGCGTGTTTGTCCACTAGTAATCCGTTTCCTATTTGTTCACACAAGGATTTCTCTGCTTTTACTTTCCTGTTTCCTGTGTCTGTCCATAGCTGTTCTTTCCGTGTATGCCTTTAGCTGCTCTTCTGCCCCAGTACACTACCCCTTTAGGATATTCGGTGACCTCAAGGGGTGTCCCAACCAGAGTCCTGATCAGACCCGCTCAAAACCGTGATAGGAAGTTGTGTGGGTGATGGTGTTGAGTGCCTGTGGATGCTAGTTTGTGGATGGTGGTGTCTCTCTCTGGCCTTCTCTCAGTAATATTGGTCGTAGGGGTTTGTGGGTGTGTGTTTTATATTGTAATGGGTGTGTGGGAGTGGTGTGTGTATGTCTGTCAGGTGTGTGTATTTTGAATTGTCCAATGTGGCTGTGTTTTGTATATGTGTGTGTATTTTGAGCGCGGCGGTGTGTACCGCCAATGGAATACTGCGGTTGAAAGACCGCCGCGTGGATTCGTGGGTCGTGATAGCGTGGGCGTATTTCTGTTGGATTGATGGTGGAGGTTTTGTTATCGCCAGTTTATCACTGACCTTTGGTGTGGCGGACTTGTGTGGGTGTCTGAATTTTGTCAGATTTCAAGATGTGGGTCATAATAGCTGTGGTGGAATTCCGCGGCCGCGGGGGTGTGTTGGCGGTCTTCTGCACGGCGGTAAGCGGCCTTTACCGCCAATGTTGTAATGACCACCTATATGTGGAAATTACATGTAAAGAGATTGATATATCTCTTGAAGATGAACTCGATGAGGTTTGAATTGAATTGAGAGGAAAAGATATACATAAAATCTCAAGTAAAATGTTCAAAGAAAAATAAAAGAAATATAAAAGAAAAAAGGGGAAATATCTTAAGAAAATGATTATGGACAAACTGTTAACGATTAATGTCTTTTTGTAAGGAAACAAACACATTTTTGAGTATACATGAGTGAAGGGTTCTTCGAATGGCAAGGAGTGTATGTAAATGTGGACTGGCTTTGCCAGATGCTAAGCGTATGTTTGCCAAGGCTTTGTAGTTTAGGCCCCCCCTTCAGAAATGTATCTTTTCATTTATCAAGAAGGGGCCACACTGCTAAGCAGTCAATGATTCTGGGGGCCTAAGCACCAATGTGCCTTTCAATCCTCCCCACCTATGCAGGGCAGTTCTTCTATCATTAAGGTACAGAAAGGTTTTGACAGAGGCAGAAATCCGGGCCACAATCTCCAGCACACCTGTGTTTAATCATTTTATATAGTTATCTCAAGAAACTATACCTCATGCCCTAAGGTCGCTATAACTCTCTCCCCCCCACCATTCACAGTTTTCTCAATGATTTTACAGTAAATTCTGCAGTGATATTATCAATTATGACACAGATGATATTATGAGTGAAGTAATATGTGGGATAATTAGCCATGTATGATGAGTTACCTTAGGGCACGAGTTATAATTATTTGAAATAACTCTAACTGCTGAATTTCTATGGTTTTGTGTGTGTAAAATCTGATCACAACTATAACGTCCTTTTAGAAATGGGGTCTTTGGTTGGCAGTCAGGTTACCCCCGTCAAAGCAAGGACCCTCACTCTAGTCAGGGTAAGTCACACACAATCCAAATTATCCTGTGCCCACCCTCTGGTAGCTTGGCACTGAGCAGTCAGGCTTACGTTAGAAGGCAATGTGTAAAGTATTTGTGCAATAAATCCTGCAATAACACAGTAGAACACCACAAAAATACACCACACAGTATTTAGAAAAATATATAATATTTATCTGATAAGATGCAAGTCAAAACGATTAAAAATGCACTAAGTATATGTTGAGATATCACTGTAAAAATGATATAAAGTTTCTTTAGTCTCTTAACCGGTTCTGTGCCGAGGACGTAATGGTTACGTCCTGCGGCACAGTGCTGCTGTGCCCAGGACGTAACCATTACGTCCTGGGCACCCAGCCCAGAGGGAGAGCTAGCGCTCCCTCTGTGGGGTTCCCCCCCCCCCAAGTCAGGGATGGAAGGGGAAGCCCTTCCCCTTCCACCCCGACCCCCCCCTGACCCCACCTGTGACATCAGCGCGCGAGCGCACGCTGACAATCACAATGCCTCCTCCTTTGCGTGATCGGAAGAGAAATGCAAAGCATTTCTCTTCCGATCACGGGGAGGAGGCAGAGAGGCTTCAAAGAGAAGGAAATGTATTTCCTTCCCTTTGAAGTCTCTCTCTGCGTTTTGGCAGCCGGATTGTAAAGCAATCCGGCTGTCAAAACGCCCACTAGACACCAGGGAGGCCTTTTTTATTTATGAAAGTGACATAAGGGAGCTACCCCTTGGGCAAGGGTCGCTCCCAGGGGGGCCATTTTTTTAAGGCCTTTTCTGCCCCCCCTGGGGGCAGATCGGCCTATTATTAGGCCGATCTGCCCTCAGGGGGGGCAGAAACCTCTAGGCACTAGGGATAATTTTTTTGGTTTTTTTTGTTTAGTTTTTGTTTTTTGAGGTGGGGAGCGACCCCTTAGGCAAGGGTCGTTCCCCTGGGGGGCAAATTTATTTTAGGCCATTTCTGCCCGCTTTGGGGGCAGATCGGCCGATTTTAGGGGGGCAGAAACCACTAGGCACCAGGGATCTTTTTTTTGCGCCATCACGCAAGGGGAGTGACCTTGTAGGCAAGGGTCGCTCCCCGGGGGGGGGGGTGGTGGGACAAATTTATTTTAGGCCATTTCTGCCCCCCGGAGGCAGATCGGCCTATTGTTATTAGGCCGATCTGCCCCCAGGGGGGGCAGAAACCTCTAGGCGCCAGGGCAAATTTATTTTTAGTGTTTTTTTTTTTTTGTTGGTTTGTTTTTTTAGAGATGGGGAGTGACCTATTATGCAAGGGTCGCACCCTTGGGGGACAAATTGTACTTAGACCATTTCTGCCCCCCTTTGGGCAGATTGGCCTATTTTAGGTCAATCTGCCCCCAAGGGGGCAAAAACCACTAGGCACCGGGGATTTGTTTTTTGGCGCCAATGTCACGCAGGGGGAGTGACCCCATAGGCAAGGGTCGCTCCCTGGGGGTGGTTGGGGGGTGAGGGGGCAAATTCATTTTAGGCCATTTCTGCCCCCCGGAGGCAGATCGGCCTATTGTTATTAGGCCAATCTGCCCCCAAGGGGGGGCAGAAACCTCTAGGCGCCAGGACAAATTGTTTTTTTGTGTTTTTTTTTTAGTTTGTTTGTTTTTTTAGAGATGGGGAGCGACCCATTAGGCAAGGGTCGCTCCCCTGGGGGGCAAATTGTATTTAGACCATTTCTACCCCCCTTGGGGGCAGATTGGCCGATTTTAGGTCAATCTGCCCCCAAGGGGACAGAAACCACTAGGCACTGAGGATTTTTGTTTTGGCGCCAATGTCACGCAGGGGGAGCGACCCCGTAGGCAAGGGTCGCTCCTGGGGCGGGAGTTGGTGGGGTGGGGGACAAATTTATTTTAGGCCATTTCTGCCTCCCCTGGGGCCGGCTGAGCTAGAGGCCAAACTCCACAGGTAGGCACTGTTTTCTATGTAAAAAAAATGTGATGTGTCCACGTTGTGTTTTGGGCCATTTCCTGTCGCGGGCGCTAGGCCTACCCACCCAAGTGAGGTATCATTTTTATCGGGAGACTTGGGGGAACGCTGGGTGGAAGGAAATTTGTGGCTCCTCCCAGATTCCAGAACTTTCTGTCACCGAAATGTGAGGAAAACATGTTTTTTTAGCCAAATTTTGAGGTTTGCAAAGGATTCTGGGTAACAGAACCTGGTCAGTGACCCACAAGTCACCCCATCTTGGATTCCCCTGGGTTTCAAGTTTTCAAAAATGCGCTGGTTTGCTAGGTTTCCCCAGGTGCCGGCTGTGCTAGAGGCCAAAATCCACAGGTAGGCACTGTTTTCTATGAAAAAAAGTGATGTGTCCACGTTGTGTTTTGGGCCATTTTCTGTTGCGGGCGCTAAGCCTACCCACACAAGTGAGGTATCATTTTTATTGGGAGACTTGGGGGAACGCTGGGTGGAAGGAAATTTGTGGCTCCTCTCAGATTCCAGAACTTTCTGTCACCGAAATGTGAGGAAAACGTGTTTTTTTAGCCACATTTTGAGGTTTGCAAAGGATTCTGGGTAACAGAACCTGGTCAGAGCCCCACAAGGCACCCCATCTTGGATTCCCCTAGGTCTCTAGTTTTAAAAAATGCACAGGTTTGGTAGGTTTCCCTAGGTGCTGGCTGAGCTAGAGGCCAAAATCTACAGGTAGGCACTTTGCAAAAAACACCTCTGTTTTCTTTAAAAAAATGTGATGTGTCTACGTTGTGTTTTTGGGCATTTCCTGTCGGGGGCGCTAGGCCTACCCACACAAGTGAGCTATCATTTTTATCAAGAGACTTGGGGGAACGCTGGGTGGAAGGAAATTTGTGGCTCCTCTCAGATTCCCGAACTTTCTGTCACCGAAATGTTAGGAAAACGTGTCTTTTTTTAGCCATATTTTGAGGTTTGCAAAGGATTCTGGGTAACAGAACTTGGTCAGAGCCCCATAAGTCACCCCATCTTGGATTCCCCTAGGTCTCTAGTTTTAAAAAATGCACAGGTTTGGTAGGTTTCCCTAGGTGCCCGCTGTGCTAGAGGCCAAAATCTACAGGTTAGCACTTTGCAAAAAAACACCTCTGTTGTCTTTCAAAAAATGTGATGTGTCCACGTTGCGTTTTGGGACGTTTCCCGTCGCGGGCGCTAGGCCTACCCACACAAGTGAGGTATCATTTTTATCAGGAGACTTGGGGCAACATAGATTAGCAAAACAAGTGTTATTGCCCCTTGTCTTTCTCTACATTTTTTCCTTCCAAATATAAGAGAGTGTGTAAAAAAGACATCTATTTGAGAAATGCCCTGTAATTCACATGCTAGTATGGGCACCCCGGAATTCAGAGATGTGCAAATAACCACTGCTCCTCAACACCTTATCTTGTGCCCTTTTTGGAAATACAAAGGTTTTCTTGATAGCTATTTTTCACTCTTTATATTTCAGCAAATGAATTGCTGTATACCCGGTATAGAATGAAAACGCACTGGAGGGTGCAGCTCATTTATTGGCTCTGGGTACCTAGGGTTCTTGATGAACCTACAAGCCCTATATATCCCCGCAACCAGAGGAGTCCAGCAGACGTAACGGTGTATTGCTTTCGAAAATCTGACATTGCAGGAAAAATTTACTGAGTAAAACGTTGAGAAAAAGTTATGTTTTTTTCACCTCAATTTCGATATTTTTGTTTTTGAGTTGTTATTTTCGGTAGAAAACCCTTGTAGGATCTACACAAATTACCCCTTGCTGAATTCAGAATTTTGTCTAATTTTCAGAAATGTTGCTGTTTCTGGGATCCAGCATTGGTTTCATGCCCATTTCTGTCACTGACTGGAAGGAGGCTGAAAGCACAAAGAATCGTAAAAATGGGGTATGTCCCAGTAAAATGGCAAAATTGTGTTGAAAAATTGGGTATTCTGATTCAAGTCTGCCTGTTTCTGAAAGCTGGGAAGCTGGTGATTTTAGCACTGCAAACCCTTTGTTGATGTCATTTTCAGGGAAAAAAACAAAAGCCTTCTTCTGCAGCCACTTTTTTGTTTGAAAAAAATTAAATTTTGATGCCATTTTCAGGGAAAAAAACAGAAGCCTTCTTCTGCAGCCACTTTTTTGTTTGAAAAAAATGAAATTTTCACTGTATCTTGGCTAATTTCTTGGCCTCCTTGTGGGGAAACCACAAAGTCTGGATACCTCTAGAATCCCTAGGATGTTGGAAAAAAAGGACGCAAATTTGGTGTGGGTAGCTTATGTGAACAAAAAGTTATGAGGGCCTAAGCGCGAACTGCCCCAAATAGCCAAAAAAAGGCTCAGCACAGGAGGGGGAAAAGGCCTGGCAGCGAAGGGGTTAAAAGCAATAAATGTTTCTTTTAAGCACACAGTACCTGGTTTGCGTTCAAAATCTCCGCAAAGAACCACAGAGGAGGAGATGTGTGGAAAACAGGGAGGTGTGCGTCAATTTGGCAATGCGTCCTTTAGTTTCCATGCAGGGAAGGCTTTGCTCCGATTTCCGACGCTCGGTCTTGGATCCTTTTTGATTGCAGGGTTTTCAGACGTCCTGGGGATGATGTGTAGATTTCCAGTGCTGACAGGACGAAGTCACAGGGGCTGCGCCGATCCGGTGGGCATTTGGTGGAAATTTCTACTGCACGGCAGGCGCTGCGTTGATTCCTCTCTGGAACATTGGGCTGCGTTGTTCTGACTCGGCTGTGCGTCAAGCCAGTGAGCCGTGCGTCGAATTTCCGGTCGCTATGCTGGCGCTGCGTCAATCTTCTCATAGCAAAGTCGGGCTGTGTCGTTTCACTTCAGCGTGCAGTGAATTTTTCCCTGTAATGCAGGCTGTGCGTTATTTCTGGCAGGCTGTGTGTTGATTTTCTCCACACAAGGAGTCCTTCTTGCAGAGATGAAGTCTTTTTGGTCCTGAGACTTCAGAGAACAGGAGGCAAGCTCTATCCAAGCCCTTGGAAATCACTTCTCAGCACAGCCAGAGAACAGCAAGGCAGCAGTCCTTCACAGAAAGCAGTCAGGTGAGTCCTTTGGGCAGCCAGGCAGTTCTTCTTGGCAGGTTGCAGGTTGTGGTTCAGGTTCTCTTCTCCAGGAAGAGTCTGTGACATGAGTGTCTTCTCAAGAAGTGTCTACCTCAGAAGTGTCTGAGTTGGTATGGGCAGAGGCCATGTTTAAATACCCAAATGTCCCTTTGAAGTGGGGGAGGCTTCAAAGAGTGGCTTAGAAGTGCACCAGGTCCCCTTTCAGTTCAATCCTGTCTGCCTAGGTCCCAGTAGGATGTGTGGCTGTCCTTTGTGTGAGGGCAGGCTACTGTCCTTTGACATGTAAGTGTCAGGCCCTCCACCCTCCCAGCCAAGGAAGACCCATTCAAAATGCAGGTGTGTGCAGTGAGGCTGAGCATCCTGTGTTTGGGGTTTGTCTAAGTGAATGCACAAAGGAGCTGTCGACTGAACCCAGACAGACGTAGATTGTAAGGCACAGAAGGATTTAAGTGTAGAGAAATGCTCACTTTCTAAAAAAGTCTCAGCTTTTTCAGTGCCCAGGCCACATCAAATGCTTCTCTCTCAATAGCACTCCACCTCTCTTCCTGTGGTAATAGTCTTCTGTAAAAAAGACTACTGGTTGGTCTAGCCCTCCTCATTTAGCTGTGCTAGAACAGCCCCTACTCCATGCTCTGAAGCGTCTGTCTGCACAATAAATTCCTGGGAGTAGTCAGGGGCCTTGAGCACGGGCAGTGCATATGGCTTCCTTCAGGGAGTCAAAGGCTTTCTGACAAGCCTCTGTCCAATTCACCAGCCTAGGTTGCTTTTTGGAAGTAAGTTCTGTCAAGGATGACACAATGGTTCCATAGCCCTTGACAAATCTACTGTAGTATCCCGTGAGTCCTAAGAAGGCTCTCACCTCTGTCTGTGTTCTAAGTGGTTGCCAGGCCTTGATAGTTTCAATCTTGGCCGGGAGTGGCTGCACCTTGCCACCACCTACTAGGTCTCCCAAGTACACCACGGAACCCTGCCCAATCTGGCACTTAATATCCTTGATGGTCAGGCCTGCCTGTTGCAGCGCCTTAAGCACCTCCTTGAGGTGGAGCAGGTGTTCCTCCCTGCTGGCACTACAGACGGCTATGTTGTCTAGGTAGGCTGCACAGAAGGCACCCTTGCCTGCTAGGACCCCATTGACCAACCGTTGGAAGGTAGCGGTGGCAGTTTTCAACCCAAAAGGCATCACCAGGAATTGGTAATGGCCATCAGGTGTGGAAAATGCAGATCCCTCTTTAGCCCCCTCAGCAAGGTGATCTGCCAGTACCCTGATGTGAGCTCAAAAGTACTGAGTAATTTGGCAGCGCCTAGTCTGTCTACGAGCTCATCAGCTCAGGGGATGGGAGGAGGGCCAGTCCGTGTGACTGAGCTGAAACCCCGGTAGTCCACACAGAACCGGAGTTCTGGCTTGGCACGGGTGCAGCAGCCTTGGGTACCAGCACCACAGGGCTGGCCTAGGGACTGCTGGACTTCTCAATAATCTCTAGGGTCAGCATCTTGGTGACTTCCTTCTTGATGCTCGCCTTCACCTTATCTGACAACCTGTAAATGTTGTTCTTTACAGGGGGACTGCCTCCTGTGTCCATATTGTGGACACACAAGTGGATGAGTCCAGGAGTAATGGAAAACAGGGAGGGAAAACTGCTCCAATAACTCGTAGCAGTCATCTCTCTAATCTAGAGTCAGGGAGACAGAGAGATTGACACCCTCCACTGACTCATCACCTTCTTTGGCAGATAGGAGGTCGGGGAGAGGCACACTCTCCTCTTCCATGCCCTCATCTGTCAAAAGGAGCATAATGGCCTCTGACCTCTCAAAATGAGGCTTGAGTCGGTTGAGCTGGAGAACCCTGAGGGGGGTATCTAGGGTCTTGAGGTCCACTAGGTAAGTGGCCTCCCCCTTCCACTCCTTGATCTCAAATGGGCCAGCCCAGGGGTCCTGGAGAGCTCTAGGCTCTACTGGCTCCATTACCCAAACTTTGTCTCCAGGTGGGAATTCAACCAGAGTGGCCTTCCAGTCATACCACTCCTTCATCACCTCTTGACTGGCCTCAAGGTTACTTCTGGCCTGCTTCCAGAAGCGTTGTGTCTGGTTGCGGAGGGCTAGCATGTAACTGACCACATCCTGGAGGAGTGTCTTGGGAGCTTTTTCCCAGCCCTCTTTCACTATGCTTAGTGGTCCCCTGACAGGGTGACTATAGAGAAGCCTAAAAGGGCTGAACCCCACCCCTTTCTGGAGCACCTCCCTATAAGCAAAGAGAAGGCATGGCAAGAGGATGTCCCACTTACGCCTCATGGCCTCAGATAGGCCAGTGATCATGCCTTTTAGGGTCTTGTTGAACCTCTCAACAAGCCCATTGGATTGAGGATGGTAAGGGGTGGTAAACCGGTAGGTTACCCCACACTCATCCCACATGGACCTCATGTAAGCCGACATGAAGTTTCTGCCTCCGTCAGACACAACCTCCTTTGGGAACCCCCCATGGGTAAATATTCCCATCAGGGCTCTGGTCACCACCGGTACAGTCACTGTTCGTAGAGTGGTTGCCTCTGGATAGCGGGTGGCATGGTCCACCAAAACCAGGATAAACCTGTTGCCCAAGGCAGTTTTGGGGTCCCAGGGACCAATGGTGTCGATGCTCACCCTTTCAAAGGGGGTGCCAACGACGGGGAGTGGGATCAGGAGGGCCTTAAGCCTTTTCCCTGTCTTCCCACTAGCCTGGAAGGTGGGGCAGGCCCTGTAGAAACTATATGAGGTTACCCGCATTCTAGGCCAATGGAAGTGCGTGACAAGCCTGGCAAAGGTCTTGTCTTGGGCCAAATGTCCTACCAGGGGCATGTTGTGAGCCAGGCCCAGTAAGAAGGCCCAGTAACACCGGGGGACCACCAGGACAGGTGCTGCCCCAATGGCCGGAGCCTTAGGCTCACTGTAAAGGAGGTCATTCTCCCAGTAGATATGGTGATCACCAAAGGCTTCACCAGCTGCTTGGGCTGCGGCCTGTTGCCTCAGACCCTCAAGGGTGGGGCATTCTTTCTGCGCCTTGCAGAATTCTTCCCTGGTTGGCCCACCCTCTACTTGCCAGCCAGCAAGTTCAGGCAGGTTGCCCAGGTCAGTAATATCCTATCCAGTTGGCTCAGGGCCCCCCTTCTCTGGGAACCTGTCCACCACGTGGGTAAATCTGAGGTGGGTTTCCCGCGCCCCTTGTCCTTCCTTTGTACAGCTGTCTGGGCGATTGTTCCAGGCTCCAGATGCCCTCGACTCCTTTCCCGGGCAGCCATGGACCTTGTGGTCATGCAAACCCACTCAGGCAAACCTAACATCTCCAGTTGGGATCTGAGCTCTACCTCCTTCCAGGCAGTATGCTCAAAATCATTGCCTAACAGACAATCTACAGGGATGGCAGGACTCACAGCTACTTTTAGGGTACCAGAGACGCGCCCCCCACTCAAAGGGAACCAGAGCCACCGGTAGGTGACTCTCGCGATTCTCAGCGACTATGACCTGGTGGAATGTATTAAGGACTATCTGCTCTGCTGACACCAGCTGACTCTTGACAGTAGTCATACTGGCTCCTGTGACGCATAGAGCCTCCACCCTTTGCCCATCAATGGTGACCCACTGCCTATACTTGGAAGTATTGGCAGGCATGTGGGCTTTTGGCACCATCTCCTTATCTCCCAGGGATACTAGGGACACTTCTATCCACTCCCCAAAACTAACTGGGACTCTCTCCCCCTGAGCGCTACACTAGCCAACCCAGGTGTCTGTCCTCCAGTGGTGGGCTGTGCTCTCTTGGAACACTGGCAGTGTCAATGCTGGTAGCACTCAAAGCATTTGGGGAGGAACTTCCCTATCTTCTTATCAAAGTACCCGGGTTTCTTCCCAAATTTAGATGAGGAATGGTTACTACCCCCCCTTGGGAATTGTTTTTGGGGCCTTTGAGAGTTCCTTATCTTTAAGTTTTTCTCCCCCCTCTTTCTTCTGTTGGGAACCCTGACCACCTTTGTGGTTGTCCTTCCCAGATTCCTTTTTGGACACTCTGGTGCTAACCCACAGGTCCGCCTCCTCAGAAAGCTTCCTGGGATCAGTCAGATTACTGTCTACTCAGTGCTGGCACAACTCTGTAAAACAAATACTGAGCATATGCTCTCTCATAATCAAATCATATAATCCTTTGTAATCATTTACTTTGCTGCTCTGCACCCATCCATTCAGTGCCTTACTGGAGAAATCAAAACAGTCTACCCAAGTCTGTGTGGAAAGTTTGGTGCTGTCCCTAAACATAAACGGTATTTTTCAGGAGTCAGCCCAAACTTGAAAGTAAAGCGGCTTCCATGAGTGCATAGACATTCTGATCATGTGGATCTAGTGTAAGGAGTGTGTCCCTCCCCACTGCTGGTACATTAAACCACAAGGCCACCCCTCCTTGCTCCTCAGAGGTCCCATGAGCCCTTAATGCAACTTCATAGGCAGCCAACCACTTATCAATGTCATCTCCCACCACATAACTTGGCACCACATTTTTGGGTATACGAACCTTTCCCTCCCCAACAGACCCTGCATGTATGCTGCCACCATCACTGCTGGACTCAGACAGTCTTGCCTTCATATCCAGCTCCTTGAGAATTAGTTTATGAGCCAGCAAAAGTTTATTTTCAGCCAAGGTTCTCTCAGCTGCAGCTTCAGCTCTCTCAGCCTCTTTGGCTTCTCTCTCTGCCCTCCTTTCCTCCTGTTGAGCTTCAATTTTTAACCTTGCCATTTGCAACTGGAATTCTCTCTCCTCTCTCCTTTCCTCTGCGGTAAGGCCATGATCAGAGACACTGCTCCCTGGTTTGGCAGGGAACACAATTACAGTGGTAACCTCCTCCACTGATGGCAAAAAATCCTCTGAGGGGTCCTCCCCTGGACCCTCCTCCTCAACATTCTCATCTGAATTGGCTTTTGCCCAGGCCCTCAGCTCCATTTGGAACTCCTTTCTGGAGGCCTTCTGGGTAGGTACGCCCGTATCCCTGCAGAACCCTTTCAGCTATTTGACAGTATATGTCTCCAGCATGGCTAGGTCAAAATCTTCATCTCCAGCTTGAGACCCAGCCAGAGACATGTTGAATAAGGATTTTAGTTAAAAAATGACAGGTAGAAAAACAAAATTGCAGGAAAAGATAAAAAAAAAAGTTGACCTTCAACTGTGGTTAGGTAGTGCACACTCAGTTATTGTATGCCACTGCACAAATACAAGTCCTATCCTCACCGCTGACCACCAATGTTAAAACTTGGGTCTTTGGTTGGCAGTCAGGTTACCCACTGTCCAAGCAAGGACCCTCACTCTAGTCAGGGTAAGTCACACACAATCCAAATTATCCTGTGTCCACCCATTGGTAGCTTGGTACTGAGCAGTCAGGCTTAACTTAGAAGGCAATGTGTAAAGTATTTGTGCAATAAATCATGCAAAAACACAGTAGAACACCACAAAAATACACCACACAGTGTTTAGAAAAATATATAATATGTATCTGATAAGATGCAGGTCAAAACGATTATGTTGAGATATCACTGTGAAAATGATATAAAGTGCCTTTAGTCTCTTAAAAGCAATAAATGTCTCTTTCAAGCACAAAGTACCTGGTTTGCATTCAAAATATCCGCAAAGAACCCCAGAAGAGGAGATGCGTGCAAAACATGGAGGTGTGCGTCGATTTCTTGGGCCACACACTCTATGCGTTGTTTAGTTTACACACAGGGAAGGCTTTGCGTCAATTTACGGCGCTCGGTCTTGGATCCTCTTCAGGTTGCGGGGTCTTCTGATGCCTCGGGGATGATGCATGGATTTCAGGTGCTGACAGGATGAAGTCACAGGGGTTGCATCGATCTGGTGGGCGTTACGTGGAAATTTCTACCTCACGGTAGGTGATTCTTCTCTGGAAGTCGGGCTGCATCGTTCTGGCTCTGCTGTGCCTCAATCCAGTGGGCTGTGCGTCACATTTCCAGTCGCTACACTGGTGCTGCATCGATCTTCTTGTTCTGAAGTCGGGCTGCATCGTTCCGGTTCGGCGTGTAGAGAATTTTTCACCGAGATGCAGGAAGTGCAATGCTTCTGGCAGGCTGTGCATCGATTTTTGCCACATAAGGAGTCCTTCTCACAGAGATGAAGTCTTTTGGGTCCTGAGACTTCAGGGAACAGGAGGCAAGCTCTATCCAAGCACCTGGAGAGCACTTCTCAGCACAGCCAGAGAACAGCAAGGCAGCACGGCAACTGCAAGGCAGCAGTCCTTCACAGAAAGCAGTCAGGTGAGTCCTTTGGGCCACCAGGCAGTTCTTCTTGGCAGGTTGCAGGTTCTAGTTCAGGTTCTCTTCTCCAGGAAGTGTTTGTGACATGCGTGTCTTGTCAAGAAGTGTCTACCTCAGAAGTGTCTGAGTTGGTAGGGGCAGAGGCCCTGTTTAAATACCCAAATGTGCCTTTGAAGTGGGGGAAACTTCAAAGAGTTGCTTAGAAGTGCACCAGGTCCCCTTTCAGTTCAATTCTGTTTGCCAGGGTCCCAGTAGGGGGTGTGGCAGTCCTTTGTGCAAGGGCATTTCTAAAATATTAATTTTAAATCCAACTTCACCAGTCAGCAGGATTTTGTATTAACATTCTGGCCATACTAAATATGGCCTTCCTACTCCTTTCATATCAGCAGCTACCACTGAAACAAGATATGAGGGTAGCCCCAATGTTAGCCTATGAAAGGAGAAGGCCTCACAGCAGTGTAAAAACAAATTTAGGCGTTTTAGACTACCAGGACATGTAAACTATACAGGTACATATCCTGTCTTTTGCCTACACAGCACCCTGCCCTATGGGTTACCTAGGGCATACCTTAGGGGTGACTAACATGTAGAAAAAGGGGGGTTTAGGCTTGGCAAGTACTTTTAAATGCCAAGTCGAATTGGCAGTGAAACTGCACACACAGGTCTTGCAATGGCAGGCCTGATACATGGTTAAGGAGGTACTTAAGTGGGTGGCACAATGGTTGCTGCAGGCCCACTAATAGCATTTAATCTACAGGCCCTGGGCACCACACATAGTGAGATTTACCAGGGATTTATAAGTAAATTAAATAATCCAATTGGGTATGATCCAATGTAATCATGTTTAAAGGGAGAGAGCATATACACTTTAGCACTGGATAGCAGTGGTAAAGTGCGCAGAGTCTTAAAAACAGTATCCAAAAAGTGGAGGGAGGCAGGCAAAAACCTAGGGGTGACCACCCTAAGGCTGTCAGGTCTAACACATCCCTTTAACGCTTATTTATCTTCAGAGAATTTCTAGGGTTTAAAAAAAAAAAAATCCTAACTTAAATGTCCCTGTAACCTTTGTTTTTTTCAGTTAAATTTTAGGCCGTTTTAATGCTATTTCCTAACATCCCTATAACTTTAGTTTTTTTCTGTGAATTTCTATGGAGTTTTTTAAATGTTAAGTAAAATTTAATTATCTTACGTAATCCAAACACCGCCACGCATGGGCTTAACCTGTGGACAACCGCCTCATACATCTATAACCCCACGCTGTGTACCGCCAAAGGCCAGGCCCTGTGGCCAACTCCCCAAAGTCAGATAAGCCCCAGTCCCCCTCCCTGGGCTTATTTTGGCCCCGGGGACCCTATCACGCAGGACCCAATGCATTTTTTAGGGGGGGTGAGACCTTCCCTGGGCTGCGTTTAGCCCAAGGGACCCCATCTCCTGGTGTCTGACAACATATTTCAGGGAGGGGGGAGGCATGGAGCCTCCCTCCCCAGGCCGATTGTAGCCCCACTGACCTCAACTCCCAGGGCCCACCTCTATATTTGTGGTGGAGGGGGCATGCAGCTCCCCTCCCTGGTCTGATTGTGGCCCGGACTCCATCTCCTGGGGCCCAGCCATATTCTAAAGTGGTCAGGGGGCACGCAGCCACCTCCCCAGGCTGACTTCCGGCCTGGGGAACCAGCCAATCAGTAAAGGGGGAGGGGCACAAACCAACCCCTTCTCAATATTGGCTGGGCCCCAGGGGATGGGGTCCACGGGCCGAAATCATGCCTTTATGTTATTCATATTTACAGAGTAAGAGTACAGAGTGGTGTCTGCTCTCATTATACAATAGATATAGAAAAGAAGGACCATACAATAAAGAAATAATATCAATAAATACTTAATAGAAATGTTAAACTTGATGCTAAACTGTGGTCTAGGAAAGACTATGAACAGACTATGAAAACCTTCATCATCTTAGGCCCTCATTATGACATATGCAGTAAATGCCGCTTACCGCCATGGTGACGGCTGCCAAAAGACCGTCGCCGTGGCTACCAGCCGATCGCCATATTATGACAGTAGCCGGAATTCTGCCAGAAGGCTGGCGGAATTCCGCTAAGGTCATGGCAGCCGACGGTGACAAGGTGGCACTGCTGCCAGCAGCAGCACCATGACAGTAGACCGCCGGCAACCGTATCATGATCCATGATACAGCCTGGCGGTGTTCTGCTAGGGGACGCTGCTGCTGGCAGCAGCGCTCCGTCCCGACCCCCTGCAAGCAAGTAAGTCGGGTGCTCCGACAGGGGAGGGGGTGGGGGGTGTTGTATGTGTGTGGGAGTGTGCGTGTATGTTTGTGTGTGTGCATGCGGGTGTGGGGTGTGTAGAATGCGTGTGTGCATGAATGGATGTGAGTGTGTGTGTATGCTGTGAAGTGTGAATGCGTGTGCGCTTGTATGTATGTCAATGTGTGTGGAAGTGTGTGTGCATGGATGTATGCATGAATGGGTGAATGTGGGTATGTGTGTGTGTATGCGTGTGTATGTCTGTGCGTGTAGGTGTGTGTATGTCGGGGGTCGGAAGGGGGATGGGGAGGGTAGGGGAGGACTCTGGGGAGGGGGTGACCCCTATCAGTGTCAGGTAAGGAATTATCTGGCACTGATAGTGCCTACCACCATGGTTTTCGTGGCGTTAAAAAAGCCAAGGAAACCGTGGCGGTGGGCGGGGTCATATTCCCGTGGGTGGCATAGTGACAGTTGGTGGTCGTTACCACCGTGGCAGTTGGTGTGGTACATTGGCGGTTTGGCTTTTGCCAATCCGCCAATGTCATAATATGGTGGTATGTACCGCCAGCCTAGCCTGTTGGCGGTACTACCACCACTATAACACAGGCCGCTAGGGTCATAATGACCCCCATAGATTTTTTTTGAGGGAAACAGTGAAATAAACATACAGCTCACAATAACCAAGGCAACAGGAATTATATCACAAGTGAAGATAAAATGAAAATTAAAGGATTGGTTAAATTATGTGTTCAGATGGCAATAGATATGGCAAGTTATGTGATTCAAGGAAATGTATTTGTTATTTCAGATATTAAGTATACCACACAATGTTGTATTCAGCAGAACATAAACCGATATGAGCATAAACCATTTAATTATTGGCGACTGTTTTATCATGTGCATCTCAGTTTTGGTTTAAAGTCTGTTGCTAGGTGCTCATTTTTTGGTTTATTTTGCCTCTTCACTCACTTGGAAGAAAAAGCAGCCATTCAGAATGCAGCATTGTATATTTCATATTTACCATCTAAGTGTCTCAATAGGAAGATCTTTATGATTCCGGGCATCAGAGTCCTCCTTACAGATATTTACTGACCAAGGTAAGCCAAAAATGCCCATACTGGGTATCAATTCCAGAGAGAAGGTGGAATTCATTTAGAGAGTCCTCTCCATGAGGATCGACGATAAAAAGAGGTGAGGCGTCATTTCATCATCTATTCATTCCACTTAAATATCTACAGTACCATTGGGTGTAAATAGCGTTGTCAAATGAGGTAACAGTTTGATGCTGGCACTATAGTACCAAACAATGTCAGACTGTCGGTGGTGGTAGATGATAGGCCTCGTTTTAAAGAAGCATGACCCTATGCCAGTGTCAGTGGTTGGAAACCAGGTGCCCTAGCTAGAACGCTCTAGAGGTGTGGAGCACTATACTTGATACCTGCTTTTCTGGACTCAGCAGCAGATACTACCCAGAAGTAGCTAGCATTACTGCCTAGCAGTATGTTACCACTTTTCTGTAATTAAAGTCTGGCAATACAAAGAGACTCAAACTGTTTGGGATTATTTTGAACTCTAAGTACACTCGTGAAAGAGATGCTGCTATGAGAACAATGCAATGACGTGGCCTGAACAGTGAAGCAAAACATTTTTCATAATGAATAAATATTCGATTTGAATGCTTGTGGGTGTTGTTTCATACTGTAAACAAAAACGGTTACTCCAACATACAAAGTCCATATGTGTAACATGCTCCCCTCTTTAGTGTCTGAATACAGCAGTAAATATTTTTAGGAGATACTCTACGTTCCATATGCAGTGTTCCTAGTGACCGAAGATCTATTTGAGTTGAACCATATTTATTTTTCAAATTGGCATGATAAGCAGCAGATCGTGGATTAGATAACAAATACGAGACATACAGAATTGTGCAGAAAACACAATAGCCCTGAAAAACGTTAAATCTTTTGGTGATGAGTTTCCTTTGGGCTTTGTGATTGGTGAGATGTAGAAAAAAACAAAGTTCATTGGTTGAAATAGCTTTATCATAATCGAAGTAAAATAGTGTGGTTATATACAAAAACGTAGAACAAAAGCTACATTGCTACTTATACAGGTAAATTGCTTTTCATGGTGTAAGGGCTCAACATTCTTTTATTAAAAAAATAAATATCCAGGAATACATAGAGTGCCACAGTTAGTTTGTAATCTTGTCAAAGGTTACTGTGAAAAAGATTTGTCAGGATTCATTTACTGCCACATAAAATACAACCAAACAAGCATATATGGTGCAAAAGGTTGAAATTACCAGCTATCAGCCGACAGAACTTTCTGTTACAGTATCCCCATACTCCTCCCCATCTCTATTTATGTCTCTACAATAAAAATAAATAAAGACTGTGAAAAATTATATAGTATTTAAATAAATTAAGTAACATAAGTCAAGTGGCTGTTATTCTGATACAGAATTTTAGCAGCAAATGTAGTACATACGGTAAACATTGATAATAAAATACATCAGAACGTCAATTTTCAAGAATCTAATGTTTTATACTGCCTTTCTGTAAACAAACTAAATTAAAATATTGTTCGTCTGATCTAGAACTAGTTTAGTGCCTGGGTAAATACTTCTTCTTTTGTTTAAATTGACTCTTCTTCGATAATAGTTTGAAAATAAGTTTCGTATAAAATGGATTGAAGCAAGATTTAGATACATTTATTTTGCTGGTGTAACACTTTATGAGCACCACTGATAATGACTGGTATGTGTAACTTTATTATATTTTGTGTGTTGCTAATTCATCAGTTCAGGATTGCTTCAGGGTTTTTTAAGTATATCGCTGACCAAATTGTAACACTTTACATAAATAATGTAACCTCTATATTTTCCTTCGGCAATCAGCTAGTTCTTGACATTAAACCGTAAAGAATGTAAACACATCTAATCACAGTTAATTTAATAGGACAATATCTACTAGAAATATGCATCCATTTTTTGCAGCTGTGGTGAACATTGATATCTGTTGTCTATAGTCCGCACACAGGCTAGGTTCGGGAAACAGGGGCAGCTGTGATGCATTCTTTTTCCAAAAAATGGAACCTAGGAAAAAATAAAAACGGAAAGATGAAAAAACAGAAAATGTTTTGTACTGACATTTTAATAGAAATCATAAACCTTAAAAACATAATTATATGAAACGTCTCAGTTTGCATATGCTGTTTACAGATGGTAGGAATAGTTGATCTTTACCAAACATTGTTATGGGGCAACAACGTAAAACAAATTGTGAGAACTGCAATATTCCAGATACGGATGGGCCCTCCAGTTCCCTGACCACCCCATACCAATTGGTTTCTTTGTGCTTCTGGGAGACCTCCATCCTCTGGTGTGTGGATGATGCCCAGTTGTATCTTTGGGCATCCTCTCTCGCTGACAATCAGCTAAGAAATTGTCTACCTATTCTTGAGGATTGGATAGTTTATCACTTACAGAAGCTTATTCCATCCAAAATTAAGTTCCTTTTTATCTCCTTCCATGCAGACACTACTTTTAGAACCTCATTGCATTACTCCCTAGCCTCCCCCACCCCCCGAAGATATTATCCTGTCCTTCTCAGTGAAATCTATGGTTTCACTCTTGACTCCTACTTAAATTTCGAACTTCATATCAGCAAACTGTTGTGTACTTGTTCATTTCAGTTTTTACTCGCAATTAAGTCAAACTTTTGCTACTTCTGGTCTCTCTTGTACCGTTCAAGGCCTTGTATGTCCTGAAGAAGTATATGAAAAAAGAGTGTGTGGCAGCCAATGTTCTGGAGATGACAAGAAGTTGCATGGGTATATGATCTGCAATTGGACAATACACTCAGGAAAATAGGTAGTTATGTGCAGGCAGATTTCCAAGAAACAAAGATCTTGATGACGAGGAAGAGATCAATGAGTTAATCAGTTTGCAGTAACTCTGGCTGGATGGTGTTTTGAGGAGAAATGCTGTGTTGATAATAACTGTTTGTCTGAGCAAAACAGTCATTGATGCAGACCTTTAACGTCATGTGGGAATAAGTTCTATGATGAGAAGACTGAGGATGGAATTTTAATGTGCAGGATTAGGCAAAAATGTGTAAGAGGTGGACAGAAGTTCCATTAACTGTGCTTGCAGTATGAGAAAACAATGATTTATCCTCACCAAGTAGCAAACATTACTTCAGGCCCTTACAGAAAAGCGGTGCTAGTCATATTGGTTCTTTTGAATACTCTAGGTTGTGGTTCAATGTTTGTGTTAGTGATTTTGGACTATTATCCATGTTGGCTAGAAGTAAAAGTTGTCAAGCAGGTTGAAACGAAGAATGGTATTGAGATTTTGAAAGAAATCCTTGCGAGGAAAAATGTACCCATTGAGTTGATGACTGACAATAGTATGCAACTAGTGTCTGCTTAGATAAGAATCTTTTGGAGAAACAAGCAATTTACCACGTTAGAACAGTATACTATCACAGAGTAATGGTTTTGTAGAAAGATGAAACAGAGTGCTGAAAGAGGGTTTACACCTGACACTGCGAGGAGAGACACCATCAAAGGGCTGTCGTAGGCATGTTGCACACCTCCTAGCATGGCAGCTAGTAAAATGACATAGAAGTTGATGCAGGTCCGAGATTTTTGCTTGAAACTGAAAGAGCATTTGATGCACCTTGGTGACGGTGTAGAGAAGGTAGAAAGACTGATCATAATTAAGCCTGGGTTGGGTACTCCAGATTCATTGTTGGGGATTGAGTTAGGGAGAGCCTAGGACAGTGAGTGAGAAAGGGGTTCTCATGTTCTTTGGAAGCCCTGCAAGTAGTGAAAGTTGATACACTTGTGATAGAATTATCTCAAGGAAATATTTGGAATGTAAGCAAAGTGTTGTCAGTTCTGGGCAATTGCAGTTCGATATGTTTCAGCTGGAGTGTAAATTATGTGCTCATGAGTTTAGCACTTTACAACCCTTGAATACAACATGAACAGTTCACTGTCTGGTACTTCTGGATGAACAAATTGAGATGTTACCGTGAAATCAGGACAGTGGCATGTCCATCTGAGTAATAGGGTTACTAGTTACGGGGGATGAAAGCCTATTCAGCAGCAACCACAATCTTTGTCAGCGTGAGACACAAGCAAGCCTCAAATTAACCTGAGCTCAACCCTAAGGCAGCTTGGCACAGAGTAGTCAGGATTAACTTAAGGACAATTGCAGCACTTCAAACAGTAATAATGTGAAAACACAACACAAGAAAAATCCCATTCCAATTTAGGATAATATAGCAAAATTTGATAAACAAAATCAAGACCAAAATGACAAAAAATCAATGTGTAGAACCAGAGATATGTGAGTTTAAAGATTTAAATGAAAATAGTGCCAAAGAGCCCAAAGCTCCACTTGCGGCTATTTAGTTGTGCAAAAGTGGGAGAAAGTCACAAGTTCAATCTGACCACAATGAAGCATGGGTTGGATACAGAGACCAGATTAGTCCAGCTGAAAAGTTACCTTCTCAGTCCAGTGCAACTGGAGGAGGTGGAGGGGGTCGTGAGGAGCAGGAAAAACATTGCTGCTGGTCTTAGTTGCAGTGCAAAGAGCAGGCTGGGTGTCACGGATGGTAATCACTGTAGAGCAAAGGTCCTGTTGTTGTCGCGGACGGTCGAGACAGAGCTTTGCAATCATGCTCCCAGTGAGTGGTCAATGCTATAGAGGGAAGGGCCAGGATGACAGAACTTTGCAACAAAATTGGGCAGTGTGAGCAACAAAATTTTGGCACCAACAGGCCTATTCATCACTGCGAAGAGCCCACAAACTTCAATCCAGCTCCCAAGTCAACCAACATCTCAATTTCTAACACCCCTCATCTGCATTAGCCACACGAGGTGTCTGTGATCTGTCTAAACACAGACGTGAACACCAGACAGCTAGAGTCTCAACTCCCTAAGTGCCCAGACCACTACAAAGGCTTCTTTTCTATTGCACTCTACCTGAGGTCCCTGGGAAGCAACCTCATGCTAATGAATGCTACAGGTTGCCATCTTCATTCAGCTGTGAAAGCATAGCCCCAATGCCATGGTCTGATACGCCTGACCAATGAAATCTCTAGAGAAGTCAGGGACCTTGAGCACGAGTGGTGTACACATGTCCTTTAACAAGGTGTTAAAAGCGTTCTAGCGCACCTCCATCCAGATCATGTGTCTCAGCTGCTTCTTAGAAGTCAGCTCTGTCAGAACGCAACAATGGTGTCATACCCCTTGACAAATCTCTTGTAGTATCGGGTGAGGCCTAGGAAGGCTCTCACTTCTTTCTGGGTCTCTGGGGTTTTCCAAGCTACAATGGTTTGGATCTGGGCCTGGAGTAGCTGCACTTTGCCTCCTTCCACTTGGTAAACCACAGAACCCTGACCTATCTGGGACTTATTGGCCTTGATAATCAGGACTCCCTCTGCAGAGCATGCAGCACTTCCCTGAGGTGGTAAAAATGGTCCTTCCGGCTGGAGCTGAAGACCCCAATGTCGTCTAGTCAGACATCACTGAAGTTTTCCAACCAACCAAGAGTGCCCTTCTGGGATTGAGAACACAGATCTCTCTTTGGCCCCTTTGTTCAAGGAAATCTGCCAGTACCCAGACATTAAGGCAAACATGTTGAGGAAACTTAGGAGCTTCCAATCGATCTATGAGCTCATCGTCTCGAGGAATGGGGTGTACATTAAACTTGGTGATGGCATTGAGCCCCCGGTAATCCACGCAGAACCTAAATTCGGAAGGGGTACCTGAGGAGCAGCCTTGGGGGCCAACACCACTTGATTGGAGAAAGGACTGCTGGAGGGCTCAATGGCCCTTAGCTCCAACATTTTGGAGATTTCCTCCTTAATGCTGGCTTTTACCTTATCAGATAGCTTGTAGATTTTACTCTTCACAGGTACACTGTTCTCAGTATCAATATCATTACCGAACCATGCAGTGAGTCCTGGGGCAAGGGAGAAAAGAGAGGCAACCCTCTGTTGCTGTAGGGGCAGGGTAGGGGACAGGCTGCAACCTCCATTGACCCGTCATGGAGAGGTTCATTCTCCTCCACTCCATTATCTGTGACCAGGAGCATGGTTACCTCGGACCTCTCAAAGTGGGGCATGAGGGGATTGACATGCAAAACCCTTAAAGTGTGCCTGTGAGTCTTGAGGTCCACTAGGCAGGTGACCTCACTCTAGCATTCCATCAACTCAGGGACCAGACTAGTGGTCTTGTAGGGCCATGTGGTCCACAGATTCCGTCATCCACACTTTTTGACCAGACCAAAACTCAAACATTGGCCTTCTCATCATACCACTGTTTCATGACCTACTGGCTACGGAGTACCAGCATGTGGCTGACCACATCCTGGGGGCCGTTTTTCGGACCTTGCTCCCACCCCTCGATCAGGTTGAGGCCCTCTCACGGGAAACCTGTGCAGAAATTCAAAGGGGCTGAATCCAACCCCCTTCTGCAGTACCTCTCTGTATGAAACAACAGAGGAATAAGAGGAAGACGTCTGACTTCTACCTCGGTGGCACAGACAGGCCCATGCTCATGCCCTTTAGGGACTTGTTGACCTCTCAACAAGCCTGTTTGGGGATGGTAGGCTGAGGAGAACTTTTAGGTTACCCCACACTCCTTCCACATGGACTTCATGTGTGCAACCATGAAGTTGGTACCAATATCAGATAATACCTCACCCCACACGGTTGATATACCCATCAGTGCCCTGGTCACAGTGGGTGCAGTTACTGGTCTTAGAGGCATAGCCTCCAAGTACCGGGAGGCATTGTCCACGAAGACCAGAATGAACCTGTTGACCGGGGCTGTCTTGGGGCCCAGAGGTCCAACAATGTTGATATCCACCCTTTCAAAGGGGGTGCCAATGACAGGAAATGCAGGTAGGGCATGACCTGCAGAACCCATCTGAGGCCATCTTCTTCCGAGTCCAATAAAAGTGTGTGGCAAGACTTTTAAAGGTCTTGTCCTGCCCTAGATGACCTGCCAAGGAAAATTATGACCAGCTTCTTCAGGTAGGCCCTGTAGCACTGAGGGACAACCATCACATGTTGAACCAAGCTCAGGAACCTTGGACTCTCTATACTGGAGACCATTCTCCCAATAGATCAGGTGGTTTTGCCAGCTGACTGAACCTCGGTCTGCCACTGAAGACCCTCCAGTGTAGGGCTATCCATCTTCCCTATGCAGATCTCCTCTCTGGTGGGACCACCCCCTTCCTTCTTCCAGCTGGTCAGTTCAGGTAGATTTCCCAGGATGGCAAGTATCTCCCCTATAAGTTCTGGAGTGTCCCCATCAGGCTCAACCTCCTCTTGGACTGTGGAAGTTCAAGTGCGGGTTTCCCCTGCCCATTGCTCTTCCTTTTTTGGCAGGCAGATGAGTCAGGCTCCAGGTCCTCCTGACTACCCTGTAGGGTGGACATGGTCCGTGTGGTCAGGCACACCCACTGAGGTAACCCTAACATATACAGGTGTGACCTGAGCTCCACCTCTTTCCATATGGTGTGCTCTAGGTCATTGTCAAGCAAACAATCCACAGGCATGGATGGACTCACAGCTACCCTTAAGGAACCTGAATCTCCCCTCCACTCAAAGGGAACCAGAGCCACTAGATAATGAATCTCATGGCTGTCAGCTACAACAACCTGGTGAAATGCATCAGGGACTACCTGCTCTTTGGTCACCAGATGACATCTGGCAGTTGTCATGCTGGCTCCAGTGTCTCACAGAGCCTTAACCCTCTGCCAATTGATTGTGGCACACTGCCTGTAGTTCTTAGTAATACTAAGCAACTGAGACCTTAGCACAATCTCTCCATCACTCAGGGACACTAGTGTAACCTCCACACTACCCCCTATAGTATCTGGGGCTATCTCTTCCCCAAGCACTACACTCGCCAACCCCAGTGTCTGCCCACCAGTGGGGGCTGTGTCCGCTTACAACACCTGCCATTCCCCTTGTAGTGCTCAACCTGTTGGCACTCATATCACTTAGGGGGTGCCTTCCCTGAGGGCTTAGTACCAGCGAACAATTTATTTTTCCATTCTGGTGGGGATTGGGAGTCTTCAATCAATCAAGGATTTAGAAAGCATTGCAAATCACCCGCATGGGTCTCAAGGCGCTGAACACAAAAAATGGCAAAGGAGAAAGCAGTGAAAGTGAGGAACAAGCAAGGAGAAGGCAAAAAAAATGGGAGAAACGCAAGGAGAAAGCAGTGAAAATAAGGGGAAAAGCAAGGAGAAGGCGTTCACAAAATGGGAAAAAAGCAAGGAGAAAACAGGAGCAAGAGCGATGCAGCAGCATGGGGCGGGACATGCCTGGGACCTGCTCCTGACCCTTAGAACTAGTTTGGGGACCTTTACAGAACTCCTTGTTTTCGTATTTGTCTCCCATCTCTTTCATCTGGTGGGGAGCCTGCCCAGCCTTGTGATGATCACCTTCAGATACTTTCTGGTGGACCTTAATACACCTCCTTAGCAAGCGTCCTCTGATCAGTAAGCTTACTATCAATCAGGTACTGGCGCAGATCTGCAAAACAAAGACTAAATATGCTCTCTTGCAATCAAGCTATACAGGCCCTAATAGTCCTTTACTTCACTGACCTTTATACAACCATCCAGTGCATTGCAAAAGGAATTCACTCGATCCACCCTGGACTGATGGCCAGATTCTGTACTTTTCAGGGGTGAGGACATATTTCCTACAAGGGTTTCCTTCATGGGGGTACCTCATTCTGTACCCTTTCTGTAGGGCCAGTAAGGACATCCCTCCCCTCATTAAGGATATTCTTCCAGGAGCTAGCCCCCCAGTCCTTCTCAGGGATGCTATGCATCTGTAAAGCTACCATAATCTTCAAACCACTTGTCACTGCTGTCTCCCACAACAAAGACAGGCACCAGACCTTTATGAATGTGGACCGTCTTGTCTCCAGAGGGCACTCTATGTATTCTGCCACCATCATTGCTGGACCCTGCCTGTCTGGCCTTAATGTCCAGCTCCTTAATACTCAGTTCATGAGTGTTGGACCAGGCATCCTTAGGGTGGCCTATCCCCAGACCTTTTGCCTTTACCTCCTGTTTTGTTGCTGTATCTTTTGTTGGTCTTAGGACTCTGAGCACTTTACTAATGCTGATCAGTGCTAAAGTGCTTGTGCTCCTCCAGCAAAAACATGGTAACATTGATGTATCCACAACTGGCATATTTAATTTACCTGCAAGTCCCTTGTAGAGTGGTATACCATATACACAGGGCCTGTAAATTAAATGCTACTCATGGGCCTGCAGCACTGATTGTGCCACCACCCACTTAAAAAGCCCCATAAACATGTCTTAAGCTTGCCACTGCAGGGCCCGTGTGAGCAGTCTAACTGCCACTGTGACATGGGCATCTAAAGCCCTTGGCAAGCCTTAAGCTCCCTTTTCTTATATATAAGTCACCCCTGAGTTAGGTCGTAGGTAGCCCGTAGGGCAGGATGCCATGAAAGCTAAAGGCAGGACATATACTTTCATGTTCCAATGTCCTGATAATGGAAAACTCCCCAAAGTCGTTTTCCATTACTGTGAGGCCTGTCCCTCTTATAGGCCAGCACTGGGAATTCCTTATATTATCTTTAAACTGCAATTCCTGATCTGAGAGGAGTGGCTGCATCATGTTTAGTACCATTGGAATGGTAATAGTAAATCTTCTTTCCTGGTAAGGTCAGATTTATTTTTACTATTTTAGAAATGCCACTTATAGAAAGGATTCAGACTTGCATGGGTTGAGCGGATGCGGATGTAGACAGACGCTATTGGTCCTATATTTAGAAGGTTGAAGTCCCCGTGTGTGTTGCTACGGAGTCTATTTTTGCAACCTTTTGTATTATTTTAGAATACTAAGTCCTGATGATGGTCTGACGTACCTCTGACTGCCACCATAGACTGAAACGTCAACATTATATTCTCATTTGACAAGCTGAATTGAACGACCATGATATTGCTTGAACTGGGTCTGAAAACCAGGCAGTTATTGTGCAGGACTGTGTCAAGAGGAGGGTTATAACCCCTTCCTGAGTCTTCTGTTGGGATACACTGGTGTGATCTAGGGGTGTTACATACAGTGTTGTTGTCTATATAAATGGACATTCGTTGTATTTGTTATACATTTTCTGAACTTCCTGAATCCTATTGATTAATATATTGGATTTGAACAGTACAGAGTTGTCTTATTCATTAATTGAAGACTGAATCTTATCTATGCAAATTATATCTAAACAATTTCTCTAGGCGCATTTTTAAGAGAGACATTGTCTGCACCCGGTACCTAGGGGAATACTGGGTTGCCCCTAAGTATGTTCACTTTTAAAAAGTAGGCAATTCTCTGCACTCACTTCCCTGTGTGCCCACAGCCTATCTCTAATACACGTCTGGATTGGGTTAGGTGACAACTACACTTGTGCATTCCTGTCAGACACCCACAATACAGGATACTCAACTGTATCTGCATGTACCTGCATACTGATGGATCTTCATGGGGAGGAGGTTGGGAAGGACTCACACTTACACCTCAGAAGGGTGGCATCTAGAGTCCACAAAAAGGGGCTGATTACCTCCAACTGATAGTCTGGAGCCAAGGCTAACCTGAAAGAGAGACGTCTTCACTTCACAAAATCTCTTTGTAGTCACCCCCCACACCAAAGTCAATTTTTGATATAAATACAGGGTCCACGACCCACTCAAATCAGTACACCTCTGGACTCAAGAAACACTGCTGGAGTAAAGACTGCTGTGTTCCAAGATAGCCACTCTGCCAGGATTGACTGCTCTCACAAACTGCTGCCCTACTTGGTTGTGCCACCCTGCTGCCTGCAGATCTTTGCTCAGTAAAAGAAGTCTTGTCTTCCCAGCCCACAGCGACTCTGAGCGGTCCCGCTTTCCCTTACCGCTCACATCGCTTCCACTTTCACCCGAGCGGCTTCTGCAAAGTTTCGGTGCTCGCAACTCTTCATCTTCATCTTCATCTTTTCCCCTTTCATCAGAAACTCTTCACCCAAGTGGCCTAGGTTCCACTTTGCTGCTGTCATCACATCAACTTCATCCGAGCAGCCTCTGCCAAGCTTCACTCTTTGCAACTCTATAATTTTCACCTGAGTGGCCCTTGCCCAGCTTCACTGCTCATAGTCCTCCAACTTCACTCAATTGGCTTCTGCCTAGATTTCCGCTCACATAGCCTCAACTTCACCTGAGTGGCTTCTACCCTGCTTTACCGCTTGCATCGAATCACCTTCGTTTGAGCGGCTTCTGCCCTGCTTTGCTGGCACATCACACCACTTAGCCAGAGCGGCTTCTGCCCTGCTTTGTAGCTCGCATTGCATCAACTTCATCCAAGCGACTTATGCCCTGCTTCACTGCTCACATTGCTTCATCTTCATTCAAGTGGCTTCTACCCTGCTTCACTGCTTGCATCACTTCAACTTCACCTGAGCGGCCTTTACCCCACTTTGCTGCTCGCATCTCTTCAACTCCATCCAAGCAGCTTCTGCACAGCTTCGCTGCCCGCATCTCATCAGCTTCCTCCCGAGCAGCTCTTGCCCTACATAGCCGCACCCCACTCCTAGTAGGAGTACGACCAAGGACATTGGATGTCCAGGCCGAGGAGGCTCTGGCATCACTGCTTCGATCTATTACCTTTTTTGCATTTCATCTTACTCTTACTATCTTTGGGCCTACAAAGCAGAATAGTTTGTTATTTATACAATTGGAACTGTATCGTACTGAAAGTGAAAGTAACCAGTTAATCAAGCTTTCTTTTTCAATATATACCCATGAGAAGTGCTTTTATGTGGTGTACATTGTATGATTATTGTGTCTGTGTGTGTGTGTGTGTGTGGCTCAAGTACTTTACACATTGCCTTCTAAGTTAGGCCTGCCTGCTCTGCGCCAAGCTACAAGAGGGTGAGCCTAGGCTCATTTATAATGTGTCATGGACTTGCCCTGACTTTAATTGTGGTCCGTACTTGGAAAAGGTGCATACCTCTGCCAACTAAGAACCCAGTTTTTAACATTGAGCCAACATTATTTAAAACTCAAATTGGTCTCAGACTACTAATCTTGGATTTTCCGTGTAACATAAAATAACTGTTTGTGCCTCACAAACAGGAGTCCTAATCCTAACTGCTGGCCACCAGTATGAGAAATTGGGTTACAGGTTGAGCTGGATGAAACCCTACTCAAGCAGCAACCACAATCCATTTCAGGGTGAGACAGAAGCAAACCCCAAATGAACCCCTGCTCAACCCTCTGATAGCTTGGCACAGAGCAGTTAGGCTTAACTTAGAGGCACTGTGTGTGTAAAGTATTTATGCAGCACTTCAAATAGTAATAAAGTGAAAATGCATCACAAGAATAATCCCACACCAATTTAGAATAATTGAGCAGAATTTTTATAAACACATCAAAATCAAAATGGCAAAAATCCCAATCAGTAGAACCTGAGGTATGCAATTTGAAAGATTTAAGTGAAAATAGTGCCAAAAAACAATGCACCACTTGTGGCTGGCTGGTTGTGGAAAATCAAATGTTCAGGCTGAACGGGATGGAATGGGGGTCAGATACAGGGACCAGGTTAGTCCTGCTGAAAAGTTACATCCTCAGTCCAGAGCAAAGAGTCTTGTTCACAGTGGAGTTGGCCACAAGGAGCAGGAAAGTATCAGGGGTGGGCGATGTTGCAGCACGAACAGCAGGTCAAGCATTGCAGCAATCATCGCTGTAGCATGAAGATCCTGTTGTTGTGTGCAGTTGGGCCAGAGATTCACAATGGTGCTCCCCATGAGTGGTTGTTGCTGTAGCACAAAGGGTCGGTTGATGGAACTTCATACTGGCAGGTAGTGTGAGTGACAAGGTTTTGGCAACAACTGGCCCCTTTCGAGGTTGTGAAGAGCCCAAAAATGTTAATTCAGACCAACTGAATCCACACCAAGGATCCAGTACCTGAGAGGCACCACATCAAGGTCAGGGGCCTGTTCCAGCTGGATCTGGGTCCTGGTTCAAGTGTTTGGGAGCATGTTATGTCCCTGTGGCTCCGACCCGGAGGCCAGCAATCTAGCCCTTGGAGTCCCTCTGAGAGTCTTGGTTCAGATGCAGGTCCAAACCATCTGACTCAGACAGGATGGCAGCCGGGGGACAAGCTGGCAGGGCAGCAATCCAGCAGTCCTGCAAGGCAATAGTTTAGCGGGCAGAATTCCAGCAGAGTGACAGTCCTTTCAGCAGCACAGCAGTCTTTTTTCCTGGTTGGTGTCTGAGGACCAATATTTTTACCTGGTGCTTCCTTTGAAGTGAGAGAAGCTTCTAGAGGTTACCCTTTAAACTGCTCTCCTGCATTGGCTCCAGACTAACTGCAAGGAGTATGCAGCTCTTTGAGTGAAGGCAAAACACAACGTATTCAAGTGTAAGTAGGGCTGTGTGCAGTTCCACCACCCTCTCATCCTGCCAGGGGTGGCCCATCGAGGCAGACTCAAGCTCTCTGTTGTGTGGAGTTGTCTAGGAGAAATACACAGAGCCCAACTGTCAGCTACACCCAGTCATGCAACCCAGAGACAGTCTGCAGGCACTAAATGGATTTCCAGGTACGGGTTACAACAATGACGAATATCCTGTCTGCCGACATATAAATCCCATTACTTCCTACAGGATTTATATTTTGGCAGATGGGATATTCATCTTCATTGTCACAGAGTAACCTGTCCACTGAAATCTAAATCAAGCCCTCAGGCCTGTAAGTGCCAACTTTCTAAAAGTGACATTTTCAAAATTGTAGTTGAATATATGACTTTACCATAGGAGATGATTTTTTATAACAATTTCGAAGACATCAAACATGAACTGATTAGCTGTTCTAATTTGCAAGTTGTAGTTTATTAAATGTAATAAGGTAACTCCAATGTTCTCCTATGGCAGAGGTAGGTCTTGCACTGCTGAAAAATGAATTTAAGAGATTTTTACTACAAGGACATGTAAACCGTAAAAGTACATGTCTGTCTTTTCAAATACACTGCACCCTGACCTCTGGGCTGTCCCGGGATTACCCTAGGGGTGACATATGTATTAAAAACAGAAGGTAGGGCGTGGCAAAAGCTTCATTTTGCCAGGTTGACAAGGCAATTTACAAATGTACCCAAATGCTGCAATGATTGACCTGAGACATGTTGAAAGACCTGCATTAGTTGGTGACACAGTCAGTGCTCCAGGCCACTAGTAGTATTTAATTTACAGGCCCTGGGCACAGGTAGTGCCACTTTACTAGGGACATGCAAGTAAATTAAATATGCCAATTGGGAATAAGCCATGATTTAAGGTAGGAGCACAAGCACTTCATCCCTCCTTAGCAGTGGGAACGTATGCAGAGCCAAAACGGGGGTGTTGAAGGCAAAACGTTAGGGGGAATGTAAGGTGTAACAGTGCATATCGCCTCTGATACACATTCTGTTTCTTCAACAAAGTGTAAATAAATTCAGTGTCACATCCACCATGAAATATCATGAATTCTTCCCAATATGAGTTAAGATATGTGCATCACCATTTATCAAGGATACATTGTCTCTGCCTTGATCTCTTGTTGTCAGGCAGGATGTTTTCCATCCGTTGTTGACATTGTCAGCAGCACCTGTACAAAGATCCTTTATAGTGTGTGTGACAGAGAACGGATATGCAAGATCTGAGCAGAACTACACTGAAGTATGCTCAGTGCCCGCATCATCATACCATAACAATGCACAGATTCTTGATTTCTTGGTGCTCTTGTCACCATCTCGGCGCAGATGCTTCACACAAAAAAACAATTGCTGATTGTTTTCCTCAGCTACCAATTAGTTGACATTTGACGACTTCCACTACAAGATGCTCTTTGTGAACCTCAGCCTCCTCCGCACTTCAAGCGCTGCTTCCTTGTGACAGTCTTGTAGTTTGGGACACATGCAGCCAAAATCAGACTGTAGACATCAATAGCTCAACTAACTGTTTTCCATTATCCACTTGGTGGCCTCACCGACTGTAATCACAGTCATAAAGCAGAACACATGCCACTGTTTACTGTGTTAGCCCTTTTGTAAATTACCAGCTTCATATGTAACGCACAACTCCCTACCAGGTCAGGTCCTGTAGCCACGGGTTCCAACAGCTCATCGTCATGAAATGACTGTAGGGAGTGGAAAATCCTGCATTTATATGTTTAATACAAGAAGTAGAGTCCTTCACAAAGGAGGACCAGCCTGTACATTACTGGCATTTTAGAAGAGTAGCCAGTAGGGGTGGTCAGATCACTAGACAGCACACCAACAAATTATCATTTTTTATTTTAAAGCCTTTGTTAGGCACAACTGCAACCCCATGGGTAACCTGATACTGTGGGACATAAGACTGACTACCCAAGTGGAAACTACTGCCTGTAGATCTACATTGTCAGACGTTTCCTGAATGATAAATGGTCCTGAGTCAGTCGAATATGTGTTGGTATACTATTCAACAGTTTGGGTCCCTGAACTGAGCAGGCTCTGCCTCTGGCTCTCTCTTTCTTGTACTTAGGAATCTGGAGTTTAGGCATAGAGGCTGAACAGAATAATCTGCCTGGTTGGTATGGAGTAATCCTATTTGCCAGGATACAGGGTGCTACTTTGAAAGAAATACTCTTTTTCACTGACAATCAGTGCAAGTAATCACTGGCTGTAAAGGGGAAGGAACTCCATTTTTGTCCAAGTGCCAGTTTGGCAGCTGCAGCTTGAATTCATGAGAGAGGCTTTACTGTCTTCTCGGGTGCACCTTTGAAAGGGACATTACAATAAACAACGTGGATTATGATAGTACTATGGATGATGAGGGGATGCCAGCCTAGTCTAGTTCTACCCCTCATATCTCATATGGAGTCTGCCCATAAAGAAATAGACCCATCTCCTGTCGACCAGAAATCATTTAGATGACTGACATCTGCACTCCCCACCTGGCAGAGCATGCTCTCCGTGTTGCTAACATTAAACTGCAGCACATTGTTTCTAAGCCAATTATTCTCTTCATGCACTGGTGAAAAGAGTCAACAGACCCATCAGAGCCTGGATTGAACAAGACTATCAGCTGCATGTCATCCACATAATTAATGCAGTTAATTCCCAGCCCATGTATGCATTTAATGAGAGGCTGGATTTATACATTAAACATAGGGGACTGAGAGAGGAGGCCTGCAGAACTCCCTGCTTTAGTGACACAAAGCAGGAGAGAAAAGGAGGGAGTTGTACTTTCTGCTTGTGGTCGGATAGACAAGAGCTGCACCAGTCAAAGCTTTTCCCACTATACAAGCTCCTCCAATCTCTTGAGCAGGTTGGAGTGATCCACAGTATTGAATGCTGCGGGCAGGTCCAGAAGTATCAGGACCACATGCTGACCCGTGTCCACAGCCATCCAGATATCATCAATGACCACAAACAAAGCTGTCTCGGTCCCATGACGAAGCCTAAACCCACATTTGCCCATGTTGATCCAAATACTGGCCTCAATATGGGTCAATTTCATTTTATTGACATGCCTTTCCAAAACTTTGGTTGGAAAAGGCAGCAGAGAGATGAGCATAAAATTCGCAATGTCTTTATGGCTGGTGGACTATTTCTTTAGTAAGGCCATAGCTAATGGCTGCTTCCAGGCCTTGGGAACCTTAGTAGTGGCCAGAGAAATATTACAGACATATCTTAAAGGTTCGGCCAGCTGTAGTGCAAGTACTTTCCAGTACTTTAGAGGGGGGTGGTCGAGCAGAGAGCCCAAAGTAGTGGCTCCCGCCAACTCCAAGACGTCTTCCTCCATAATTGGAAGGATGATCTCAAGCCTTTGAATCCTGTTATTCCCCTCCTGTATGGTGGATTCTAGATTCAGAATGTGTTCAGTGGGTAGAGAGCTTACTGTGACATTTTTCTTAATGTTATCTACAATATTCAATATTTTGTTCTTGAAAATTACAAGGGCATGATACTAATCCCTCCACCTATCTGGCTAACTAGTTGCACATTTCTAGTGGGTCTAGAGCACATGTTTTCAAGCTGAGGGGTGTGACCCCACTGGGGGTATGTTGCCATATTCCCAGGAGGATGCAAATACCTCTCCGTACTTGTAAAAGAAGATGGCCTGGAAGGCCAACTTTGATTATTTGTCGCCTTTGCGGGCTATCTTCATTTACGTGCAGAATTTCAACTGCATAAAAAGCATGGCAGTTGTAATCATGAACTCTGTGGCTGCGGGGTCAAAGATGTTGCTAAAATAAACAAAATATTCTAAAGTATTTTGTTATTTTTTCACATTTAGACAACTGCATATAAAATAATGCACACATGTTTAAGTGAAAAATAAATGCAATTTAAAGTAATGGTGGGATACGTAATGAAATGTCAGTTGGTTGTTGTGATTGCTCGAGATGTCTGTTTGTGAGACCATATAGTCACAGAATTGAATCCTGGTTGTCATAGTTCGGAAGAATGACTAGTGTATATATTTATGATGCTAAGAAGTCCCAGCCAGTAACAGCAAGCACTGTGAATGTATGTCATTATTAAAAAATGTATCAAAGCACATGGACGTCAATTCACCAAAATGTCAGGAGTGGCGGAAGTGACATCACATGCCCTTTGACCTCCAGTTTCACTCACATACACATACTTACACATACACACAAATTCATACTTACATACGCTCTCACTCACATAAACACACTCTCACTCGCAAGCATGCACACAACATATATTTAAAAGTATTTTTTCTGTACCTCAGCTGCCATGGAAGAGCATATGTTAGCTAATTGTACTCCATTTTTATTACACTAATAGTAAATAATATACTGTTATTCACTATAAGTGTCATAAAATGTTTTTCCGAAGAGTGGAGCCCCAACTGACCTACATAAGGAGAGTTGCCACCTCCGAGGCCAGGGGTCTCAAAGGCAGTGAGAGGGGTAACAAAGAACAAGCTAGGGGTGGCAGCTGCAACCCCAGGCGACCCCTAAATGTTGTCCATGTATAAGCAGAGCCACTGGAATTATGTGGCAGCAGAGGACCAAATTAAGCAGCAGGGTTGACTAAATTAAACATCAAGAAAGGGAAAATTATACAGCATAATGCAGCACGTTTTGTGATAGTAATATTTTATTTGCTTGTAATTTTATACATTGTAGTACTGCCTGGGCAAAGATGTTACTTGATTAGTACCAGTTAGACACCCAAATACAGCAAATATGCATGTGAAAGATGTTCAGTTAACCTTTGTGACGAGATTTCCATGGAGCAGGGACACATGTTGCCATAGCTTGAGTAATGTCTGTTACATTTGAGCTACATTTTTTTTGTTAAAATCAGAAGATTATGCCTCAGATGACGAATCATGTGTCATTTATGGAAAATGCTGTGGCAACAGAATCACATAATTATAAATCAATTGGTCCGGGGTATAAGGTAGGCTGCCACAAAATTACTGAGGGCCTGATTTATATCTTATGGGATTTAGATTTCGGTGGACAGGATATCCATCATCGTTGTGAGGTAGTAGCCCGTCTGCCGAGTTCTAAATTAGGCCCTTAGTGTTTAAGATAAAACCAGTACTTTCAAAGAATATGTTTTAGTAATAAGTAATCAGAATGTGCGTAGAGAGTACATTTTTGTAAATCCATTAAAAGTAGAATTTCTCATTACTGAAGCAGGTGCAGTGGCACTCATGCCCAGAAGTGTTAGGGGCCCACTGCATCATAATTATGACTGTTTCACTTTACAAAAGAGGCATTGTATGCTCATTTTCTTGGCTAGCATTAGGCCTGAGGGCATTTGTGCTGCAAAGAGGTGAGCAACTTGTGGACGTTCCTTTTTTTCTGAAAGGGACAGAGAGCCTGTTTCAAGACTCGAGTGATGGTCAGGCATGGTGGATAAGCCGTGAAAGAGGCAGAGGAGATAGCCTGCGACTCAGGGCCATGGCAGCGAGATAGCTTGGTCAATAAGATTGAGGGAGTGTGAGTTTCAAATTTCCCAACAATCATGCTAGCTCATAGGTGTCTATTTACCAAATTCTCATGCAGAGCATCACAGCAACCAAAAATGCTGTGCTTCGTGAGAAAGAGAGAGCAGGAGAGCGCCATATTTACAGAAATATGCCACTCTCTTCTCCTCCCCTCTCCCTAGCCCCTAAGCACAATCAGGGAGCCATGCATCACACACACACCTTTGCACCATAATGCAAGGGTTGCTTAGACAAACTTTAAAACCTTTGCACTTTGTATGTGTGCTGTACATTGCAGCACACATGCAAGGTCGTAAAAGAGAGGAGAAATAAAAGGATTTCTCCTTGATAATACCTATTTTAAATGAGCATTTCCTTTAAATCAAAACTCTTTTTTAGTATATATATAGTTTTGCACCAAAAACCATGGGTGGTTGCATAGGAATGCCCTTGCACCACCTGTGGAACGCCACCCCGGCACTAAGTAATGCAAAGCAGCGCTACGCAATGTTTCGTATTGCTTTCAAATGAATTTCTAGCGTGCTGGAAAGTAAAGTGGGAGAGAAAATTTGGAATTGATTTGCATCACTTTTATGATATAAATAAATATATAAATATATCCCATAATGTTAAAATAGATTGTACGACAAGTTGTGGTAGGTGAGGGGCTTAAGGGACAGTTGAAAGGGAAAGTAATGCGGATTGGTAGGGGTAGTAAGTGAGAGAAAACACATTACTTTGTGAAATAACCAACATTTTTTCATTCTGTTTTCAAACAGAGAGAGGGAGAGCGGGGGTGTATGTTTTTAGTCTTGGTATATAGCACATTAGGACCCTGTAAGGGGGCCTATTAGAAAATTTATTTTATGTACAAGTAGATCAGCTAAATCGAAACACCCCAGAAACAGCCCTATCTGGCACAACTATGTGTACTTTTGTCTGTTAAATCTTTAAATGCTACAAGGAGTGCATCACCTTGGCAAAAAATGGAAAAGTGTTCATCTTGCCTTCTCCACATGAGCAGACCATGTTACTAAATCATTAAATGCACATTTTTGGATCTTTATGCGTATGGCCAATTCCTCCCACTGTTTGTGGGCCTAGAAACCACTCCCCTTACTTTCCTAGACACATTAATGTACTATCAGATTTGCGCCACCTGCCAGGTTATGGATGATCCCTTCCCATCCCCACACCGCCTCTTTCGACATTGGAACATATCATCACCTCCCCTTCCCCATGAAAACTGATCACTCGCCTATAGAACACCACACAGAATTTGTTGCCGGTAGCGCCCCATGTATGCGTTCACAGTGGGAGGTGGATCTGGACCTTTCCCTCACAGACTCATAATGGTCCTTCTGCTGTGGTCAAGTAGCACAACTCTCTCCTAATTATAGACTTCCCCGAAACTAGATGCTGGCAATGCAACTTCACACCAGCATTCTGTATTCACCTTGCCTGGCTTTGTTCGATAGTGGCACTCTTTTGTGCAGAAGTCTTTCAAACTATTTACATAATAACTGATCATTTTCCTCTATTTTTCCCCCTGCTGAGCTATGTCAAAGATGTACCCAACACATATCATTGTCTGACTGCCATGCTACTTCTCCTGGCTAAGAGCAGAATAGCTATACACTGGGGTAGGAAACCCCCTCCACCAGGTCATGGATAATTGATGTAATGTACTATCGGAACAAATGACAAACTTCTGGGAAATGATGCCTCAAAGATCCCGCACTCATGATATATGGGGCCCTTTTATTACCTTTCTTCATACCAGAAATTCTGATACACCACCGGCACCTGCTAGTGCTGTGGATAGTGGTTTGGAGTGATAGCCCTCCACCTTCTTTATGTTCTGGATGCCTGGTGGCCATCTTGGGGTCCTCGCAAACCCTTTCATGTCATTATCTCGCAATAATTCAGCTGTCCCAACACCTCCTTGAGAACGAGGTGCTGCTTGCACTCTTATGTGGCCTTCTCATCACATGCTGTATGGAGATCTCAGGCTTATCGCAGATCCTGAGCCTACTGGAGATTATGGTGTGCTATACTGTTTTGCCAATAAATCAATACATACTGTGGCGGCTTCTTCTTGTTGTTGTACCGTTTGAATTGACAAATGGCAATAAAGACAATTTTAAAAAAATCTTTAAATACAATGTCTAACTTATGTTTTTACGTTTTTAGATTATTTAGATAAAAGTGAAATTCACAACTTTTACCCTATATTTTAGTGCCCAAAATCATAACTTTTGACTTACGTATATTTGTATCTAAGTGCCTATTAGTCAATTAAGTGGTATTCCCATTAATCAGGCGCTGAAGGCCAGCTGGTGTTTGGGACATTAGGACTACAAAAACATTCTTCAGTAGTATCAAGCGAGAGTTTGTTCCAGCTCTAGGGAAGTCACTTTTTAAGTGTCCCAGCAGTATATGTGAACATAAATTGAAACACGTGAGGCCAGAATGGTTCCAGCCATTGCGCCTCTTGCAATGTCAATCGACTCTGTTCTTTCTCTTCACCATAACTTAAAATTCTTTGTCTGTTATAGCGAATTATTGTAAGTAGGTTTATTTTAATTAATTACAACCAAATACCTTTAAGTTTCCAACACTAAACAAGCTATATAAAAAATGTTTAAGCAACAAATTTAAAATGATGAAGTTATATTCAGTAATTTTGATAATTAAATTTAATAATGGATGGCAGAATGATCCCCTCTTCCCTTAATATATATGTTTTTGTCCTGGTGTATGGGCTCCCTGAGGCCCAAAGAACAACAACCATTGGTGTGTGCGGCATGGGGTTGGTAGCCTGTGGGGGTTAGCTGCCTTTGGCTGGGTTGATGACAGGGTATGCTGCAGGCTAAAGGCTGTGCGCAGCATGGGATTGGCAGCGTGTGGGGGGTGGTGGTTTGGCCACAGGGCCAGACCATAGGTCAGACACTGCGGGCAACCTTACAGCATTGGGTTGGCTGTGGCCAACTCCCTGCTGCATGCGACCAAAGGCGGTGGGTTGGCTTTATGTTTGGTAACAAAATATTACTACCTCCACTTTTAAATAAGATAGGGCCCCGGGAGATGGGGTCACCCGGCCCTTTAAAGGCATCTAAGAGGAGCCACAAATTTCCTTTCACCCAGCGTTCCCCCAAGTCTCCCGATAAAAATGGTACCTCACTGGTGTGGGTAGGCCTAGCACCCACGAAAGGAAATGGCCCAAAACACAACGTGAACACATCACATTTTTTTACAGAAAACAAAGTGCCTACCTGTGGATTTTGGCCTCTAGCTCAGCCGGCACCTGGGGAAACCTAGCAAACCAGTGCATTTTTGAAAACTAGACACCTAGGGGAATCCAAGATGGGGTGACTTGTGGGGCTCTGACCAGGTTCTGTTACCCAGAATCCTTTGCAAACCTCAAAATTTGGCCCAAAAAACACTTTTTCCTCTCATTTCGGTGACAGAAAGTTCTGGAATCTGAGAGGAGCCACAAATTTCCTTCCACCCAGCGTCCCCCCAGTCTCCCGATAAAAATGGTACCTCACTTGTGTGGGTATGCCTAGCGCCCACGAAAGGAAATGTCCCAAAACACAACGTGGACACATCACATTTTTTCACAGAAAACAGAGGTGTTTTTTACAAAGTGCCTACCTGTGTATTTTGGCCTCTAGCTCAGCCGACCCCAGGGGGGGGCAGAAATGGCCTAAAATAAATTTGGCCATCTCAACCCCCCCGGGGAGCGACCCTTGCCTATGGGGTCGCTCCCACTGCTTGACATTGATGCAAAAAAAAAGATCCCCGGTGCCTAGTTGTTTCTGCCCCCCCTTGGGGGCAGATTGACCCAAGATCGTCCGATTTGCCCCCAAGGGGGGCAGAAATGGTCTAAATACAATTTGCCCCCCAGGGGAGCGACCCTTGCCTAATGGGTCGCTCCCCATCTCTAAAAAACAAACAAAAAAAATAAAAACACAAAAAAAGAATTGCCCTGGCGTCTAGAGGTTTCTGCCCCCCCCGGGGGCAGATCGGCCTAATAACAATAGGCCGATCTGCCCCCAGGGGGGCAGAAATGGCCTAAAATAAATTTCCCCCATCACCCCCCCTGGGGAGCGACCCTTGCCTACGGGGTCGCTCCCCTTGCGTGACGTTGGCATAAAAAAAGGATGCCTTGTGCCTAGTGGATTGACCTAAGATCGTCCGATCTGCCCCCAAAGGGGGCAGAAATGGCCTAAATACAATTTGCCCCTCCAGGGGAGCGACCTTTGCCTAAGGGGTCGCTCCCCATCTGTAAAACAACAACAAAAATCCCCGGTACCTAGTGGTTTCTGCCCAGAAAAGGCCTTAAAAAAAATGCCCCCCCTGGGAGCGACCCTTGCCCAAGGGGTCGCTCCCTTATGCCAATTTAAATCCCTGGTGTCTAGTGGGCGTTTTAGCCGTATTGCTTGTATTTGAAGACTCTCCGGCCTCCTCCACGTGATCGGAAGAGAAATGCTTTGCATTTCTCTTCCGATGGCGCTGGAAGCTTAGCTTCCAGCGTGATGGGAGGAGGCCTTGTGACAATGAAGTCACAGGGGGCGTGGGGGGTAGGGGTGGAAGGGCAAGGGCTTCCCCTTCCATCCCTGCCTTGGGGGGTGGGGGGAACATCACACAGGGAGCGCTAGTGCTCCCTCTGGGCACTGTGCCCAGGACGTAATGGTTAAGTCCTGGGGACAGAAGGGTTTATGTACAAAACGTCTTGGTCAATGCATAGTGAGAAAGGCAATGCTGAAAACACTACACCATGACCTTAGATCCGTTTATAGCAGCACCTACAAATTTTTCAAGAATTGCTATCCCATTTTCCTAGTTTTAATGCAGTTCTATATTGATTACATAGGGACAGATGAGATCCAAGCCTTCATCTGACCTATATAGCGTGAGCAATGTAATTCTTATCTCCTTCCACCCATACTTCAGAAGGTTATTGGAGTATATGTATTCCACTGACCCCACTGGGGTTCTGTTGATGGAATACTTAACATCCACTGTCTTTAAATGAGTCAGACTGAGCGAGGGTTTTGCAGCCAGGGTACTCTCCCACATTGGAACAGAGTAACCTGTCTGTTAAACTCTAAATAAGGCCCTTTACCATGAGGCTCATCTAGGAATTCAAAACTTCTTAGAGGGACGGGTTCTAAATGTGATTATGAGATCAGCCTGTTTTAACAAATGTATTTGATGTAAATTAAGCCAATATATTTAAGTCTGCAGCAGATGATGATAATATCTTAGATTAGCACTGGTACGACATTTCCAATGAAAGCTTATTATGATATCAGAACATTTTTGGGATAAAGTCTAGCGCAATTATAGGATAGATGCAGACCACACTCAGGACTATTTTAATAGTGCATTCCCTATATAACATTTTTCATGCACTGTGCTACAACTTGTAAATACATAAGAAATGTATCTTACACAGGGGCAGTCCTTAAACGTTTATATTTTATGACAAGCAGAGTTTAGTAATGCACCTGTGTACAGAGTGCACAAATATAACTATTGTCAGGAATTATGTTGGATATGAACCTGTGGATATGACAATATGGCTTTATACTCTAAAGATATTTAGGACAAGGATGTGGTGGACCTCATTTAGAATTGTTTTGATCACACCATATGTCTCACATACACATCACAGACACCACAAGATGGCGCAAGGGATACTGGGCCTGATAACGAAAAGAGAATGATGTCATACACGGGACGTCCTCATAATTTACTATGATAAAGGTTAGGAGTAGCATTGTAGCAGTTAAAAAAAAAGCATGGGATTGTTTATTCTCACAGAGTAATAGTTATATGGTTTTACTATTAAGGGGGCTAAGTGAAGAAGTGTTGATACTTTATAATCCGATTTAGGCATGGAAATTGGAGCTATAGATTGGGAGTCCTCTTGAGTATCTGAATATTAATATTAAATTGTGAACAAAAACATTTTACTAAAATCACGTCAAGTATTGTTTCACCATTTTGAAACATTCAGGGTGGTGTCCTTAAGTATCATATGCACTATAGCAGTGGTTCCCAACCTTTTGACTTCTGTGGACCCCCACTTTATCACTAATGGAATCCAGGGACCCCCACTAAATCATCATTGGAATCCAGGGACCCCCCACTGAGTCATTACTGGAAGTTTGGGACCTAATTTGTCACTATTTATTAATATTTTTTAATTTTCTAAGCAGTCGCGGACCCCCTGAGAAGGCTTCGCGGACCCCCAGGGGTCCCCGGACCACAGGTTGGGAACCACTGTACTATAGGGATCTTCTTCCCTGGAAATTAAGTTAGGAATGGTATGTATTTGTAGATAACATGGTACCAGACACTTGATCAGAGAACACTTGATCGGCAACAGCAGTAGCTTGTTGGTTCACACTATGAGGGTCATTCTGACCCTGGCGGCCGGTGGCCGCCAGGGCCACCGACCACGGGAGCACCGCCGACAGGCTGGCGGTGCTCCAATGAGCATTCTGACCGCGGCGGTTCAGCCGCGGTCAGAAGCGGAAAGTCAGCGGTCTCCCGCTGACTTTCCGCTGCTCATTGGAATCCTCCATGGCTGCGGAGCGCGCTCCGCAGCCATGAGGATTCTGACCCCCCCTACCGCCATCCAGTTCATGGCGGGAAAGCCGCCATGAACAGGATGGCGGTAGGGGGGGTCGCGGGGCCCCTGGGGGCCCCTGCCGTGCCCATGCCAATGGCATGGGCACGGCAGGGGCCCCCGTAAGAGGGCCCCAAAATGTATTTCACTGTCTGCCTTGCAGACAGTGAAATACGCGACGGGTGCAGTAGCACCCGTCGCACCTTCCCACTCCGCCGGCTCGATTACGAGCCGGCATCCTTGTGGGAAGGTCGTTTTCCCCTGGGCTGGCGGGCGGTTTAACTGGAACCGCCCGCCAGCCCAGGGGAAAACTCGTAATACCCGCCGCGGTCTTTTGACCGCGGCGCGGTAATTTGGAGGGCGGGATCCTGGCGGGCGGCCTCCGCCGCCCGCCAGGGTCATAATGAGGCCCTATGTTTGGTAAGCAAAGTCTTTGACTACGCTTATCGATTTGGTATTTCGTTTGCATGGAGTCAGAAGGATGTGGCTTAGAAAGCATAATATGGGAAAAATGATTTTGTTGGTCACTTTGTGGGACTTTAGATTGAGAGCATGGTATGCCGCAGTGCTATAGGGACTGACACTCTGTGTGAGTGTCATTTTGAGTGTTAAAATTAATTGAGGTAACTATACGTACTGAAATACCCCATTTTATTATGTACAGATTTGAGTTGATCCATTCAATTTTACTCAGAAATTGAACTTAAAGAAGTGGTACACTATGAGCCATCAAGACAATAGAACAATACTGAAAGAATCTAAATATTTAAGTAATCTTTGTATCAGTGATGTAGATACACTCATTTTACCTTGGCAGAATTTGATTCTGAAGAAATGAATATTGGTAATCACTATCTTAATCTGAATAAATTAGGCACTGATATTTATCTAAATTGTCCTAGTGGTTTTAAACCTAGGTCTGTTTTTCTGCCCATTGTAGCACCAGATGCAATCAATATAGTCCAGGAGATGGCCACACAACATTTTAAGAGACTGTTTAAGAAACTTTATTTGCAATGTGGCAATTGAGACATGAAACATAGGGATGCTCTGAAGTTTCTACAAAAGGATGACTTTAGAGTCATTTTAAAGTCTGGCAATGGTGGAAACGTGGCTCTCTCTGAGGAAATGTATTTAAAAGAGGACTGAAGTTGAAGGATAGGACTTGTTATGAAGAGATTGAGAGAATTGTTATCAGCAATACAAATGAGGAATATCATGATAAATTGATTCAATGGAGAGAAGAGGGTTTGCTTGAATCAGAGTAATATACATAGTTGCACTGTGATTACCTAAGAATGCCAATTTTATATATTTTCCTCGAAATTCAGAAGAGCATGACTAGATAGACCAATTGTGTCTTCAATTGGAAGTTTGTTGGAGAATACTTTTTTCTATAACCATTTATTACATCTTTTCCTTCCTATATCAAACAGAGCAAAGCCTTCCTTAAGTGTATGGAAGACCTATATGGAGAACATGATTATTAATTAATGACTCTGTATGTAGCTAGTTTGTACACCAGCATATGAAATGAAGTAAGAGTCAATGCATGCAGATATTTTGGATATGAGTACTTACCGTTTCGCACACGATTTGTTCATGTTTGATGGGCAGCTATTCTAGCAGATCCAGGGCACAATGATGGTGACCTGCATTGCCCAGAGCTTTGCCAACTTGTTAATCGGCTGATGGGAGAAGCAGTTTGTCAGTGTCCTTGATGGATATGAGGAGCACATCATGCTCTGGTTCAAATATATTGTGATTTATTTATCATATGGAAAGGCATAGGAGAAGTAGCCCTGGATGTTGTCAGAAAATTGAATAAGAATGATTTGAATTTGAAGTTTACTTCTTCTACGTAGTGCATGAGTGAACCTTTTGGACTTACATGTGGAAGTAAAGGGTGAAAAATGGACTACCAGGTTATGTAGAAGAGCACATCTGTTAATAGTGTTCTTCTTGCTCAGAGCAGTCACCCGAAGAACCTAAGCTACAGAATCCCCTATGCTGAGCTACTCAGAGCTAGGCCCAATTGTAGGCCCAATGATGCTATTGCCAGAAAATACAAGGAAATGACAAGGAGATTCAGAAAATGGGGTACTCGGTTGAATGCTTAGAATCAGCCCTTGAAAGGGTTAAAATATTGTCAGAAAAGATCTACTCACACTTAGGAAGACCCAGAGAAATGAGCAGAATAAGATCTTTTATTACCACTTTCAGTCAGAATGCTAAGGATGTGAGGAAATGTTTGAACAAGCACTGGCAATTATTATCCACAGAAAGAGGGTAGAAAAGTGACCTTGATAACTATCCATCCTATGCATTTAGAAGATGTAAATCTTTCAAGGTTGTGCTGTGTAAAACAACATTCAAATAGTAAATGAGAATACCAAATCACCATGACTCAGAGGGTTCTACAAACGTGGACGTGTAGAGCATGCATGAATAGTGTTTACAGTGTGAGTGTGAAAAGCTACTTGGCATCTTGACAGAATAAGGAGAAAAATATCATTAAATATCTTACCTGTAGTTCAGATTTTGCAGTTTATGTATTGGTATGCCAGTGTGAGAGATGATATTTACAGAGCAATGTTCATTTGGTGAAAAAAGAATTCTGAACATTTGAGAACCATATCATATTTGAACAAAGAATATCTTGTGGCACGCCACTTTGCAGAGCAACATGAGAGCAGTAAAAAAAACTGCTGAGATACTTTGCGATTGACAGAGTGGAATACAATTTTCAGGGTAGTGATAGGATGCTGCTATCAGGAAACTGGAGTCACAATGCATTGTAGACCTGAACCCCAACACCCAAGTGGGTTATGTTATATGGATTTGTAGAGCATGGCTAATCACCCATGAGGGTATCCAGGCACTGAGTAGGGCAGGCTTGATGGAAGAGGAGGTTATCACGCCTGTTTCTTCTGGAAGAGCTATCTCTTGAGGTTCATTCAGTAGTTCATGAGGGAGGGGGAGGTTCTGAGGTGCTGTGGGAGGTAGTTTCTAGGGGTGGGGAGAGCACGCAGAGTTCTACTCTATGGAATTCAACAGAGTTATCTAAAAACTCAGTAAAAATTCTGGGAAGTTCCACGTGCGGCGGAATGTTGCCTGGTCCTAATATTGTAAGGTTAATTGAAAGCATCATGAATAAGCTTACTCTAAATAATTCTTTAACAACTTTTCCCGGCTGCTTGTTGGGTATGTATGTGCTAGACACATTTCAACAGGTACACAATCTCTTCGAAGCATATGCTTGCATATTTACCGAAACCCTTTCCTTTCAGTACATTCAATCATGTCGGCCAATGAAGGTTGTGCTCTAGTAAAACAAAATGGAAGTTTAACGTACAAGCAAATTCTTTGGCAGAGAGTGCAGTTGATTGAAACGTGTAAATCAACACCACGAAGCCCATTTGAGATCTACAGCTGTTGAGCTTCAGAGATTTAGATTACTAGCAATCCCGGTCTACCCACAGAGGAAAATTATTTGACTGGTGTTTGAAGGTAGACGTAGAATACATTGCATAAAAAACACACAATCCTATCTGAGGGCATCTCTGTCATGCACATAGAGGGAGACACCTTATCTGCACTGATTAAAAAGAATGAAAGCGAAGCTAAGCAGTCCTTCAAAAATAGTCACCTGCCAAATGCTCAACCATCTCTATGACTATACGCAGAGCACGCCGTGTACACGCCGGAGCGACCACCTTGCATTATGCAGCTGTGGTGCTGAGAGCTGCTAATCGTGAGCTGCCTCCACGTGCCACCAGCAACGGCAGCAAACTTCTAGACCCCGCACCCACAAACGTCACAGCACAAACCCAGCCCAACCTAGCAATAGACGAGGGACTAAAGGGTACACCGGGTACTGTAGTTCTTTCATATAAAGTAAAACTCTATGGCAACCTTGAAAGAGTCAGGTGTAAATCGTTCAGCATTTTGCACACATATCTCGGGTTGGGTGAGCAGTGGGCCAGTGAACTCCGCTCTGCTACACCACCGGCTGGCAGTGCATTTTTGCCAAACTACGTACTCTGCTTGGAGTGCACAGTGCAAAAACTCTGTGAACTCCGCCAACGGAGTTCACCGCCCACCTCTGGTTGGTGTACATCTTGGCTTCAAGGTATGAGAAAGAGCACCCTCTCCTTCTGACCTTCTCAATTCAAGGAAGGTGTGCTCTTGCCTGGGATGAAGATTGAAGGAAGGTGTCTGGTGGGTTGATAGACGTTGAGGTGGTGGTTGAAGTACACTGGGCCGCTATATTGTGGAGAGCTTTGTAGGCATGAGTGAGTAGCTTGAACTTACATCTTTGCTGGACTGTGAGCCAGTTGAACAATTGGAGATAGTTCAGGTGGGGAGAGATGTGGTTTTCAGTGGGATGTTCAGGATGAGTCTGGTGGCGGTGATCTGGGTAATTTGGATTCGGCATAGAACATAGGTGGGATTCCGAAGTAGAGGGCATTTCTGTAGACAAGTCTTCTTGTGATGAGAGCCTAGGTGACTGTTCTTCTGGTGTTAAGTGGGAAACACTTGAAAATCTTGTGTAGCGTTCGCAGCATGTGGAAGCATGAGGAGGCGACGGCATTGATCTGTCTGGACATGGAGAGGCTGGTGTCCAGGATGATCACGAGGTTCTTGGCATGGTCCGTAAGTTTCGAATGATTTATTATGGTTTTGTAGATTGGAATTCCACGTTACAAGATGGCTACAACCTTTTGCGCTTGTAATCTCAGATTGTCCTTTATCTTAAATTACACTTTTTTGACGTGTAAGTCATATTTTGATGCTAACACCTGTAACCCATGATGAAGGCTGTTGCTGAAACTCGTCGGGTTATTCTGGTGTCAATGCCCATGAAATAAACATCACAGCATTTCACCTTCTCAAGAGTGCACTGCTCTCTCTATAAATAGGAAGTCTACCTTTTTATCACCTTTACATTTATATTTTTTTTATCAGTCTTTTTTTCTTAAAAACAACATACTGACACTTGATCCTCCCAAATGACTCTTGAGTCCCCTTTTTACGGCCGAGCGCACGCAAGCGCTCTGGCCCCTGTTGTAATCTCTCTGTGGGCTTTTAACCACGCCCATGTAACCCCCGTCAGTTTGGTTGGTTTGTGGGCTTGCCTTTTAAAATTAGCTTGATTTCATTAGTGACAGGCATGTATATTGTCATGCCTTTTCCGGTGTTAAGCCCTCCTCTACAGCACCGCTAAACTACTGAAAAACATACAGGGCTCCGTGTTTCCGAATGGCTTCTGTACTACTTTTTCTTTTTACTTCTTACGCAGCATGATCTCGCCAGGCAGAAGTCGAGAGCTTTGCATGACATCGACCCTGTTACATGGATAATTCTACTTTTGCTGGTTACATGGATAATCCTTTTTTGCCGGTTACATGGATAATTGCACTTTTTCACTGCAATCAAACTTCTGTTTCCTTTTCTGTATCTACTTGACGCTCATGGCGACTATCGGCTCGCATATGTGAAACTGTTTTACGTTTCTTTATCAGTTTATGTGGCAAGAAAGGTCCAGTTAGGAGTTTACAACGCTAATAGCTCTAACTCGAGCAAATGCGAGACCCATTGCATTGTATTTTGTTGTTGTTATTGGCATCAGCTGTTCTGTTGTTGATGGTGCAAGGTTGTGTTTTGCCACTGGCTTTATGTTACCAGGACTGAATAACACTACTTTCCAGTCCCATGGTAAGCAAGAAGTGTTAATGGCCACAGGCAGCTGCACCTCTGATTTGGAAGCATTGGTAGCATTGATCATGAATAAACTGCAGCGATATCTGCATGTAGCCAAATATTTAGTCCCTGAACATTGCTGGGGTGCGAGAACACCATGCACGAGAGAAAGTGTCATTATTTGTGAGAGGCCCACAGGCCCCATTTGGTGGCTTGATGGGTGACCCTTGATTGCATTATTATTTTGATTAGCAATCGGTTCATATTCAAGGATGCAAGAAAATGTTACAACGGGGCACTCTGGTAGGCACAGTATTCCAGTGCCTTCAAAATGAGGAAACCTCGCTAGAAGCAGCCTCTAGTTACACTCCACCATATGACATTCTGCCCACAGATTGATGGATCCAGAGGCCCATATGTATCTATCATATGTGTTCACGGCATCTACCCTGATGTTCTCCTCAATGACCTCTGCCTTACTGGAGCTATAAATGCAAATCACATGTAGCATAAAGCAAGGTTCCTTCCAGTGCTGGAATTGTAAAACAACGGTGTGAACACTAAAATAGTGGAGGTGGGATTAAAGGGTGGAGTCAGGCAGGTAGAGTCAGATGGTGTGCAGTCTTTGGTGGACAACCTAACGTCTAATGTCTGCAAGTACATATGCATTTTTATTATACATTTTGCTCCAAAAGCAATTAACAATTAGAAATGTAATTTTAAAGCTGTACTAGCATATTTTATTAGTCTCATATAGACCACTTTTAAATAACTCCTCACTTTGCTTATTTTCATTATTGACTTCGGTCATAAATAAATGTGTCTACAGAGGCAAACAACCAAAAGTTTAAAATAAAAATAAAAACTACGCTAATACATGAGTTTTTCTCTCGGCAGATTAATTGATAAACTGCCTCATTGTACCTTTAATCTCCTGTTTCGTATGGCGATGAGATGTGAAATGTACCTGCACAAAGCCCAGAGACAACCTATGGAAAAGGAATTAATCCCTGCAGACTATGCAAATGTGGAGAGCCCAGCCCAGTCTATACTGAAAGGAAAGTAAGCATCTGTTAATATCGGCCTTTAGTTTTAAGGTGTGGGGGCCTTGGAGACAAGCCATGGAGGACATTTCCGTAGGGAAAGGTGTGGTCAGGGGCACAGGGCGAGCCTCGGTGGCATCTGAGCTGTATAGTCAACTTGCAGGGGGTCTCTGGGATGTCAGTTCTTACAAATGAGCTCTTTACAATGAAATTGGTGCCTTGTGGGAGGGATTCTGTGCTATGATATGTAATAAAAGCCTCACGTTTTCTGTGCTTGTGGTGGGGGGCCGCTCTCCACACGGTTGTATGAAAATCAATAAAGAGATTTGAATAAATCTATTAGTCTTTAGATAACAATGCAGCACACCCCCATGAAGAGGAGAAAAAGAGCCTCACCAGACCCGAGCAGCAGCTGCTCGACAAGATCTATGCACAGAATGTTAAAGGCAGCTGCAGGGCAGCTTGTGTCTCTGTATGGGGGCTGAGACTGGGGAAGCTGCTGGCACCAGCCAAGAACCTAGTTCTGAGCAACAATACCTGCTGAAAAAGGAATCCTGTGTATTTCCCCCAGCATTCCAACACTCCTTAATTCTAAGTAAATCAACAGCTCGGTTAATTGGGAGTAGTTTTTTAACCTACATATTTTTTAGGTCGAGAGCGCAAGCACTTTGGCCTGTTGTAATCTCTCAGTGGGCTTTTACCCATTTCCACAGCACGCCCATCACTATCATTCCTTCATGGGTTTGCCATTCCTAAATCCTTTGTTATCATTGGTATATGTTTTACTTTTGTCCCTCGTAGGGCAGTTTTGTTACAGCCTTGGCCATCGACCCTGTTACAGGGATAATTGCGTGTTTGCCGATACGTTTGACAACGAGCGAACTTCTTTTTCCTTTTGTGTCTCTCCTTTCCCCTCATGCTCAAGGCAGCCGTGGTGATTTAAATCGACTTGCTTATATCAACTCTTTTACTTTTCATTTTATTTGACAAGAAAGGTCCAGTAAGGACTTTACAGTGCTAATAGCTCTAACTGGAGCAAACGCAAGACCCACTGCATTGAAATGCTTGTTTAATGAATGTGAGTGATGATCTTAATGTTCTGCACACCATGAGCCAAATGTGAGTGCGCATTATGACATAGAAGTAGGAGGAGATTAATTGACTATAATTTATTACAAATTTGCTGAACAACTAGAACAAAAAATAGTCAGTTTCATGATAATTTCCTTTGCAGGTAGTAGTGCATAGTTTCCAGCTTGAATCCGGCCCAAAGCCAGGAAACTGAGGCCTCTTAGGTGGAGGCAAAATATGTATGACGTATGATAACTTAAAAGTCACTAAAAGGGCAGCGGCCTGGACCATTATTAAATACAACATATGTACAGCATACTGTATATACAGTACACGCATTACTTTTAATTGTAAAAACTGGACACTGAACCATAAAGCAAAGGATTTGCATTGAGTGGTAGCAGGAGCTCATGGTGGATATTGAAAAATCAAATAAGAGAGTAAAATATTCAAATGCAGCCAAAACCTTTATGTCAAAATATTATTTATTTTCTCTAATGTAAGAAAAATGAATACATGAATGATATAGCAAAACCCTAAACCTGTTTTAAAACGTAAGGAAAGAAACAATACATTTTAATGTGGGAAAGAAGAAAATTTAAACGATGGCAAATTAACAACCTCAGCATTTTACTCAGTAATGTGTGATGCCATTTTCTAGATAATGTTTTTAACATTCATTTCCTGCACATTGTATGCTACTTAAGTATATGTTGCTTGTACTAACTTTATGGCTCAAAGGATGGCAGTCATCTCCGTTATGGCCCATTGGTGTACACATCCGCAGACTTCTGATCCAGAGGCTAACAGCACAGCACATGCCTCCCCCACACTGTACATCCTTTTCGCAAGCCTACGTAGAACAAAGAGACTAGGATTAGAAGCAAATATTGTTTAGTGGTAACTACAACAATCTAGGTTTAGTATCTTTCATAGATTCAGTTGCAGTGAATTATTCACTTTTGACAAGCTTGGAATCCTTGGTAAAATAACGTGAAACAGCAGTGTTAGTAATAGCATATTCACCCGATTGTGCCCCACTCCATTTTTAATCCTCAGAGGTGGGTAGGTTTTAGCCTACAGGGGACAATGTTTGGATTCTCAAGCACAAATGTGTGATTTTACCGACATTTTACGGGTCATTGAGAGGAGGTCAAGCCACATTTTCATCTGTGAAATAAACAAATGCTGGGTAACTCTATTTACACTTTCTTCTCCAGTATTACGAACCTATGTATATTAAAATACGTTGAAGCACCGCATAAGAATGTAGGTGGATTGAGGCCAAATTTATCAGTGCACAGCCTGTCCCCTCTCTCCTCGGGTTGTCTGAATGTAATATTTTCAGCTGCCATGCGTGTTCAGTGATGATTGGCTGTGGTGTAAGATTCTCCCCAGGCCCGGCCAGAAGATGGGTGGCTTATGTGAGATTGTGTATCCCACCTCTCTAGTAGGTCCACTTCTACTTAGCCTGTATCAGCACAGGAATCTGACCTCATTTTCTAAAGAATTATAGGAATGTGTGAGAGAAGAGGAAACGTACAGATTAATCTCCCACAAGAAGTTGATTCACATGTTACCTCATAGGGCCTCATTATGACCCTGGCGGGCGGCGGAGGCCGCCCGCCAGGATCCCGCCCTCCAAATTACCGCGCCGCGGTCAAAAGACCGCGGCGGGTATTACGAGTTTTCCCCTGGGCTGGCGGGTGGTTCCAGTTAAACCGCCCGCCAGCCCAGGGGAAAACGACCTTCCCACGAGGATGCCGGCTCGTAATCGAGCCGGCGGAGTGGGAAGGTGCGACGGGTGCTACTGCACCCGTCGCGTATTTCACTGTCTGCAAGGCAGACAGTGAAATACATTTTGGGGCCCTCTTACGGGGGCCCCTGCCGTGCCCATGCCATTGGCATGGGCACGGCAGGGGCCCCCAGGGGCCCCGCGACCCCCCCTACCGCCATCCTGTTCATGGCGGCTTTCCCGCCATGAACTGGATGGCGGTAGGGGGGGTCAGAATCCTCATGGCTGCGGAGCGCGCTCCGCAGCCATGGAGGATTCCAATCAGCAGCGGAAAGTCAGCGGGAGACCGCTGACTTTCCGCTTCTGACCGCGGCTGAACCGCCGCGGTCAGAATGCTCATTGGAGCACCGCCAGCCTGTCGGCGGTGCTCCCGTGGTCGGTGGCCCTGGCGGCCACCGGCCGCCAGGGTCAGAATGACCCTCTTAGTCTCTTACATGATATGTATTTCACTGCAAGTGATCTATATTTTCTGTTTCCTTAATGACAAAGAAGTCTACATGTGGCTTCCTCCACTGGGAACATAATTGCTGTGTTTGATGCTGGTCTAGTTTCTATTTATGGCAGGGTCCTTGATCTCTGTTCAGCACCCCATTTAGATTGTTAGTGATGTGGTAATTGTTTCAAATTGATCAGGATGTTGTAGGACTTGCACATTTCACAACTATTGAGGCTCCGAAGTCAATAGGGGTGATCTTCAGATTCTTTATTTCGAAACATAAAATATTGTTGCCTGTAACAATATTTATTGTGTGATGCTGGATACTCTGAAACAAATAAATGAATTGTCAGACTAAAAGCCCAGAGTTCCTGGATGCTGGTGTGCAGTTTCTGTCTTCTCAATCAAAATTACCTTTGACAGATTCCGCCAAAGGACTCTCCATCTAGACTGCTGGGTACCTGTGACAATTAATTGATGGGTGCCGCATATCATGAAAAGATTATCCATACATTAGATTTCTTTAATTCGTTCTCAAACACATTTCTGCTTTCAGAGTCAGGGTGAGTCAAACTTAGGGCCTGATTTAGATCTTGGCTGAGGGGAACACTCTGTCACAAACATGACGGATATCCCCTCCACTGTATTATAATCCCATTATATCCTATGGAGATCCTAATACAAAGGACAGGATATTCCATCCACCGAGATCTAAATCAGGCCCTTAGTTTTACCAGTCATCCATTTCTGCTTCCAGTAAACACCCAGATTATCCCAATTCTTATCTCTAATGGAGTGACCGGGAAATATAAGGGAACGTTTTCCAGGCTCAGCTTGTACGCTAAATGCTACAGACCCATTTTGGTTGTATTCTTTGACAGTTTTCATAGAAGTCTGTTCTTTCTTTCATGAGCACCTAACTACTGTCTTTTCTGTGAATAACTCTGCTTTCAGGACCACCAGATGCAAGGCTGATGTTAGCAAGCCTATTGTACATTAAATTATAGATCTGTATTCCTCACTAATACCCCCATTTATAGGCAAACATCTTAATGGATAGACCAGATAGAAATACAACTCCTGCTAGAGTCTATGGCTGTTGGGGTGAAACTGGGTACATACACAATGTGAAAATCCTTGCTGTTGATCTATAAATTAATAATTACAGATTGATAGTTTTGCCCATTTACCATAAAGTGGCAGTATTTATTTGTTGTTCTTAGAAGATAATATGAACATTTGTATCCTGTAAATCTGTCATCAGCTCTTGTCAAAGAATTAATATCACTACTAAGTGACTTTATGATAGGCCCATTTTGTTTTAGGAATTTATTGGCAATCCTTAAAGCTAAGATTGGCCTCCATACATTATTTTATTATTAATTAAACAAAGAGTTAATACAGCAATGTAATGACAGAACAACTACACAGTACCATTCAGACCAAACTGTTTCCCCTACATCTCCCCTTCCCCCAGCAGCATACACAACCGCTCCACTTCGATTGAATCCTTCATCTCATAATTATGCATGTCTAATGCGACCATCCATCCACCTGCAGTGGAAGTGTGTGTTCTACACAGTGTGGCAAAGCCATCGTTGTCCCTGCATCTCACTCCCCTCCAAACCAGGCATGACTCTCCTCTATGTGCCTGTCCACCCTAGACTGTCTCAGCCTAAGTATTCCTCCCTCTCTACAAGTTTGCATTGTTCCATGGTCTCGAATCTGAGGGAGTCCAACTGCTCCCATCTCTAGGCTATATCTTGCTTTGCCACCATGCATCCCATGTTCACAAGTATTTTCTGGTAGCGCGAAAGGTATGAGGGCCCCCATAGCCCAAGAAGCGCCAGCTTAGGCTGCCGGTCTATATTTTCCCCGATGGCTCCTTCTAGTGATTCAGCCACCTGTCCTCAAAAAGGGAGCAGCTTTGGGGAATGCCACCATGTATGAAATAGTGAGCCTTCCATTCCGCACTTAGGAAGGCACAGTGAGTTCCAAGCCTTCCAAGTTTTGAACAGCAAAGTCCTTGTTTAATAGTTTCTGTGGAGAATTTTTAGTTGGGGAGGTAGGTAGCACCCCATAATTGTCACCTTTGACAGGAAACAAAGTGCTTTCTGCCAGTCCTCCAGGCCTTGTTCCCAGGAGCCCATGAGTGTTACTCATTAGTGTCCCGTACATCAGTGAGACAAGCTTCCTGCAGACATGTGTGTCCAACAGCCTTCTCTCTGGTGGGGAGTCTTCTTGGGTTCCCTCATCCCTAACTATGGACCCCTAGAGCGCATGACTCAGTTGTCTGCATTTCACCCACTCAGTGCCGGCATCTGATATTCTCTCTTCAAATGTTGGAACAGGACAACACCATCGGCTTCCCAGATTTCCACCAGTGTGGAGATGCCTATTAAGTCCCAGCCATAAAATCCTCTCAATGCCACCACCTGTCTCAGTCTATTCTCCTCCCCTAGTGACGTTCAAGGAGTGAGTCTCTTTTCCCACTTCATCTCCCGTTGCAGGCTATGCCTCTCTGCCTGAACCATTGCTGGCTTCACAGAGGGGCTCAGTTTCCCTCCGTATGGTAGGCATAGGTCTGAGTGCTCATTCCCCATCTGTCCGTCTGGAATTCCAGGTCTTACCAGTCTGAGTATGCCCATTCATGCATGGCGCTGAACTGGGCTGCCTTGTGATATCTCCTGATGTTCAGGAGCGCTATGCCTCCTTCAAACCTGGAATGTAAATGCGGGGCCCCCCACCTGCTATAAGTCAAATGAGTATCCAGCAAAATGATGGCCCATGGTTCCTCCTGTGCCTGCCCAGGCTATGTTGTTTTGTAGTCACCTCAGGTACAGTCTAGTTGAGTGGTATGGTATAATACCAGTTTGATCTGGGTGTATCAAGTCAGTCACCACTGTGTGTAACCTGTTCACCAACTCATTTGCTAATATTTTCAAATCCTCCTTTAGCAGAGTTATTGGTCTATACAAGTTGCACCTATCTCAGAGTTTTCCCACCTTGGGGATGAGAATGGCAGTCATGTGCACATATCAGGAGGCAGTTCCCCCATGCAGAATGCCTCTATATATGGCAAGAGCAGCAGGTCAGTCACTCTCCTGGACATTTTGTGAAATAATTTAGCTGGAAGCCCATTTGTGCCCTGGGCTTTCCCAGCCTGCATCTGTTTGAGGTTAGGTGGTTCTTACCTTGTGCCTTGCCGCTTCACAGTGTTCTCCTTATTTCGGATCAAGATTGCGCTTCAGCTGAGGCACAGGGGCTGAACTGTACTCTCTCTCCAGCTGCCCCAGGTCCTGTTCTAGTGCTGTCAATCACTTTAACTAGTTTTTGTTCTCTCCTACCACCCCTGATATAATTACAACCCTGATCATGACCATATAGGTTTCCCACAGCATGATCACGCTTTTCACAGTACCCTTGTTTTCTTGGAAGTAGTGCTTCATGGCCTTGTCAAGGGTATTGTTACCACTTTTGTATTTGTGAGATGCCATGCTGCCATTCGCCATTTTTGGGGCTCCTATGCGCTACCTATGGTCAGGGTTATATGTAGGGGAAATGATCTGTGATTCACGCACCAGATATTTGGCCTCTGAGAATCTGACCAGGGTCACTCAGGGTGGGAAAAAACAGTCAAGTCTAAAAAGCATGTCATGCGCATTAGAGTAGAATGAATAGCTGCTGTCTTGGCCATGAAGGGCTGTCCACATGTCTATCAGCCCCAGGGCTTGTGTGAAACCTTCCAGTTTTCCCACTCTTCCTTCCCCTTCCAGTGTTGCGCTCATCCTATCTAGATGTGTGTTTAGTACTAAATTAAAATCCCCGCCTATGAAAGTAATGGCCTGTGGCACCTTCATAAATAACTGTTCCAGTTTCTGGAGCGTCATTATCTGTCCGCGAGGTGCATAAATGTTCATCAGTATGACCTTCTCTCCCTCCTATTCCCCCATCAGGCCAGTGTAGCATCTAGTGCAGTCCACCTATGTATGAGATAAATGGAGCATCAATGTTTTCCTAACAAGGAATGTAACCACTCTGGATCCGGAAGTGTAATGTGCGTAAAAAGCTACTCTGTATCTACCTCTCCCCAGGCAATTGTATTAATTGTCCACTAGGTGGGTTTCATGGAGGAGTATTAAATCTGCCTGATACATGTTAAGCACCTTCTAGATCAGGCCTCACATCACTTTATTCCCTAGGCAATAGAAGTTCCACATCAATGTTCTCAGGTTCTGCTTCTGTGCCACGGGATTTGCTTCCTTATCTTCTCATGCACCCTCCCCGTATTAGCAAGGATATGCCTGGTTTGATACCTACCTTACCATGCTGTGATCCTGAAACTGACCAAACATCCAATTAATGGTATGTGTGTACTCCAAACTGATTTAACATTATAACTTTATGCACTTCTCATGCAAGGGAGCGACCACTGGGTGTTAAAGCCGCTGTGACTAATTTCTCTGAGTCTTTCTCATTCTAACTCTCAGCCCCGTGCCTGCCTAGCCCTTGGTCCACTCGTATGTTGCCCAGAGCTCACCATGCCTGCAGGCCAGATTTGTGGTGTACTTAAATAGCCTCTGGGTGCACCCCATCATACTTGCTGCAAAAGACATCAGTACCTTACCACTCTGGGAGGGGGGCCCTCCTAGATAATATGTTCCAAAATCATCACAGTGATCTTTGACAATTGGTCCTCTTTTGTGTCTGGCTCTGACCCCATAGACTTGGGCCCGCTTCCCTCCCCTCCTGAAGTCAGCGCTCTCCATTTGTTATTGTCAAGCATTTTACAGCAGTGTCTAACCTCCACCACTGTATTTGCCTGTTCCTCTCTCATTTGTGCTTTCATCAGTGAGACCTAGTGGCCACTACCATACTGGCCCTTCCTGGCTTTTTCTGCCATTCCGTATAATTCCCCGGTTGGGCTGCTGGATCTGACCACAGACGCTGGTGCTCTAGCCAGTTCCATGCTTCCTGTGCAGATAGCAGAAAGTGACCTTTTGCTTGTGAACAGCTCATAGCGTCACTGGAAATATGAGTGCGTAGTTTAAACCCAGATGGCCCAGCACATTTTTCACTGGCGCAACACCCTTTTGCACTGGCACAAATGCCCCTCTCTATATTTGGACCAGGGTGGTGTAGTCCGGATATATATTAACTTCTGCTCAGTTGTTCTACACAGGCTGTGTTTGCACGACGAAGGATATTAACTTTGTCCCTAAAGTTCATCAATTGAACTATGATCAGTCGGGGGGCATTCCTTGGCCTGCAGCGGCATCTTATGGGCCCTTTTCACTGAGAAGAATTGTGATGGTCTGCCCTGTAACGCTGTTTTCACGAGCCAATCCTCCACAAATAGTTTGACATCCTGGCCCTTTCCCCTCTCCAGGACCCCCACCAGCTTCACATTCTGTCTTCTGGACCTCCATCCTGCATCCTCCAGGCAGCCAGACAAAACTTTGAGGTCCATCTCAATGGTTGTGCACTTCCGTTTGAGGTCCTGAACAGTCTGGTGAATTGTACTCTGCTTGAGTTCTGTCTCCCTGACCCACGTACCCAACATTTGTAGTCATCACGCAGTAGTCCCATTATGTTCACCACTGCAGCAATCTGGGCCTCCAGGGTCACTTTAGTGTCTTTAATTCTGCCATGATTGCAGCCGTGTGGGTTGCCAAGGGGTCTCCCATCTCCACCGTCTCACGCCGTCCCTCCATGCCCTTCTCTGCCATCATGCTTGGTGTCCCGGTCCTTGCAGCCCAGCTCTTCTCCATCTCTCTCTTGGTGCAGTCTGTGAATCAGCCTTTCGGGAGGATTTCTGTATTTATCAAACCACATATAGGTATATAGGCGGTCATTCTGACCCTGGCGGTCAAAGACCGCCAGGGCGGAGGACCGCGGGAGCACCGCCGACAGGCCGGCGGTGCTCCAATGGGGATTCCGACCGCGGCGGTAAAGCCGCGGTCGGACCGGCAACACTGGCGGGCTCCCGCCAGTGTACCGCCGCCCCATTGAATCCTCCAAGGCGGCGCAGCTTGCTGCGCCGCCGAGGGGATTCCGACCCCCCCTACCGCCATCCAGATCCCGACGGTCTGACCGCCGGGATCCGGATGGCGGTAGGGGGGGTCGCGGGGCCCCTGGGGGCCCCTGCAGTGCCCATGCCACTGGCATGGGCATTGCAGGGGCCCCCGTAAGAGGGCCCCTAAATGTATTTCACTGTCTGCTGCGCAGACAGTGAAATACGCGACGGGTGCAACTGCACCCGTCGCACAGCTTCCACTCCGCCGGCTCGATTCCGAGCCGGCTTCATCGTGGAAGCCTCTTTCCCGCTGGGCTGGCGGGCGGTCTGAAGGCGACCGCCCGCCAGCCCAGCGGGAAAGTCAGAATTACCGCCGCGGTCTTTCGACCGCGGAACGGTAACCTGACGGCGGGACTTTGGCGGGCGGCCTCCGCCGCCCGCCAAGGTCAGAATGAGGGCCATAGCTCTTCTGCTCTTCTGTCTTCTGTTCTTCTGTCTTCTGTTCTCCTGTCTTCTGTTCTCCTGTCTTCGGCTCTTCTACCTCCTCCGTCTTCTTCCCCCGAGCCTGCCCTCCTGCTCCTTCCTCATCCCCCTCCCTCACTCGCCTCCCCCTCTCTCACCCCTAGCTAACCCGTTCGCTATCTACCTCCCTCACTCCTCCTATCTTCCTATCTCTCTAGCTCCCTATCTCACTATCTAACTCCCCCACTCTCCACCTCCTCCTACCTACCTATCTGTCTATCTATCTATTTCCCTATCTATCGACTTCTCTATCTATTTTCTCTATCTATTTCTCTATCTCTCCCCCCCTCCCGCCACCCCCTCTACTACCTATCTCCCTATCCTCTCACTCTACCTCTCTCCCTCACCCACCTCTACAACCCCCCCTCCCCTATCTTCACAACCCTACTCCTATCTCTCTCCCTAATCTCCAAACCTCCTAACACTCACCCTCCTCCACCCTAAACCCCCTCCCCCAGCTCCTCTCACTCTACCTGTCCCCCCCCCTCCCTCGCGCTTTCCCGCCGCGACCTCCTGCACGCCCCCGCCCCCCAGCTCCCATTCGCCCCCAGCTGACCCCTCCCCCCCCCTCCTACCTCTTATGGCGGCCGCTGCGCGACTGCGCAGCGGGCGCGCGCAGCGGGCACGCCGCTGGCGTGCCGGAGGCGCGCCAGAGGCAAGCCCGTCTGCGCCCGTCCGCGCCTGGCCCGCGCCCAGCGCCACGACCCCTGGTCCCCAGCTCCCCCAAGCCCCGCTGATCCGCTACGACCCCACCACCCTCCACGCCCTCAACCCAGGGCGCTCCAAAACCTGCTTCCTAGCTCACCCCAAACGCACCCATGGACCCTTCGCCTGCAACTCCTGCAAACGCATCTTCCACCACGCAACTACCACGACCACAAGCCCACGCGCCATCAACCACCTCAAGTGCATCCTGGTCAACGCTCGTTCCGTCCACAAGCACGCCGTTGAACTTTGGGACCTCCTGGACTCCACAGCCCCGGACGTCGCCTTCATCACGGAGACATGGATGAACGCCTCCTCTGCTCCAGACATCGCTACCGCCATCCCCGAAGGCTACAAGATCTCCAGAAAAGACCGCACCAACCAAGTAGGAGGAGGTGTCGCCATCATCTTCAAAGACTCCATCAGCGTCACCACCTCCACCGAAGACCCCCCCCTCGCCGCTGAACACCTGCATTTTCAGATTCGCACCGACCCAAGGACCACCCTCAGAGGATCCCTCGTCTACCGTCCTCCCGGACCTCGCGCCTCTTTCAGCGACGCCATCGCCGACTTCATCTCCCCGCACGCCCTCGCCTCACCGGACTACATCCTCCTAGGCGACCTCAACTTCCATCTGGAACAAAACAACGACCCCAACACCACCACCCTGCTCGACAACCTCGCCAACCTCGGCCTCAAACAACTGGTGAACACCGCCACCCACATCGCCGGACACACGCTCGACCCTATCTTCTCCGCCAGCAAACACGTCTTCTTCAGCCACACCTCTGCCCTGCACTGGACCGACCACAGCTGCGTCCACTTCACATTCCGACGCGAGACCTCCCACCTCCGCACTCAACCCATCCCTCGTCGACAGTGGAACAAGATCCCTGAAGAGCAACTCTTCTCCGCTCTCGCCGCCAACCAACCCACCCTCACCACCGACCCCAACGACGCAGCTCTCAACCTCACAAACTGGATCTCCAACTGCGCTGACAACCTTGCTCCCCTCAAACGCACGCATCGACAGACCAACACCAAAAAACCTCTCTGGTTCTCTGACACCCTCAAAGAATCAAAGAAAACTTGTCGTGCCCTTGAGAAGGCCTGGCGCAAGGACCACACCGCTGACAACATGACCGCCCTCAAGAACGCTACACGCGAACACCACCACCTGATCCGCACTGCCAAAAGGAACTTTTTCACCGACAGACTAGACAAAAACAGCCACAACAGCAGAGAACTCTTCAGCATCGTCAAAGAGTTCTCCAACCCCAGCGCCAGCGCCAACGCCGTCACGCCCTCACAGGATTTGTGCGAATCCCTCGCCACTTTCTTCCATCGCAAGATCAGCGACCTCCACGACAGCTTCGGACACCAGACCCAACCATACACCACTGAACCCGCTTCCCCGGACATCACCCTCAACAACTGGACCCACATCAACACGGAAGAAACCAAATCCATCATGAACTCTATCCACTCCGGCGCCCCTTCGGACCCCTGCCCGCACTTCATCTTTAACAAAGCCGACGACATCATCGCCCCGCACCTCCAGACCGTCATCAACTCTTCTTTTTCTTCTGCTACCTTCCCCGAATGCTGGAAGCACGCTGAAGTCAACGCCCTACTAAAGAAACCTACGGCTGACCCAAGCGACCTGAAAAACTTCCGCCCCATCTCTCTTCTACCTTTCCCAGCCAAGGTAATAGAAAAGACCGTCAACAAACAGCTGACCACCTTCCTGGAAGACAACAACCTGCTCGACCCTTCACAAACCGGATTCCGAACCAACCACAGCACGGAAACCGCCCTCATCTCAGTCACAGACGACATCAGAACCCTGATGGACAACGGTGAAACAGTCGCCCTCATTCTCCTCGACCTCTCGGCTGCCTTTGACACCGTCTGTCACCGCACCCTAATCACCCGCCTACGCTCCACCGGGATCCAAGGCCAGGCCCTGGACTGGATCGCCTCCTTCCTCGCTAACCGCTCCCAAAGAGTTTACCTCCCTCCGTTTCGCTCAGAACCCACCAAGATCATCTGCGGCGTACCTCAAGGCTCATCGCTCAGCCCGACACTCTTCAATGTCTACATGAGCCCCCTCGCCGACATCGTACGCAAGCACGACATCATCATCACCTCCTACGCCGACGACACCCAACTTGTACTCTCCCTCACCAAGGACCCCGCCAGCGCCAAGACCAACCTACAAGAGGGTATGAAGGACGTCGCAGATTGGATGAGGCTCAGCCGCCTAAAGCTGAACTCTGAAAAAACGGAAGTCCTCATCCTCGGCAACACCCCGTCCGCCTGGGACGACTCCTGGTGGCCCACGGCCCTCGGCACCGCACCGACCCCCGCAGACCACGCCCGCAACCTCGGCTTCATCTTGGACCCTCTTCTCACCATGACCAAGCAAGTCAACGCCGTGTCCTCCGCCTGCTTCCTCACTCTCCGCATGCTCCGCAAGATCTTCCGCTGGATCCCCGCCGACACCAGAAAAACCGTGACCCACGCCCTTGTCACGAGTCGCCTGGACTACGGCAACACCCTCTACGCCGGGACCACCGCCAAACTCCAAAACCGCCTGCAACGCATCCAAAACGCCTCGGCCCGCCTCATCCTCGACGTACCCCGCAACAGCCACATCTCCGCACACCTGAGACACCTGCATTGGCTCCCAGTCAGCAAAAGGATCACCTTCCGTCTTCTCACCCACGCACACAAAGCCCTCCACAACAAGGGACCGGAATACCTCAACAGACGCCTCAGCTTCTACGTCCCCACCCGCCCCCTCCGCTCCGCTGGCCTCGCACTTGCTGCCGTCCCTCGCACCCGCCGCTCCACGGCGGGTGGGAGATCTTTCTCCTTCCTGGCGGCCAAGACCTGGAACTCCCTCCCCACCAGCCTCAGGACCACCCAGGACCACTCCGCTTTCCGGAGACTCCTAAAGACTTGGCTGTTCGAGCAGCGATAACCCCCCCTTTCCCCCCTAGCGCCTTGAGACCCGCACGGGTGAGTAGCGCGCTTTACAAATGCTAATGATTTGATTTGATTTGATAGTCTCTACATCGAAACACAGGCAGGCTCCCACGTGTTGCTAGCCCCCCATCTGTTCTGAGCTCCTTCTCACCTCTTCAGTGCTCCAAGTGGGAATATGGTAACTGCTCCTGGGAGTCAAAGATGGCAGCACAGCCCCTCCTGGATGGCACTGCAGTGCTACTGGATCAGGTGCTCTGGGTGCCCCGGACTAGGCTAGCGTATCCAGGCACAGCACTCCCTGACATTTGGGAAACATACAATCCCCAAGGACCAGCTCAACTACATGCAGTTTGTCAGTGGTGGCTACTCCTGGGATCACCAGAGCAGGCCCCAGTGTCTGGCTCACTGTTTCCTGTCCAGTTTGTTCAGAGTCTCCATTTCCCACAGTAGAGGCAGGACTTGCTTACCTGTCCCAGCACAGCCCAGGTGGAAGCCACTCAGGTCACTGATTCTCCAGCATGTCTGTCCCCACCTCCAGTATTGAGCGCCACATCTACAGGTATCACCAGGCCATTGTTTTGGACATCTCCCAGCAGCTGGGGTTTCAGGTAGGTCTCTTTGGAGGCTCCGGCACACCTCCGGGCTCCTCCGCTGCCTGGAGTGTCACTGTGACTCACTGTCCACCATCATGGCCATGCGGTCTCTGTGATGGCCACTTTCAGCTCCCTGGGTGCCCTTTTCCTGTAGAAGAGGCCTCACTACTGCCTCTATCAGCTCGGGGGTCTGCGCCCACACCCCCTTGCAGGGTGGCTGAGGCAGCTCAGGATTTTTGGCTCCAGAGCTCCATCACCGGTGGGAGCTCAGCAGAGCATGTCTACTTCCACTGCCGGGCAGGCCATGCCCCAGGACTCCATACTTTAGTGATCTTCTTTACCTAATTGTACCTTGATTGCACTCCATATGTATGCCTGTATTTCTTCATTCCTCTTGACAGTAGCAGGATAAGGATCTCTTTCTCTAGTTACAGCAGATGACTTTCTCACACCTTTTTCACATAGGAGGCATTTTGAGTATTTCTAATGTGTGATCTTTGTTATAATGTACCCTGCACCCATTCATCTGAAGCACATTTTTACAACCATTGGTAATGATTAAAGAATGTCATAGTGAAGGGCATTTTTTTTTTACAAGAGTCCAGTTTTCATCCATTTTTATTAAGGAAGGATTTTTGTACCTGAGGCAATAGAGCCAACAGACTCTGCAGGACACACCCTCGATCCCATCTTCACTACAGGAACCTCCACCACCTTCATCCACACCACAGAACACCCATGGACAGATCACTGATGCATCCACTTCACTTTCAATGCACCCACCATCACTAGACCCCAACTCCAGCCATCGCGTAGAAACTAGACAAGAATAACTGTCAATCAGCTCACCGCCGCCCTCGCTATCACCGCCCCCACCATCGCACACAACGAGGACCCAAACACCACAGCATGCACCTTCCACAACTGGATCATCGTCTGAGCCAACACCATAGCCCTCCTCAAAAAGAACAACAACACCCACGCTAAGAGAGCCAGCTAGTTGACCCCCAAACTCTGGGAATCAAGACACACCTGTCACCGCCTCACGAAAATCTGGAGAAACACCAAATCCCCAGAAGCCCACAGCAACTTCAGAGCTGCCACCACCGCACACCATCAACTCATCAGAAGCACCAGAAAGAAGGCTGTCTAAGACAGGATCTCCTCACAAGCACACAACAGCAAGGAACTCTTCTGTATCATCAAGGAGTTCACCCAACCCAACAGTGAAACAACGGACATCCCACCCTCACAGGACCTATGCAACAGACTCAACATCTACTTCCACCACAAAATCAAGACCATCTATGACAGTTTCAACAAGGACAACCAGCGCGCAGAATTTCCCTTTCAAACCCTGACACCAACAAACCTACAATCTCCACCTGGACACCCCTCTCCACCAAAGATACATTGAAAACCATGAATTCCATACACTCCAGGGCCCCCATGGACCCATGCCCCATCACGTCTTCATCAGAGTTGCAGACACCATCGCCCCCAAGCTCCGCCTCGCCATCAACTGCTCACTATCTGTCGCTACCTTCCCCAACGACTGAAAACACGCCAAGATCAACTCACTCCACAAGCAAACCTCAGCTGACCCCACCAACATCAAAAACTTCAGGCCCATGTCCCTGCTTCCAATTCCTGCAAAGGTAATTGAGAAAGCAGTCAACAGCCAACTTACCACATTTGTAGAAAGCCGCAACATCCTCGACATCTACCAATCCAGAATCAGGTCAAACCACAGCACCAAAACAGTCCTCTTGTCTGCAACAGACGACATCCTCTCCCTACTGGACAAGGGAGAGATGGCAGCACTCATCCTACTTGACCTCTTGGCAGCTTTCGACACAGTCTTCCATCACACCCTGATAAGAAGGCTCCACAAAGCTGGCGTCAGAGACAAGGCCCTCGACTGGGTCCAATCCTTCCTCTCCTGCAGAATACAACGAGTGAGACTCGCCCCCTTCCTTGCGGAACCCACACCCACCACTTGCGGAGTGCCCCAAGGTTCCTCCCTCAGCCCCACGATGTTCAACATCTACATGGCCCCACTAGCCACCATTGTCAGAAGCCACAGAATAAACATCATCTCCTAAGCCCTCTCCAACGAACCAAACAAGGCCAGACACACCTTTCATGAAGGCATGAAAGCAGTCTTCAACTGGATGAGAGACAGCTGCCTTCAACTCAACACAAACAAGACCGAAGTACTCATCCTGGGCCCTCAACCCAAAGCATGGAGCGACTCCTGGTGGCCACCCACCCTCAGAAACCCGCCCACCCCTGCCAGCCAAGCCTGCAACCTCTGAATCATCCTGGACCCCGACTTCAGCGTGAACCATCAGATCAACTCAGTCACTTCCACCTGCTTCCGCACTCTCAGCCTTCTAAGCAAGACCTTCAAATGGATCCCCTTGAACATAGGAAGACCATCACACACGCCCTCATCACTAGCAGACTGGACTACGGCAACGCACTCTACGCCAGAATCAACAAAAAACTCACCCGCAAATTACAAAACATCCAGAATGCTGCCGCCAGATTGATCCTCAACCTACCCCAACACTGCCACATCTCGCAACACCTATGTACTCTGCACTGGCTACCCCTTGGAAAAAAAGAATCACTTTCAAGATCCTCACCTACGCACACAAAGCCCTCCACAACACTGGACCAGCCTACCCTAATCAGTGACTCAACTTCCACGTACCCCAAAGGGCCCTACGCTTAGCCCAGCTCTCTCTCGCAGAAGTACCCTGCATCAGGAAAACCAGAACAGGAGGACGCTCCTTCTCCTACCTCGCAGCCACCGCCTGCAACATCCTACCCATCCACATCAGATAAACCACCTCCCTCCCCAGCTTCACAAAGGAACTGAAGACATGGCTTTTTTAATCCTCCTCCGGTACATGCTACACTCCCTCCCAGCACCTTGAGATCATAACGGGTGAGTAACTGCACTTTATAAAAACTGATTGATTGATTGATTGAGGCCCGATCCCCACACAAGAGTGGACAGTACCAAAATGCAGCCCTAACAGTAAGAAGGCTCCATTGTTTGAAGCCACCACAATTGCTGAGGACCCTGCCCCGTGTATGCAGGAGCCAGCGGAGATAAAACAGACTGAGGCAAGGAGGAAGGTTTGGGGCCCATGAAGCCCACCATCAGAACAAATGTTGCTGGCTGTAGCCAGCCCACAGGATGCAGAAGCAGGTGGCTACACCCCACAGACAATACCCGAGCCCACCGTGGTTGGGAACAGTGACATGGCAGGAGGTGCAGTGGTGCCATCAGCTGCCCACTAGAGGGGTCCCTCGCCTTATATATAGAACAATGAAAAGAATAGATAAGCAATGGACAAACAGATGGCTTCTGATGGAGAAGGCTGTGTGCTGCATGCCAGGCCCCCATCACCATCCAAAGTTCCTGTCTCCATAGGAGGAGCAATACAGAGCTGCACTCTTCCCACCCAACTCAACACAAGTACCTGCCGTCGAGGACCAGCCCTCCCCTTGCCTCCCTCGTCATAGCTGGGGCCATGGTATCCAGGTGTTACTGCCATAGCATGATTGCAGAAAGCACCTCTGTTGGACACCTGCCGTTATTGTAGGGAGCATAAGAGACAGGCTAGCTCCAGCAGCAACCCTGCAACCCTGCAACCCTGCTGCAACTCCCTCTGCTCCCTACCAAGACAGGTTGGGAAGCACACCAAAACTTCAGGCCAACAGAAAGAGTGACCCTAGGCTCCATTGCTACAGCACAAGAGGTAACAGGTAGCCAGGAACAGGCTAGGAGAATGACATCAGTAACTACTCTGATCATTACCAAGACTAAATTAACTAAAACTTGCACCTTTCCCATGCACGATTCATACCTTTTCATATTACATCAATTATAACATGCAAATTCATAGCCTTCATAAAAACACTCATGCCATCTTAAATTCCATCGTTTATGAGAAAAGTGTGCATGGTAGAGGTCAGAGTTATAGTTAATGCACACAAACAATCCTGCATGCAACGCAGGCACCCTTGTACCATGGTGCAAGGGTCCCTGAATAGGCGCTAGACAGCCAATTGTGCTCCAGCACAGGGGAGAATACAGGGATGCACTGTATATTATAAATACGGTGCATTCCTGCCCTTTCTCATTGGCATGTAAGTCTTCTTACTGCGCTGCCCTATGCCAATTCTCCATAAATATGGGCCAAAATGTTTAACTTTTTAAAACCAGCTCAGCAACTGTTTTAAATGCTTATATCTTAAAAACTACTGAGTGGATTTACACCAAACTGGTGAAAGCTAACTTTCAAAATACATTTCTAGTTTGGTGTAAATACGTTCCATGTATGGCTGTGTGCATAAGTAAAATTTCCTAAAATGTAAAAACATGTCTCCTTTACACCCCACCTTCACTTTTCTACCTTGCTTGGATCTACATGAAACTGGCCTACAGGACTCAGTTGACTAAATCAAACGGTTGCCAAATTGGATGGAGATTCATCCATGGTGGTCAACAGTTCATAGGCAAAACAAAAAATATTTTTCCTAAAAAAATAAAGGGGGTGATTCTGACCCTGGCGGTCAAGGACCGCCGGGGCCGGGGTCGGCGGGAGCACCGCCAACAGGCTGGCGGTGCTCCGCAGGGCATTCTGACCGCGGCGGCATGGCCGCGGTCAGAACAGGAAAACCGGTGGTGTCCCGCCGGTTTTCCGCTGCCCTGCTGAATCCTCCATGGCGGAGCAGCTTGCTGCGCCGCCATGGGGATTCCGACCCCCTCACCGCCATCCTGTTCCTGGCGGTTTCGACCGCCAGGAACAGGATGGCGGTGAGGGGTGTCGTGGGGCCCCTGGGGGCCCCTGCAGTGCCCATGCCAAGGGCATGGGCACTGCAGGGGCCCCCGTAAGAGGGCCCCACTTTGAATTTCAGTGTC